>NW_011888807.1:1690983-1710094 GCF_000151845.1 Pteropus vampyrus
CATCATTCAAAAAATCCGCTCCTGTTTCTGGTGTTATTCTTTATCTTCTTATTGAACTGTGATCCAAAGAGGCTAGAAAAGACCCTTGCACAGATCAAAATTTAAGAGATTGTGGTATAAAATAGAATAGCAGTGAATATATTTACAACAGGAACTATAACAATCAAATAGACCAAATTCCCACCAACCTCCCTTTTAACTGATCACTGCATCCTCTTCCTGTCAACACACATACAATGTATATTTTCCATCTTTGATTACATATTTGTATTTAACTACTTTGGTGGGTGGCATTTTCATAATCTGTAGCATATATAGTCTAAAATAAGTTGCACTGACAAAATACTTAAAGGTTATTGCTTCTACTTCATTCTGGGTATTGAGATCTTTATTAGAATATATGGTTGTCTTGGGCTGGTGGACATAGCTATCATTCAAAAGACTTTTGATCTTGGTATTTGCACATGTCCCCAAAAAGCTTCTTGAAAAATATTGAAAATATTTATGAAATGAGAAGTTACATTTTATATATAAGGAATTATAAATATATATTGAGTTCTGATATGAATTTCTGTTTGCCTCAGTAGAGACCTTAGTAATAATTCTCAACCACAGTTGCCTGATTTATTCTTGCCCTAACCATCAAAACTATGTCATTCACTTATTAATTAAGGCTCTTAATCTAAACTGTGCTATTTTTTTGTTTAAACACTTGATCAGAACAGTATTGTTACAGAATATTTAGCAACTGATTTGTACAGAATTCATTTTTAAATTTGTTTCCCTGCTCAGTTAAAATAACTCTGATTTTGTAGCTCTGTTCTATTAACCTATAGACTTTATTCCCATATGTCCTTTATTCCCTGCCCTCTTCAACACCCATATTCTGTGCGTTGTCAAGATTGGGAGTAATTTTTTAAATATTCTTTAGCTGGAAGAGTCATATTATGTGTTGATTACAGGTGAAAATTGATCTCTCACTTGCCATATCACGTCAATAGTCATGTGACACCATGGAATATCCCAAATAGGTACTAATTAACGATGTTGCTAATTAATGATATCAATCATAATATCATGCAAAAGGTCAACATAAATTATAATGTCATATGTTAATTATAAATTTTTATAATAATTCAACATGTAAGAATTAAACATTCGGTTATTATCTTAGTCAGCTCAGGCTACAATACAAAATATCATAGACAGGGTGGCTTAAGCAACAAACCTCTATTTCTCACAGTTCTAGAATTTGGAAAGTCTAAGATGAAGATGCCAACAGATTTGCTGTCTTATAAGAACCCCCTCTTGGCTTGTAGATGGCCACCTTCTTGCTGGATCTTCACATGATAAAGAGAGAGAAAGGACTCTGGTTCTCTTTCTCTTCTTATAGGGGCACTAATCCAATGAAGAGGACACCACCTTCATGACCTCCTCTAAGGTTAATTACCTCCCAAAGTCCCTATCCTCTTATACTACCCGATCGGGAGTTTGGACTACAACATATGGATTTGGAGGAACATAAACATTTAGTCCATAACAACTTTCACAGTAACATACATATAAGAAAGTAAGAAACAGTCACCCATGATAGCTGCCAGGTTGTCTAGCACTAACAAGTTGGCCATGGTGTTCTGCTACAGAGAATCAAATGAAAACACAAGGTTGTTTTGTAAACATGTTCGTTAACAAAAGCAAGAACCTTTTGCAAACCATAGATATCACCAAATAACTTCTTTTCCATCTAGTTGTATTATTACTTCTTTACAATAACCACTTTAACATAACTCCATTTCTCCCATTCACTGAATTTAATTAAGATACCTGATTATAGAATTATTTTTATTTTCTGTAGGCAACCAATTCAGAAAGACGAAAACAAAAACATTACTTTCTTAAACCTTCTCCAAAATCACCTACCACAGGCTTAATTCTTTTAAAAACAGCATGGAAGACCCTGTCACTGAGACACTTCCCTGTTCTCTATAGTGTGAAATCCCTCTTCTCGCAGAAAGTAGTAAACCTAATTGTGTTTGGCTAAATGTGTGGCCCCAGAGGTCTTTAGCTGAGGAGCACAACACTGATAAATAATTTAGTATACATTATACTATATTATATTAAATTTAGTTCAATACAGAAACAATTTTTTTATACTTTTCTCAAGTTAATGCTATATAATAACAGAATTTACCACTTGTAAGAAGGTCATTTGATATAAAACAGTTTCCAGCCATCGAAAAATAACTATTTAATATTTTTTCTTATTTATCTTTAAAAAATTAATGTTTATTTTAAAATAATAAATGGCCATTTTTATTATAATATAAGGTCATAAAAATAATGAAGCATTTATATAATCCTCTTTTAAGAACTATAAAACAAAATGGAATAATTCAAAAATAATTAAATATATATTACATTAGCGACTATTTGAAATACACTGTCCTGTAAAAAATATTTTTTCTTAAAATTTTAGTAGCTAAGACATTAAATTGACACAAATAAATAGGTAATATGTCTCAAGTCTCCAAATGAACTATACAGAAAATCAATTTTGGCTCAACAAAGAACAGATGGTAAATAATGTGATTACATTAAAATGACTATGCTACTTGTCACCACATAAGAATAAGCACTGGGTTTCATTTTCTCAAGTCTGAATGTTGCAGACTAGAAAAAAGAATTATCACAAGGGAATGAAAGTAAGTCTCATATAATTTCCTTTTATTACCCTCAGAGAAACCAGCATCATCATTATCATAAGTAGATGAGTAAAACAGAGCATTACAATAAGTCATAATAGAAGATCATTTAGAGAAAGTATTAACATTGTCATTTCCTTTGAAATCCTTGAATATGAATAAAAACAAAGGAGGTCTAATAAATATTTTAAATGAATAGTTTATTTACTTTTCCGAACACAAAAGATCTATTATCCAATGGCTTAAATGACTGTGTGTTAGTGTGTATGTTTTAACAGCCCAGAATATTGCTACATACTGCTTCTGCAGAGTTTAAGTTATATGCCTTCTAGTCTTTTGAGTTGATCCAACTTCACCAGTGACTCACAACTCTAAGTAGAAAAAATAACCATTTCTCAGTGGAGCAAAATAAATATATAATAATATGCTTTTTTATATTCTCATGGCTGCTTAGAGGATTATTTGGGCTGAGAATTTAATAAAAATTTTAATTATCCTTAGTAGTTAAATTTTAATTTTTTTTTGACTTTTTATCAAATTGATAATATAATCCTACATTTCTGAACTTCTTGTTACCCTGGATCATATCTATTTTTTTCCTCCTTTTTACACTTTCATCTCTTCTACTTCCAAAAAAAAAGCAGAACAAGAAGAGAGGAAGAGAGAAAATATACCAATAGAAATAGCAAATTTATTATGATACTCGAAGGATTTACATTGAGTAAACACCAAAAATGCATTATATATCTGATTATAATGGTGAAGAAAATGGAAGAGAGGAAGTTAGAGATCAAGATGTCAACAAGACGAAAATAAAAAACAAGAAAGTTATAAAGTTACAGCTTCACTATTTCCCTTTGTTTAAAAAAAAAATATTTGCTTGTCTTTTTTTCTTTCATATAAAACATCTCAAATTACTCTTTCTAAATATGTAATTTTTTCCTTGGCTATTTTTTGGGAAGAAATATTTCTTCAAATACATGAATTAGCACATCGACTTCTCTTTATATATTTTCACAAACACATTTTTTTTTTATCTTCCCAATTTAAATTCTGGAAACTTTTTCAATTTTTTTTTTTTGTTACTTGCTATATAATTCCAGTTATCACTATAAAATTCTTTCCTGTTTCATCTATTTTAATGTTCATATCCCTGATTCTTTTTCACTCCTTATGACAAAAATAATAGAAGAGCAAAAGTAACTAGCTTTTAACTAAACTATGAAGACAGAAATTCTATTTATTAATATTTACTTCAAAGTGTTCAAAACAAATACTCTGCAAATCTAAATTTTTCAAGTTTCTAATTAACCTATAGAAAGTAAAAGTTTAGTATGGAAGTTATTTTATAGTAAACCCCTATAATCCATAACTAAATGATTTATTGTCACAGATGTTGAGTAGAAATGTCAGATTGCCTTGATATGTAAATCTCTTTAGGGAGTTATTTATATTTGATGGGAGGAAGATGATATGATAAAGCTACAACAGGTTATTTCTTCCTACTGTATGTATTCTTTGCAGTTTGGCTAAATTTGCTCTGCAGTCTCCCACCTCCATTACTGGGCTATAAGAATAGCCAACAGTTGTATAATTGCAAAGAGAAAGAAAAAACATGGAAATTCATATTTGGTTCTAAAGCTTCCACCAGGAAGAATCACATGTCATGGATACTCACATTTTATTAGCTAAAGCAAGGCATGAGTCTATCTAACTTCATTGAGGCAGCAGAATATAATCTTACCATTACCAAAAAGATTTTAGAATAGGTGGTGTATAGCAAATACTTATAGCTTTATATAGTATCTTTCATGATTAAAAATTCCTTCATTAAGGCAGTTTAACTATATGTCTAAAAGTTTATTTTTTATAAAAATCTATATATTTTTGGACATTTAACATAAAAAAAAATCCACTAAGAAAGCTCTTTTTTATGTTTAATATGTAATTCATGCTCACTTAAAAAAACTTCAGAAATTAAAAAGAAGTATTATAGAAAAGCAAAAGTCACTTTTAATGTTATAGCTAAAAACACAACTGATGTTAACATTTAGTATATTCTAGAATATTTTTAACATATAATTTTAATATATATATATTTTTTATTAATGGATTCAGACTCTTCATACTATTTTTTTAACTATTTTATTTATAAGGCATCTTTCCATGCTTCATGGAATTCTCTTAATAGTTATGTAGCTTAGCCTAGTCATGTAGATAGTTTCTAATAACAATAAACTACATAGTAGTGAAACTCTAACCTTCCATATCATGAGATTTGGAAGTGGGCCTTTGGTAAGTGATTGAGTCATGAGAGTAGTGCCCTTATAAAAGAGGCCTCAGGTAGCTCCCTTGCTCCTTCCACCATATGAGATGCACTACAGTGCATCTATATACCAGGAAATGTGCTTTCACTAAACACTGAATAGTCTGGCACCTTGATCTTGGATTTCCCAACCACCATAACTGTGAGAAATAAATTTCCATGGTTTATAAACCACCCAGTCTATGGTACCCATTACAGTAGCTAGAATAGAAAGATAGTTCTGTGTCTAGATTTTCTAATATGTTCCCTTTGATTTGTTTATCTAGCTTTATACCAATACCATACTTTCTTGTTACTTTAACTTTATAAGTCTCAAAACCAACTAAAGTGAGTTCTTCAATTTAGCTCCTCTTTTTCATTATTGGTTTGTCCATTGTAATCCATTTGCCTTTCCATATAATTTTAGATGCAGTTTGTTGAAAAAAAAATCCTTCTGGGGTTTTGATTGGGATTATGTTTACTCTTCAGGTTCTTTGTTGCAAGAGACCAGTCAAGGAGAACAACCTGTCTGGCAGAGATAAATGATTGATCATCAGGATAAGGTAGGGCTAATGTTACATAAAGGGGACCAACAAGTATATATTTGACACCCAAGGGGCTCATGGAATACCTTTTGGTATTTCACTGATCAATTTTGATGGTTAATAAATAAGTGCAGCAGCCAAAGACTAAGAAAGTCAGGGTGACCAGAGACTAAGTTCTCTGAGGAATAAGGATCTGTGTCATATCACCGCATAAGTCACCTAAACCAGCCAAGGTGCTAGTCGATGTTGAGGGGAACATGGAATGAGTAACGAAGGATAAAGAACATAAATATCACTTACATTTTACTACTAGTTGCTGGGACTGTGGTTGTGGTTTGTTTCACTGTTTTTCCCCTTGTAAATTGCCCCAGATATTCAAACCAGAATTTTGGAGGACCTGTTGCACAGTGGAGCTACACAAAGGCTAGGGTGTAGTAGTTGCTATGGGATACCATACAGATCCTCATTAAGGATCAAGAAGGATCCCCTTTGCTAGGAATGTTGTCAGCTAAAGTTTCAGTTGTGTTTCTCCCCAGAAATTGCCTTCAGCCAAAGGGTACTGCCTACTCCAAAATAAGCTTCGTTTATAAACTGATACTTTTGGGGATAAAAAGGCCTTGTACCCTTGCTTCAATTTGGAACATATCTGAATGGCAGTTCCTGCTTCACAATTACTTGTCAGAAGTCTTGATAGCAACTGTATTGCACTTCAACTTGTTTCTAACCCTATCCTGCTATCCATATTCCCCTATATGTGTTCTTCCTGAGAGCACTTTGAAAGAATCTTTCTCCACATATATCTTCATTTCAAAAGACTATTTTCCAGAAAATTAGGCCTGATATGCTCTTCACAGTTATTTCGAAGACTAGTCAAAAAAGTGCAAGAAGTAACATAATTAGTACATTTCTGGCATATAGGAGACAAAAAGGAGATGGTACTTCATTAAAAAAAAACACAATATGTATGTATGTATGTATGTAAATATATATCTATGTGTATGTACACACACATAAACTTAATTTATTTTCATTAATTTTATTTATACTTTTATCCTGATATATTGTTTAAGCATGTCATCAATACCTAAAAATTACTATTTCTGTGAAATCAGAAGATTGCCATTTCTACCATTAAGGCTCAAATGTCTTATTTTATTTTTTTTTAAATTAAGTCCACTGGGGTAACATTGGTTAATACAATTATATACTTTTCAGATGTACATTATAATTTAACATCTGTATATTCTATTTTGTGTTTACCATCCAAAGTCCAGTTTCTTTCAGCTATCATATATTTGATCCCCTTTACCCAATTCATCCTCCCCCTACCCCCGCTTTACCCTATCTACCTCTCCCCTACTCCCCCACCCCCTATCCTCTGGTAACCACTAGTCTATAGTCCATGTCCATGAGTCTCTGTTTGGTTATCCTGTTCATTTGTTGCTTTTAGGTTTATATCCCACATATAAGTGATATCATGTGATTTTCAACTTTTTCAGTCTGGCTTATTTCACTTAGCATGATTATCTTGAGGTCCATCCATGTTGTTACAAATGACAGTATTTCATTGCTTCTTATGACTGAGTTATAATCTATTATATATATGTACCACAACTTCTTTAGCCAATCATCTGTCATAGGACACTTCAGTTGCTTTCATGTCCTGGCCACTGTGAATAATGCTGCTATGAACATTGGTGTGCAAATATTTTTATGGATATTTTTAAGTCTTTGGGGTAAATACCCAGTAGAGAGATTGCTGAATCGTATGGTAGATCAATTCTTAGTTTTTTGAGGAACCTCCATACTGTTTTCTATAGTGGCTGTATGAATTTGCAGTCCCACCAGCAGTGTATGAGGGTTTCTTTTTCTCTGTATCCTCTCCAGCATTTGTTATTACGCGTCCTGTTGATTATACCCATTCTAACAGGTGTGAAAGGGTATCTCATTGTGATTTTGATTTGCATTTCTCTAATAGCTAGCAATGTTGAGAATCTTTTCATATGTTTTTTGGTCATTTGTATGTCCTCTGGGGAAAAGGGTCTGTTCAGATCCTCTGCGCATTTTTTGATTGGATCATTTGTTTTTTTGTTGTTATTGAGTTGTATGAGTTCTTTGTCTATTTTGGATATTAGGCCCTTTTTGGAGGTGTTGCTTACAAATGTATTTTCTCATTCGGATGGTTGTTTCTTTATCTTGTTGATGATTTCTTTTGCTGAGCAGAAGCTTTTTAGTTTGATGTAGTCCCATTCATTTATTTTAGCTCTTACTTTGCTTGCCTTTGAGGTCAAATTCATTAAATTGTCTTTAAGTCCAAGGTCCTTGAGTTTCATTCCTATGTTTCTTTCTATGAATTTTATTGTTTCAGGTCTTATATTCAGGTCCTTGATTCATTTTGAGTTAATTTTGGTATGTGGTGATATACAATAGTCTAGTTTCATTCTTTTGAAGGTGGCTTTCCAGTTTTCTCAGCACCATTTATTGAAGAGGCTTTCCTTTCTCTACTGTATGTATGTTTTTTTGTTTTTTTGGGGGGAGGGTTGTCGAAATTTGCCCATATAAATATGCATTTACTTCTAGAGTCTCGATTCTGTTTCACCGGTCTGTATGTCTATTTTGCTACCAATACCATGTCGTTTTGATTACTGTCGCTTTATAAAATAATTTGAAGTCAGGCAGAGTGATGCCTCCAGCCGCCTCGTTCTTTATTCTCAGGATGACTTTGGCAGTTTGGGGTTTTTTATACTTCCATATGAATCTGATGATTTTTTGTTCTATTTCTTTAAAAAATACCATTGGGACTTTGATGGAAATTGCATTAAATCTGTATAATGCTTTAGGTAATATGGTCATTTTAACTATATTGATTCTTCCAATCCAAGAACACAGAATATATTTTCATTCCTTTGTATCTGCTTCAATTTCTTTTAATAGAATTTTGTAGTTTTCATTAGCTAGGTCCTTCACTTGTTTCATTAAATTTATTCCTAGATATTTTACTCTTTTTGTTGCAATTGTGAAAGAAATTATTTTTTTTCACTTCTTTTTCTGACATTTTATTGTTAGAGTACAGGAACGCTATGGATTTTTGAACGTTGATTTTGTAACCAGAAACTTTACTGTATTTACTTATTGTTTGCAGTAGTGTTCTTGTGGAGTCTTTAGGGTTTTCTATATAGAGAATCTGCAAATAGTGACAGTTTGACTTCTTCATTTCCTATTTGGATGCCTTTTTATCTTTCTCTTGTTTGATTTCTCTCACTAAGACCTCCAATGTTATATTGAATAACAGTGATTGATAATGGACAGCTTTGTCTTGTTCCTGATCTTAGAAGGTTTTTAGTTTTTCACCATAATGTTGGCTGAGGGTTTGTCATATATGGCCTTTATTATGTTAAGATGCTGTCCTTCTATACCAATTTTGTGAAGTGTTTTGATCATAAATGGATGCTATACCTTGTCGAAGACTTTTTCTGCATCTATTGATATGATCACATAATTCTAATTTTTCAATTTGTTTATGTGATATATCACATTAATCAATTTGCATATGTTGCACAAGTGGCCTCTGTGCCCCTGGCATGAGGCCACTTGATCATGGTACATAATCTTTTTAATATGTTACTGTACCCAGTTTGTTAGTATCTTGTTTATGATTTTTGCATCTGTTTCATGAGAAATATTGATCTATAGTTTTCTTTCTTTGTGTTATCTTTACCAGGTTTTGGTATCAGAGTAATATTGGCCTAATAAAATGAGTTGGAAAGTATTGCCTCCTCTTCGATTTTGGAAGAGTTTGAGGAGAATAGGTATTAAATCTTCTTTGAATGTTTGGTAGAATTCAGTGGTGAAGCCAACTGGTCCTGGACTTTTACTTTTTGATAGGTTTTTGATGATTGTTTCAATTTCTATACTGCTGGTTGGTCTATTTAGATTTTCCAGTTCTTGATTCAGTCTAGAAAAGTTGTATTTTTCCAAGTACTGCTCCATTTCTTTTAGGTTGTTATATTTCAAATGTCTTATTTTATAGATTATATTGCCACCAAACATTTATCAATCATCAGCGTTTATCAATTTCTTCTACAGTTGAAGAAATTTACAAATGCAAATCCATGTTTTCACACTGAACTTATGAGATAGGAACTATTACTGCTCATATTTTACAGATGATGAAACTGGCACATAAAGGGTTCTATCTAAGTATTTGCCCTTAGACAAACACTTAAGGAATCCGTCCTTGAACAAACATACTAGATCAAGCATCAGCAATTTTTTTTTTTTTTCTGTAAAGGACCACGGAGTAAATATTTTAGGTTTTCCAGACCACATAGAGTCTCTGTCACATAGTCTTTAAAAAATATTTTTACTATACTTTAAAAATGTCAAAATCTTTCTTAGTTTTCAGGTCACACAAAAGAAGACAGTTGGTTAAATTTGCAATGCCGGCCATATTTTGGAACCCCTGTGCTAGACCAAGAGAAACTACTTTCCTTGCCCCTGGTTACTTGTTATGCTAGATCCTGGAAGAGAATACTCTAAAACCCTGTTAAAAGTTCTTTGTATGGAATTATTTGTTGTCTCTGTATGCCAGAGATAATAATGCTATTGAATTGCCTTTTGCTTATTATTATAAATATGAAATATTCAAGCAATATATACTATAATGCAACTTGAAGTTTTTAAGAATTAAGAATTAAGTGTTTAAAACTAATTTCTCAAGATAAAAATGTAAATATGAATCTTATATTCAATTACTTGGTTACATAGGTGCTCTTATTTAACTAAGGGATAATTTGATGTTGAAAACATAAGACATTTTATAATCTGATCTTATGTCTACATAGAGATTTTTAATAAGAAAAATCAGCATTCCTTCAAATTAAATGCTTCAAGTACCATTTTCAATTAGCAATAACACTCTATAAGTGTCTAATTAAATCTCATTAAATCTTTATTGGAAATACTAAGTGTGATGGAATGTCCAGTAGGTTAGATGAAATACTTCCACAGTTTGAAGATTCCTACTAGAGAAAATAAGTAGTTTTCTGATCAGAAAAGTATATTTTGTTTCATGAATTTAATTTGTGTTAGGCATATAAATCTTGTTTACTGCTAATTAATACACAGTAAACCAAAAGTATAATTAAATGCATTTCTATATTTATATTATATATTTATATACACATATATACATATATAGTTATATATAAAAATATATACTTATATATAATTATATAGAGTTCTATAGTGGTATATGTATATTTTCAATATCTATTAATAGAAAGACAAAGACAAAGGTAAGAAAGTTTATAGTTATTTGGCACAATATGATTCATCTGTGAACTATGTCAGATAAACAGCAGTAATTATTTTGCAGTAAAGTAGTAAAGTGGTAAGTGAGTTAGTTATATTAGCTTGTATTAAAAGTAATATTTTTATTAAAAAATCAGTGTTAAATAAATATATGATACTGTGTTTGAGGAAGTTTAGAAGTCATCTAGTCTAACCTAATATCTAAATGAGTCCTTACAATCACCTCCTCTTGCAAATTCTTTTATAGTGCAAAGCAAAATAATTAACTGAAAAACATATTTTGTAATCTGTAAGGAGGGTATTAAATGCTGAAAGACAGTAGAGCAATCCTACTCCCTTCATATGAGTATTTCCTCCAGCTTCGTTACTAATATCTGGTAATGCTGAAAAAAATAACAAAAGAATAAAAAATATCCATTTACATCTTTATTATTCACAATCTCAGGAGTTGATGTAAAATCCATGCAATATTAAAATTTTGATCAATATTGTGTCATAGCAAGATTCATATTCAGGGAATTGTGAAATTCAGATTCTGGGAGTTCTTTGTAGCTTCATTACATACAGAAATCCCATAACACCTGCTTGATGGATCATCATGCATACATTTTGACAAGTCCTAAAACTCCCTAAATATTAATTTTTCATCTTTGAGAAGATGACATGAGATTAGAGGATCTTTGTGAAACTTTCCAGCTCAGAATTCCCAGGGATGTAGATCTGACTTAAAATGCATGAGCAAATTTCTAATGGAGAAAATTCTCACTGTTTAAATGAAGGTAACTTCTAATTCCATGTAAGCTCCTAAAGAAAAGCTGAACCTAAGTAGCTGCACTTTCTGCATCACCCTGATTATGTCTATATAGTCTTATCTAAAGAGGCAAATAGGAGTGATGACCTCATCTAAAGGTTAACTCATGACCTCCATGTCTGAAGAGCTTATTGACAATTTAGGTAAAGAAAGTTCTGTTTGGTGACATCTAGATATAACATTTTATTGTAATTATATTTCTTTTAGCATAAACTATGAAATGTGCATTGTTAAATATAACTGTTATTCAACTCTAGGACTTTATTTCTGTAGCCCTGAAAAAATTACAACCCCTAATGCTTCATTGGTGGCTTTTAATACCCTCTTGGTTTTTTTCTCTCTGGCACTTCTTTATGTGAGTCTAATTTTCTATCTTTTTAAGGGCAATAGAGTATATTTAGAAATATAGTTTTGAAATTAAAATTATATTCTCAGATAATGCTTTTAATCAACTCGATCCTATATCATGATTAATGAGAAAAGCATAACATCAAGATTTATGCAAAAACTATGAAAGTCTTATTGCAGTATTAAAGGGTTACATGACAGCTACATGGTAAATTAAAATAATTTTCCATAGTATTCATTCTCGAAATATAGACATTTGAAATGAGTCTAACACATACAATTTTATCTTCATTAAACAAAATATGACTCTCAATTTATATTTTGCAATCATTTAAAAATTTTCCATTTCTAAATTAAAATATTGCATTGATAAGAAAAAATTTTAAATCTTAAAATAAGCTTTTTTTCCAAAAGATAAAATCAAAAGCATTTCATAAATTTTACCTAGACTGTCATATGATTTTATTTTAAATATTTTCAAAAGTTTGCAATCTTTTGCCTAGACTATGCTAAGCATTATTCCTATAAGATCACAATTTTCTTGATTGAAATAATGTAATTTATGTAACCTAAAAGGGGATATATTTTATTCAGGAGGATATGACTTTCTTCTTCTTATCTTTTGGTGCCCATTATAATCAGACTCACTGGTGCCATCATTTATAAAATATTTATAAACCTCAAAAGGAAATTTTGAATGACTACCACAAGAAATTGTCATTCAAAAAAATCTAACTGATTATTAACCCCATAAGTGGGGTTTGAAATAAGATAATGGCCAAGAAAAAAGATATGATTTCTCCTAGCTACTTTTCATTAATAACTTTTACCAATGGAATATGTCTAGAATGATATGAAATGGTACATGAAGAAATGTTTTTCATAAAACATTTTAATAAAGACAAATTTATGGTTACAATATTTTAATGGAAAGTTTTATATTTTAAATGTTTTATGATTTTAGGGAACTAGATAGAAATTATGTAAAGAACATGGATAAATTGAACATTATGGTACATCTTAATATATTAATATGCTATATAATTATTATAATTATGTAAAGAACATGGATAAATTGAACATTATGGTACATCTTAATATATTAATATGCTATATAATTATTATATTTTATATATATGTAATGTTGCTAATATAATAATGGAACCGATTCTACCACATTTAACCAAGTTACTTGTATCAAACAGCCTAAAATAAGATTTGAGTTGATGTTTTAAAGTTGTAAACTATTTTTCATTTCTATGTGTGAAAATAAAACTAACATACAACAATTTATTGATTTATGTATTTAAAATAAATTAAAGTTGTTTGGATATGGATAGAAGGACAAAAAATAATTCAACAAAGGAGAAGTATCAGATACTAAAATTTGGCAACACCAGACACCATGTATAGGAAATTGGTACTAGGATTAGCAAGTTGGCAAATTCAAGGAGTGATCAAGAATTTAGACTCCGAGGAGTTTGGGCATCACAGTATCAAGACCCAGAGGAGTTTGGCTCCTGGCTAAAAACCTGTGTGTTATTTTTCAGGCCCAATCTCAGACAATCACAAAACTTTTCCCTGGTAGGCTTCAGAGGGGAGAGCTGTCCTCCCTGAAGCAAGTTGCACACAAGGACTCAAGTCATTCTTGGTGCATAGCCAGTGCATTGTAGCCGAAGGGAGTTGCACTCAAGGACTCAGGTCTCTCTCTCTGATTGATCATGCTCTTATGCACGTCTGCGTTCCTCACCCAGGAGCGTCCATTTGAAGACCTCTTTGGCGGGGAGAGGGAGCTCTTTGCCAGAGGCCTCACTTAAGCACCTCTGCTTAGGCTTCCTCAATAGGAGAGAGAGAACTTTGAAGACACTCTTCATGCTAACTCAGTACTTAACAGTTTTCTGCTTCTAGTTTTTCCTCCTTTCCCTTTCCCTGGCACCCAGATTTATGAAACCACAAGAGCCTTTTGTTTAGGGTTCTCTCTGCAGTGAGAGGATCTTCATTTCCTGGTTCTCCTGATCCAGTTGAACCTTGAGCTATGCCATGGGAAAAATAAAATGGTAGAGAGAGGGCAAATGGAATCTGCACTATTTCCAGTTTATCTTCTTGCTTATTTTATTGAAGTAAGTGATTAAAGACATGACAGTTATTTTTATTTTGGCTTGTTGTCTTAATCATCTACTCCAATATCTGGCAGTCAGCTTCCTTCAACACAGCTGAGCCTTAAAGAGGCACCTAGCCAGAAAGTTTTTACCAAAAAATGTATTCTAAATTTGGAAATTTTTAAATAAGGTGCCTGAGAAAAATAAAGATATAAAGCTCTGATTATTATATATTTGTGCTTAAGAAAAAAGAACCCTGATACTAGAGCAGCAGTATAGTCATCGATGAAGCAGATGATACTAACATGTCACCTATCTCAACACAGGACTAATGACATAGTATATAAGACCACAAGAAGAGCTAGTATAGGACATGGAGTCAGGATGGGAATAAGGGGAGGTTTATTTTCAAATATTTTTTCATTGCATAAAACCATGAGAAACAGAACAAATTAATTTGGAAGTAGGTATTAATATATTTAAATATAGACTTGTGTTTTTCAAATATCAAAAATGATCAAAATATATTGAGCAACTATTAAATATATTTCTTTCTTTGATTAAACATATCTTTATGGGCAATGTTTAGTTCTTTATGAGAATTTTAGAGTTTTGTGAGTAAATTCTGTTGTGTTACTCTGAACTGTTTAGAAATTAACATACTCATATGTTTTATTTCTCATGCCATAAACAAAACAAAACACACACAAATAAAAAATTTAACTACTAGACTAGATATTCACAAGTATTTGAGTATATCTTTTCTTGCTGGTTGTTGTTCCTCATATTGTAACAATTTGTACATAAAGTCAACTTTAAAACTAGATATTTTAAGTAATGTTTTTAATCAATCTTAACTACATGGTATCAGGACACACAAAAAAGAACAAAGAAATAGTGGAGTAGGGAAAGGAGTAAATTGATAAATTCTAGTACAGTCAATAAAATATGTCCTTATTTTCAATTTTTTAAGGAGTTTACTGAGAAAAAAATAAGATAAGAAAAGAAAAGCTAGAGAAACACGGCATTCATTGCACCTATTGATATAAATTGTAAACGAATCAGAAAAAAAAATCAACATTATTTACCTTTGTTTTCTACATCACCAAAAGTCTGATGATAGAATAAAAGAATAATGCATGATAAACTAAGATTAATTTAATTTATGAGAAATTAAATTATGATAAACTAAGATTAATTTAATTTAAATAACTTTTAAAAAATGAATTACTAAAATTAATATTGTCATAAAGTGTCCTGAGGAATTTGTTTCCTGCCTTTCTCTTCAGACTGGTCTTTTATACTCTCCTGCTTGGTCACAGTGGCCATTCTCAAGTCTGCTATGCAGCTCTTAAGCAAATCTGGAATTCACATGTCATTTAACCCAGGAATTTCTCTCTTAGTCATACATACAAAAGAATTTTCACCTGGAAATCAGTGGTAGGCAGAATTCTAAAATGGTACCCAAAGATTTCTCATCCCCTAGTGTACATGCCAGCATAATCCCTAGAACTATGAATTAGATAATGTTACCACCTTGATTACATTGTTATTTGGCACAGTTAACCTTAAAAATAGGAAAATAATCCAGGTGGATATAACTTAATTACAGGAGCCCTCTAAAAGAAGAGAGTTGTCTCTAGTTGGTCAAAGAAGAAGTCAGAAAAGCCCACTCTAGCTGGCCTGAAAGAAGGCAAATATGTATGTTATGTACTACTGTTGGACAGAGACAGCCCCTAAGAGCTGCCTCTGGGATGCTGGTTGAAGGCCAGCAAGAAATCGCAAATTTCAGCTCTAAAACCACAAGTGAATGAGTTCTTTCAACAAGCAGCAACTATGAAAAAGAATTTGGAGCTCCAGATGAGAACTGTCAACATTTAGACATTAGCCCAGTGAGATCCTGAGCAGAGAATCCAGCCTTACAGTGACTTGACTTTTTACCTATAGAAACTTCAAGAGAACAAATTTGTGTTGCTGTAATGTTTGGGGCAATCTGTTATGCAGCATAGAAAATTAGGGAAAGATGAGTGAAGAACATCATAGTGTTAAAGACAATCAATGTATGTATCACTAGAGGAAGAAAAAGCAAAATATAGAATACTATCAAGTTCTATGTAGAAATTAAGAATTTCAGACTACAATTTCACAAAGCAACATGGATTATAAAGTGCAAAGTGGAAAAAAGTTTTAAAATTGATACATTAGTTTATGTAATATAAAATATGATTTTTGTAAATTGAGAGACTACATTTTACAAAATATCAAAGAACTTTAAAATACAATTTATGAACAAAAGAGGGAACATTAAACATTTTAGGATGTATGCGTATAATCAGGAGTTTTGGAGTTGGGAATCCAAATAAAGGAATAAATCAATAAAACAAGACAGGGGCTTTGAGAGAATTAGCTATAACAATGAACCATGAACTAAAAGATTATGATTAACTCAGCCTCCAATACATGAAGTGGGGAAAAGAGAGAGTCAAAAACCAGAAGTCTTACCAATTCTTTTCTTTATGATTTTACTCACACCCATGCTGTCCTCTGAAAAACTCCTACCTGCTCCTAAAGATCAACTTAAATTCCATGGAGTGGTTGTATTTCTTTTGCTTTATACTAAACTTCCTCTGTTTGTCAATCATGGTGCTTGAAAAATATATTTTAAGGGAATTAACGATTTAAGGAATGAATCATTGTAGGCTGGAACTACTCAGTGAAGTTTCCACTTCCCCTTTTTAGAAGGAAATGATTTTTGAGCCTCAAAATATGATCATAAGAAAATGATTTTCATAGTCTTTCTGCCCTCTATCTACTTTTACCTCTGGAAAACCTTCCTCTGACTGACAAATCAGCATTTTGAATCTGAACTTCTCAATGTATAGTTAGTAAGATCATTGTTTAATGACACTTACACCTACGTATAGTCATGTTTTGGCTCCCTGTCTTTTCTCTATGATGGCAATGGAATTGGACCTAAAAATAACTGCTGCAGGTAATTGTGTTTAAAATTTAAAATATATCCCTATGAAATTATGGTTCTAAATCTGCCCCTTTTTATTTTGTTTTCCAGTTCTTTACAATGGCACATTTTTTCCCTCTGGCTGAGCAGTTTCCTCATAGATATTTATATCCTTTCTGTCTGGACTTTACAAGAGTTCAGAGCACACTAGAAAATATATTTCTTCTAGAAATAATGATTGAATAAAAAAATTAAAGGATGTCTAACTCATATTGGTGTTTTTATTTAAAAGTTCTGTTATAGTCTATGTAAAATCATTTACTCAGTTGATCAGTCTATTATTTACTATGCCAGTAATATTTTCAATAATATATTTTTCTTATTTTTTTTATTTAAGTTGTACAGATGCTCCTTTCCCCCGCACATAAAAATCAATCAAATAATATTTTAGATTAAACAAAATAAAAGAGATAAAATCTAGTTTACCATTGGGCTTCAAAAAAAAACAGTTATGTTATTTATTTTTTAGAAACTTGAATACAAATGAAAATCAGTAAAAAAATAACGAAAAAAACTCAAAAATTACTTTTCTAAAAAGTAAATAAGGAGAAATATGACTGAATTTATGACATAACATACAGACCTCTTTAAATCCTAGGAAATAACAAATTTCCTTTTAAAAGATGTTTATTTTTCTTTCTCAGTAAATCTTAAATAGCAAACTTAAAAAAATAACATAAAGCAATCCTCAGAATAAAGCAAATATGATGCATTTAAAATATTCTGTATCTAGTTTAAAGCATCCTAGAGCACTTTAGAGCACTCTATATTTCTATCACATTAGAGATCTCAAAATGCTTACAAATGCACACTAACACAGACAAAAATTCATTTTAAAAAAATTTGAAACTTGAATGAGGAAAGAAACTATTACTAAGTAACTGCTCTGCTAAGTGTTCTGTGTCTGTGTCAATTAATCTTCCCAGCAACCTTCCTTCTTATAGATATCCTCAACCACATTATGAATTAAAAAAAAAAAAAAATGAGGTTTAAATTATTTTATTTGTTCAAGTTAAGTGGAGATAAAAAGTTTCAAAACCACCATTTGACTAAGAGGTATGTGCTTTCCTCTTTTCTATTGTTGATATCTTGGTCTTCCCTCAAATCATGCATTCAGTCAACAGATGTTTAAGTAGCTACTTTGTTTAATGTACTGTTCTGGTCACCAGAGTGGCAGAGGTAGTGAAGAATTCAATTTAAGCCCATCTTCTCTCTCTTAAAATTACAGAAAGTTAGGTAATTCTCCTTTATTAATTTTCAGATTCTCTCAAATTTGATTCCCTCTTCTGGACAAATACAACCTCCCTATAGTCAGAAGAAATGCATAAACAAGTACATAAAATTAGTTTTTCTTTTACTATATAAATTTTATTCACTCTTTTAAGATAAATCAGGTGATTGTCATTAAAACAGCTAACTCTTCCACACTTGCGGGACAGATGTGGATCGTTCAGCATCTCTAATTTATTTCTGAAGATAACCACACATTACATAGCAAGCCCTCTCTAATACTCAAGATGTTAAAATATGGCTCAGAAGGCAGCTGGGAAAGAAATTTTAGACTGTAAATTGATATGGCTTTTTCTGTTATCCAAATTGCTTTGAAGTTTTAAATGAAATAGAAAAAGAAGAGCCAGTTCACCTTTAATAGCATAATAGTTTAAAGCCTATTGTATCCACCAGATTCTATTGCCAAAAAGCCTTGTGACTTGTTTCTCTACAAATCATCCAAGTGAGGCATCTTGTTCAGTATACAGCACAAAATAACCACAGCCCAATTATCTGATTTTAAAAATGGCCATAAGTCAATTACATGATTTATTTGCTTAAGTTGTGGTTCTCAATCATGCATGAACAATAAATTATTCACCTGAAAATTTGATAGGAAATTTTTACATTATAAGCTAAAAACCAAGTTTATATGAAATATCTTTTGTTTTGATTCTAGCTAACCATGATTTGAGTAAGA
>NW_011888807.1:1711394-1721676 GCF_000151845.1 Pteropus vampyrus
AAATTTGATAGGAAATTTTTACATTATAAGCTAAAAACCAAGTTTATATGAAATATCTTTTGTTTTGATTCTAGCTAACCATGATTTGAGTAAGAAGCAAATCCAGACAAATTTCTTTACTTCCCAAATAATTTTGAACCAATTGTTTAGTTCATTTCCAGTTAGTTAACTATGAGGTTTCATATTGCAACTGAAAATAAGCAACTTATTTTCTAGATATAAAATAAGTACATATTGTTTGCATCCTCAACAGTGTTTGTTTTTCTGTATCATTATTATTTTGATTGATATTGTCTTTTAACACATTACAGTGCCACAATCAGATATATCTATAGCTACATAACAGAAGAGTATAACCATGACAGAATATTTTAAAAGTAAAAAATAAAACGAATTTTATAGTTAATACAGCAATCATTTTCATAACATTAAAATGGTTAGCCACATGTAGAAAATCAAGCTTAACACTATTCTCTCTTTCTACTGGAGTGTATAAGAATGCATGTGAAATTTTCCCAGATGAGCTAATTACAAAAGGCAAAGAAGAATTTATAAATGCAGAATGTGTCCTGATCATAAGCAACCAATTAAACTCATAGCAATTAAATTTAATATCAGAGTTTCTGTTCCCTCAATTTACAACTAACCGAAAGCTCATATATGAACCTTCAAGCTGCCAGTTCATTTACTCATATTTTAAAAGCAATGTCTTTGATATTATATTGATTTATTTATTGCTATTTTTTGTGGTTATTTATTTGGTATTTTATTTTTCAAAGCATTTGAGCCATTGCTTCTGTGTACACATGCCTACATAATTATAATAATTATCTGTATTAAAATTAAGTTGAGGCATGCCTAAAGCAAACTTTCTCTATATCTCTGAATCTTCCAGATCTCGTGAACACTATTGATTCATATTAATAAACATATTTTTAAATGTCACTTCACTCACATTCCTTTTATGCTTCTTTTCTTTTCTATCAACTTCAAAATTTGATTTCATAGGTATATAAGTACATATCCACATCAGTAACAATTATATCATAATTCAGTATTTTTTTAGAAATGATTAGTGATCACCATTGGTGAATTATATTATAAGAATAAAAACAAAAAGTGAAGTATAATGACAATATTTTAAATGATACCTAACATTATTTGTCACATTAATTTTATTTGATGGTTATGGTGATAGTGGTGGTTGTAGAAGTAGCATTAATAGTAGTAGTTCAATAATTTCGTGTAGAAAGAAAAATGAAAGTAAAAGAATAATGAAGAAAGAAGTAGAAAGAGAGGAGAATAAGAAAAAAAAGGAAGAAGGAGAAGAAAAAGAGAAAAAAATACACTATTTAGCAAATTCCCTGCACACAACACTGTCTCTGGTCTGCTTCTAGGGGACCTGAACTAAAACAGCTGTAAAACAAATAAATTGAGTGACTGAATTTTGAATTTTTTGTAAAAATCAAAAATATTTAAATTGTATCATTAAAAATAGAAAGGGTTTAAAATGAACATATGTGAAAACTCAAATTGACTTAATTTTTTCTGCTAATACTGACAGGTGTTTTGTAGCTTAGTGTGTTTATGTGTTTCAATGGCTCAAAGATAGAGTGAAGGTTGTTAGTTTTTATATTATAAAACTCAAACTCTGAAAATTATAGAAACATTATTCATAGAAATTGAGAGTAATAAAAAAGTTAGTGATAATTATATGGTATCAATACATTTTAATTACTAATATATAAAGATAAATTATTTTAAAGATAGTTATGTATAACATATGCATGTAATAGAAATGACTAGATCTGTGTTGACACCATAAAAGAGCCATGACTTTTACATAAAACTTTACTGTACATATTTCAATAAGAAAAAAGATGAAAATGATCTTGCCTGCATATGGAGATATAAACTTTAAAAATTTTTCTCCTTAATTTCTAATTTTAAAGTTTTTTGTAATTTTTTTAGCAAACATCTTCAAAAAACGTTATTCATATTTGCATTGGGCACAATCTATTAAAAATTATTTGGACATTCATATTTCTGTATTCTTTATTAAGAAACTTAGTATGATATGGTTCACACAAATTAGTTTTAGCCAACAATAGCAAGGAATAGGATTCAAATTCTTACTAGAATTGTGTAAAGATTGTAAGCACACAAAATTATTTACCCTATATAATAAGGAAGTCCAGGGGTAATGCCAGCTTCAAATAGCTCAGTCTGGAATTCAACATACTATCATGACAGTATTTCTTTACGTTTCTTAGCTCTGCTTCCGCAATCCTCATTCCAACCACTTTGACCTAATTCTTCAAGTGGACTGTTTCTATTCAGCAGTAAAAATGGTAAAAGGCAGCACCAAACATGTTCTGTTGGGTAAGCAATTCTGTAGAATGCGTGTCCCTTTTTCCTACAAGCTCAACATAAACCCATGTTTACTGACTCAGAAGGTCACCTAGAGGTCTAATCACTGTATCAAAGAGGATGTATGTTCCTAACCTAACTTGAACCACATCCATTAAGAGATGGAGAAGCTCTATAAAAAGAAGGAAAAATTGATATCCCATAATAAAAGGAAAAGATGTCCTTGATAATATCAGACCTTGGATGTCACCAGTTTAAAGTCCTATCTTAAAATCATCACATTATAGAGTGTTCTCACATACCAAGAAATTGATTGGAAACCAAACAGAATTCACAAAGGAGAAATCCAGGAAATAAAAGAAAATAAGTCAATGTAAATCGACTCTTCCTAATTTTATGTGTTCAGTCTAACGAAGAAAATGTGCAGTTGAGTGAATCTGACAAGACTAAAACAGTTTTTCTTTTCTTTTAAACTTCTAAAATGACACTCCTTTATCAGCTCTCTTAATCTTTAACTTCACTTCTATCTTTTACGTACATCAATGTTGCTTATAACTTACCTATTTTCAAACTTAGAATATTTATAACAGAATGTGAGATTATTTATTTTATAATAGAGATGATATAATAGATTTTCATTCATATTAATTTATATTTTATTTATCAATCTTTTTTATCTATTTGGCCAATACATGTTTATCAATTGATTGTGAGATATTGGGAACTACGGTATTCTTAATATTATTTACAGTTTATTTTTTCTTAAATTTTTTTTAAAAAATATTCAAAAACTTCTATGAAAACTTTGAATTGGGACACAGTATAACTTTGTCCCATGTGAGATAATTGAAAATATTTATTGATCTCTGCCCCCAGTTCCTGGAATAGAACTACTGAATCCCTTGTAATTTGCTAAGAGATAAGAGCACTAGGAGCATCTCTTGTTTTAATATTTGGTCTTTGACCCCAGTTCCTCACATAGAGCTTCTGAAAGTCTTATAATTTCTTGAGTAATAGGAGTATCTTTTGTTCTAGTGAGGTGATTTTGGGTAAGTTCCTTGGTGGTCCCTGGATAAGGGCTAATTACCAGAAAGACTAAGCAATAATTAGAAGCTTGGAATTTTCAGCCCCCTACCACGCTCTTGAGAAGAGAGAAGGGCTGAAAATGGAGTTAATAACCTCTCTTGCCTACATGACAAAGCTTCCGTAAAAAACTGAATAATACTGGGTTTGGCGAGTTTTCAGGCTGGTAAGAATATGAAGAGCATGAAAGAAGCTCCCGCACTCCTTCCCACACACCTCGCCTTGTCTCTTTCATCTAAATGTTAAACTGTATCCTTTATCATATTCTTTGTATAATAAACTGATAAAAGTAAGTAAAATGTTTCCCTGAGCTCTGTGAGCTGCTCTAGTGAATTAATCAAACCGGAGGACAGGCTCGTTGGAATCTCTGATCTATAGCTTATTGGTCAAAAGCCCAGGTGACAACCTGGGCTTGCCACTGGCATCTGAAGTGGGAGTAGAGGGCAGTCTTGTACGACTGAGCCCTTAACCTATGGGATCTGACAGTATCTCCAGGGAGATATATTAGAACTGTGTTAAGTTATAGGACATCCATCTGGTGTCATAGGGGGGGAAAAACCACATATTTAGTGACCTGAATTAAAATGTTTTGTGTGAGTAGTAAATGAGGCTCGCAGGGATGAAACACACAATAGGGAAGAACTGGATTTTTCCTTAGATAAAGAGTAAAAAAAAAAAAACCCTGAGATTTTCCTTTTTATCCACAATTTCAGTTTGTATGTAAATTTAGAATTTCCCCATCATCTTGGAAAATGAAGGAATTGTCTTTGGATGTCGCTCAACATACTTGAACTGCAATCAATCAATAAAATTTTTACCATTTGATTTTATACCTTGAAAAAGTCATTTGATTTCTCAGCCTCCTCAATTAAAGGAGCTGGATATACAAAGTGCATTACTTTTTATTCTCTGGTTTTCAAAAACAGACTCAGTAATTTACCTCAGCTCCTGCTCTTTTAATGTTCTCTGCCTTGCTTGTTCTTCAAAATTGCATATTCCAAATATAGTCTCATGGGTTCAAGTTAGTCCTAACTTTTAAAAGAATCTTAAGATTAGTATCCCTGCCTGTCTACTCAATTACTTAAAATAAAATGATATTTTCTGAATGTGAATTCAGTGGTTCAGCTACTGATTCTGGGGTTTTCACTGAACCATTATTATTTTTTTTAATCCTTCCTTCCCAAGCAAAAGCCTGACCAATGCACTTGCATTTGGTCTTTAGACCATTGAAAGGTATAATATTCATTATATTATTATAGTCTTTCAAAGAACTATGATAAGTACTTTAAATAAATTATCTTGTGTAACTTTCCCTATACCTTTTTAAAGGTCGATTGCAAGTGAGGAGTTTGACTATCATATAAATTCATTAAATGTCAGGATAAAAAACTCAGATGTACCTGAGTAAAATCTGTGCTCTCTCCTCAAACCACGTTAATTTCCAAAATTAAAACTTTTATAATACTACATTCTCTGTCCCATTGTTGACCAGATTTTTACATTTCCTCTCCTTAGTTTATGTTCCATTACTGACCACTAGAGGTCTCTCCACTTTCTGAGAAACCAAATGCCTGCCTCAAAATCCTGCCTCTGACACCTGATCTCCTTTCTTGCTTTTTCCATTCTGAACAGTGAAGAGGTGTGTGGGAACTTGACCCTGCTACTCCATCAGTATTTCTTCTAACTCTGTGCTATTACTGATCCTATGGGTTCCCTGTGTCTGAGCCTCTAAATCTTGAATTTCTGAATCCTACCCAGTTAGAAATGGTCTTCGGATCCTGGGATCCAGCCATATCTAGGACTCCTTTGTGTAGATTCCTTCAGTTCTCAAATAAAATCTTTGCAAACAAATCTTTGACTCTTTGGAGGCATCACTCTTTCTTTCCCATTTCAAGGTGTAGGTGGTCTCCCCAAATATAACCATATTTAATCTGATGATATACAAACCCAAAAAACATTTTTGTTATTTTTAGATAGTATTCTTTTATAGTTAACTACATAATCCTTTATTTTTTTCTTTTAGTTTTGTTTGTTGAATGTTTTCTTTCTTTTGGGGATGAGAAAAATATCTTCACATTAAGAAAGGTTAAAAAATGCATAACATATAATTATAATTAAAAAAACCTTAGCTTTAGTGCTTTTATTCACATTGATCTTTTTCATTTTCTTTGTACTATTTTATTACTTGTGATATAATTATAGATAAAATATGTAAAAATTACTTTTATTAATATCAAGTCTGTCTTATTTTAAACATAGGCATTATTTAATGTATGCACATTATTTTAATCTTGCAATCATATTCATATTATTGGAAAGGTATAGGGCCAGTGTTAAGAAATTTTCATCTGAGGATAATGGAATAATATGTGATAACTAAATTGTCTAAATTGTGCCTTTCCCTAATTTCCAAATTTCTACAGTAGAAATAGATTTTTTTTGTAATAAGCAAATAATATATAATAATGTTTCAATGTGAAAAACAAGTACTTTTTGAGAGAATAACTTATAATATATAGCGATGTTTAGGATTAAATAATTATGATGTAGCAAACACTTTTAATTTGAATTAAATATTCTAGGAAGAGAGGGAAAGACATAAAAATATTTGAACTGCCTTAATAGATGACAACGAAAAGTTATGTAGCTTTGCAAAAAATATTTATCAACATTAGTAGTGAATCTTTATTCCATGCACCTTTGAATATTCCTTTGGAATTTTTTTTCATTTTAAAGTAAGTTGATTTTTATATTTTCTAATAACCATAAAGGAATTCATGGGACATCACAGAATGAATCCAAGATAAACAACAGCAGCAAAAGTAAAAAAAATAAAAAATAAAAAAATAACTTTCATTATGCTATGCCACAAACATAAGAGACATATATTTTATGCCATACTGATGATCACATATTGAACAAGGCATGTAAGATCTTGCAGAGTAAACAGCATTGTAGAACAGCATGAACCTGAAAGTACGTGAAATATTCACACAACTTAAAGACTGCATGGTTCATAGGTTTAATATAATACAGTTCTGTTGCTGAAACAGACTTCTGGTTTGCATATATAACCAACACCAATAATATTAACTGAAGAAAAAATTCTAAGTTTTCAATGAGGAGAGAGATTCAGTTTGCATAAGGTGAATTTAGGTTGCTGATGAGCTTTTAAGAGTAGAGGGATATGTAATGGCCAATTAGAAATATTATTCCACAATTTAGAAAGAAACTGATTTATAGATTTTAATATCTGTAAGAATTTTTTTTTAAATCCATAAGTCTAAATTTGCCCAATGAGACACTTGGATGATAAGAAATGAAAGAAAATGCCAGCAGCCTGAGGATTTAAAAGCAGGAGGAAGAGGAAGAGTAAACAAAATAGATTGAAAGTAGTCTTTAGTCAATGTAGAAACTATTTTAGCCAACGATGATGTCTGAAAATTAAAAGACAAAATTTCAGGGACAGAGATTAACAGTGTTTTATAGGCAAAGTAATTATAAACTTTTTGTCCTTCCATATGTATTAAAGTGCTATATGTTTGCTGTTTAATCAGTATTAATAATTTATATTTTACATTAAATATTACCAAAGTGGAAATAATACAGTAATAATTGATATGTATTTTAGATAAATTTTTACCTCAGAATGTTAGAAGACTCTAGAGGACTTCTTGGTTATTCCTATTGGAAAAATATCATGGCCAATACCTACATATAAAATAACTTATCACTCAGTAATACAACCAAAACTTCATCTCTTACTACCAGAGAATCTCTCAGGCGAAAAGCTGGGTTCAGAATCGATATTCTGGTGTCATTAGTTTGGGGCTAATTGTACTATAGTGGAGCTCTGAGACAGAAACTATACTGGGACTCTCAAAGGGTCAGTATTATTGTACAGGAAACAAAAAGATAGATTCAAGATGATGAGTTTTCAGGGTATTCTACATACATTTTTAAATCTGTTAGTTATAAATCCTGATAAATATATGGACTTGGAGAATGTAATAAGTAAGAAGCTTTTATATAGTAAAAGTCTCTTGCTTTATTCTTCATTGCTGTACTGATATATTTAGAAAATTAACATTGTACAATTCTTTTGAACTTAACTAAAGCCTTGGCTCAACTACTGTTACTAAAATAGAAATATATCGGATGATACAAACAAGTGTTTGCGTCCTTGAATACCAAAAGTAAGAAACCAAAGAGAACTATGGAAAGGAATAAAAAAAGATTGATTTTGATGATCTTTCTTCTTTTTGAGATCTATAATAAAAATCAAAGCTTTTTTCCCCCTTCCTCTTTCACTCGAGTCTATCTTATAAGAAAAGCAATTAATATGGGAAGATTAACAAAATATGGAGCTTTTATGAAGAAAAAATAAAGTTGAATCATAGAAAAAAGGTATTTGAATAGATGTTACACATACACATTTTCAAAGGCTACTTTTTCTTTTTAAATGTTATTTGCATTGATTATTTCATCTATTAATTATTTTATGTATTCATTTACTAATCACATATTAAAATTCTTCTACTGCTTAAATTACTCTGAGTTGTGCAAAGCCTCAAAACTCAGGGATCCTGTGGGAGACTTATCATGTATACATAATTCAAAGGTTTTCACCATGTTCATCACTTTCATGTGACAGGCATTCCCTGTCACAGGACCACAGCCTTTTCAGATGCTAAGAACCCCAATCTCTGTGATAGACATACTTATGTTAGATTGGAGAAGTGGAAAGAATGTGTTTGCCACATAGTTGACAGGGCTTAACTGTTCTAGAGACATAAGTGGACAGAGCACTGGTTGAAAGAACTCTGTGTGCTGTATAAACAGATGTTGATAGACGCCCTCCACAAGTCAGAAGTAAGAAAAATACATGTGTCATCTCAGACAGGCTATTGGCATGTTCACTCTAACGGGAACAAAGGGTCTGCTGCCATTTGCTTAGGAGCCACGCTGCTCTGGGACCTGGGGCTCAGTATTGTCAGTGTGGGCTTTCTTCGCTCCAAAGGCCAATTTGGATGTTTCTGTAGACTCTAATCCACTCTCCTTTCTCTTGCACTTTCAAATAACCCTGACTCTGTAGGGACTAGGTACATAGATTGCTTTTTCTCTACTTTCTACTCAACATGTTGTTATGGTATCTCCTAACTATTCTGCCTCCTTTGGAATTATTTTTTTTCCTGGAAAATCAAAAAATTCACCTTTTACAAATTCCACTGTATATTTAAAAACTTTTCTCTAATGTTAAAAAAAGGTAATAAAACCCTGAATATTTATTGTTTCTTTCTCTTTGGCTTCCCGATAAAACAATTCTGTCTCTCTGGGGAGACAATGTGAGTGTGTCTGAACAACTGCACCTGCATTAGTTCACTTTGAAAGGCATTTGGAATATGAGTGAAGTCACTTTGATCGTCAAAATGTCTAGGTCTTCTATTGGCATTTAGTGAGTGAGAGTAAAGAATTCTAAAAATCCTGAAGTATGGACCACAGAAATAAGAAAAAATGTCCAAAAAGAATAGCTCCCCTGGAGAAATGTTGATAGAGAAGGGCCTACTTATAGGAATTGTAGTAAGGAAACACAGTAGTAACAAATATTTCCTTAATTATCATATTAATTCTAGTATAATGTAGAAAACTATAGAGATCATTGTAGATATGATAATTTATAGAGATTAAAAGAGAGAGAAATTCACCTATTGCATCTAGTACAATAGTGGAAGAACTCATGGAAAGTATAAATTTAGACCTGCTGTTGGTAAATAGAGTGTTTTCTTATTATTCTATACTAGGTCAATGATGAGAAACTAAATATGCTTTGTAAACAGATTTTGCAAAATACTTATTGTAGGTGCTCTGTAACTCATAATTACATGTACAAACTAATAAAAAAGAATAAATTCTGGGTCATATGTATACAAATAAAATGTTTCTAAGTTTATGAGACATTAAAACATGTGTAGCATGGTATTTTAGAAAAACTATTCTTTTTAATCAGCCATTTAGTTTTCTTACCACAAAATGAAATACTGTAATTTTCTGTTACTGTTATATTTTCTTTTTATTTCTCCTCTTTTGATTTCTCATCTTTAAGAGAAGATAATCTAGCTCTTTTTCTGAGGTTAGCTTCTAGGTGTTGAACAGTTAATTATTTAACTCACAGTTCCTCATTTACTCCAAAATGTTTAAATAACGCTAAAACAATGTCATAGCATAAGTTAGATTTGGAATTGGCCAGAACAAAGCTTTATCAATTAAAGGAACATTTAGAACCATTAAAAAATAAGTGAGGTGGAAATTGCACTTTTAAGTAGGACTATTAGTATCTCAATTGACAAGCAAGTAATAAATTCTTTAGAAGACAGAACGTGAAAATAGTTTTTATATTTTTAGAAAAAACAATCTTTCTATTTGGTTATGGTTTTGAAATACACTGAAGGAATATTTTTCCTAATTGTATTATCCTATTTTATTTTATTTTTTAAATTTTTATTTAAGTTTATTGAGGTAACATCGGTTAATACAATTATATAATTTTCAGGTGTACGTTATCATTTGACATCTGTATATTCTATTGTGTGTTTACCATCCAAAGTCCAGTTTCCTCGGCTACCATATTTGATCCCCTTTACCCACTTCACTCTCCCCCTAAACCCTATATTTGACCCCATTTACCCCATCTACCAACCCCTTCTCTCCACTGGTAACCACTAGCCTATAGTCCATGTTCATGAGTCTCTGTTTGTTTGTCCTGCTCATTTGTTGCTTTTAGGTTTATATCCCACACATAAGTGATATCATGTGATTTTCAACTTTTTCT
>NW_011888807.1:1724106-1725317 GCF_000151845.1 Pteropus vampyrus
TTTTTGTTTTATATTTTTAAAAAATGCCAATGGGATTTTGATGGAGATTGCATTAAATCTGTATAATGCTTTAGGTAATATGGTCATTTTAACTATTTTGCTTCTTCCAATCCAAGAACACAGAATATCTTTCCATTTCTTTGTATCTTTTTTGATTTCTTTAAATAGGATCTTATAAATTTCATTATATAGGTCCTTAACTTGTTTCATTAAATTTATTCCTAGATATTTTATCCTTTTTGTTGCAATTGCGAAAGGAATTAATTTTTTCCAATTCTTTTTCTTACACTTCATTATTAAGTATAGGATTGCTATGGATTTTTTAATGTTGATTTTGTATCCAGAAACTTTACTATATTTACTTATTGTTCCTAGTAGTGTTCCTGTGGAGTCTTTAGGTTTTTTCTATGTCATCTGCAAATAGTGACAGTTTGACTTCTTTGTTTCCTATTTGGACGCCTTTTATATCTTTCTTTTGCCTCATTGCACTCGCTAGGATCTCCAATATTATATTGAATAAAAGTGGCTTTAGTGGATAGCCTTGTCTTGGTCCTGATCTTAGAGAGAAGGTTTTTAGTTTTTCACCATTAAGTATAATGTTAGCAGAGGGTTATAGATGGCCTTTATTATATAAGGTTCTTTCCTTCTATACTGATTTTGTTAAGTGTTTTGATCATAAATGGATGCTGTATCTTGTCAAAGGCTCTTTCTGCATCTATTAATATGATCATATAATTCTTATTTTTTAATTTGTTTATGTGGTGTATCATATTAATTGATTTGCATATATTGACCCATCCCTGTACCTCTGGGATGAAGCCCACTTGATCGTGGTGTATAATCTTTTTAATATGTTGCTGTATTTGGTTCGCTAGTATCTTATTTAGGATTTTTGCATCTGTGTTCAAGAGAGATACTGGTCTATGGTTTTTTCTTGTGTGTGTTATCTTTACCAGGTTTTGATATCAGTGTGATATTGGCCTCATAAAATGGGTTGGGAAGTATTGCTTCCTCTAGAATTTTTTTGGAAGAGTTTGAGGAGAATAGATATTAAATCTTTGAAAGTTTGGTAGAATTCAGTGGTGAAGCCATTTGATCCTGGACTTTTAATTTTTAGTAGGTTTTTGATGATTGTTTCAATTTCCATACTGCTGATCAGTCTATTTTCCAGTTCTTCTTGATTCAGTCTAGGAAGGTTGTATTTTTCTAAG
>NW_011888807.1:1726322-1729092 GCF_000151845.1 Pteropus vampyrus
TTTTCCAGTTCTTCTTGATTCAGTCTAGGAAGGTTGTATTTTTCTAAGTACTGGTTCATTTCTTCTAGGTTATTAAATTTGGTGTTATATACTTTCTTATTGTATTCTTGTATGATCATTTATATTTCTGCTATGTCAGTCATAATTTCCCCTCTATCATCCCTGATTTTGTTTATTTGTGTCCTTTCTCTTTTTTCTTTAGTAAATCTAACCAGGGGTTTGTCAATTTTATTAACTTTCTCAAAGAACCAGCTATTTGTTGCATTTATTTTTTTCTTTTTCTTTGTTTTTCAATTTCATTTATTTCTGCTCTAATTTTGATGATTTCTTTCCTTCTGCTGACTTTAGGCCTCATTTGTTCTTACTTTCCTAGTTTTTTTTTAAGATGAAATGTTAGGTTGTTTATTTGGGCTTGTTCTTGTTTTTGGAGATCGACCTGTAATGATATGAATTTTCCTCTTATGACTGCTTTTGCTGTGTCCCAAAAGTTTTGACGTGTTGTACTATCGTTATCATTTGTTTCTGTGTATCTCTTGATCTTTCTTTTTATTTCTTCTCTGATCCAGTTAGTCTTCAGCAGCATGTTGTTTAATCTCCATGTATTTGTGGTTCTTCCTGATTTCTTTCTGCAGTTGATCTCTAGTTTCAAAGCATTATGATCAGAGAATATGGTTGGTATGATTTCAACCCTCTCATATTTGTTGAGGCTATCTTTGTGTCCCAATATGTGGTTGATTCTTGAGGATGTTCCATGTGCGCTAGAGAAAAATGTATAACCAGCTCTTTTGGGATGAAAGGCTCTGTAAATGTCAATTATGTCCAGTTGGTCTAATGTGTCATTTAAGGATGTTATTTCCTTATAGATTTTCTGTTTGGATGATCTGTCTATATCCGACCGTGGGGTATTTAGGTCCCCTACTATGACAATGTTTTGGTCTGTTTCTCCCTTTAGTTCTGTTAGTAATTGCTTTACATATTTCGGGGCTCCCTGATTGGGAGCATAGATATTAATAAGTGTTATATATTTTTAGTGCATGATTCCCTTTATCATTATGAAGTGTCTTGTAGTATCTTTCTTTATCTTTTTTATTTTGAAGTCTGTTTTGTCCGATATTAGTACCACAACTCCCACTTTTCTCTGAATGCTATTTGCTTGAAATATCATTTTTCACCCTTTTACTCTGAGTCTATATTTGTCTTTGGAGCTGAGATGTGTCTCCTGAAGGCAGCATATGGGGTTTGTTTTTTTTGATTATTCTGCAACTCTGTGCCTTTTTATTGGTGAGTTCAATCCATTTACATTTAGGGTGATTATTGAAATATGAGGTCTTTTTATAGCTTTTATCTTTTGCTTTCTGGTAGCTCAATATTTCCATTGCCTCCTTGTTCTTGTGCTTCTGTTTTCTTTATTTTGGTTGGCTTTTGTGGGATTTGCCTCTGGTCCTTCTTATTTTATGTTATATACAACAGTTCTGAATCTTTGGCATGTGGTTACCATTATGAATATGTAAAGGATAAATATATATACAGTCGTCCATTTTCTTCTGTGCATGCCTTATCTCCATTCCCCTTTATGAATTTGGATCTTGAATTCCTCCCCACTTACCAGTCATTGTTATCTCAATTTGTTCCTATGTATGCTGAATGTTCATTATTATCTTGTTATGACAATTCTCTTATTATTTAAACTTATAATGCCCTGTTCTTAGCAAGGGTTGCACTCCTCTGCTTCTATTGCCCGTTAGTCACTTTACTCCTAATTATGTATTTTTTATGTCATTTTGTTTTAGGTGAACTGACCTCTTTCAATATTTCCTGTAGTGCAGGCCTCGTAATGGAGAATTCCTTCAATTTTTGTATGTCTGGAAAAGTCTTAATTTCTCCTTCATATCTAAAAGAGAGCTTAGCTGGATACATTATTCTAGGCTGGTAGTTCCTTTCACTTAATAGTTTAAATATTTGATTCCATTCCTTTCTGACTTGTAAGGTTTGCGCTGAGAAGTCCAATGATAATCTAATGGGTTTTCCTTTATAAGTTACCATCTTCTTTTTTCTGGCTGCCCTGAGAATTCTCTTTGTCATTGACTTTTTGTAACTTTAATACAACGTGTATTGGTGAAGGCCTTTTTGGGTTGAGATAATTGGGTGTTCTGTTAACTTCTTGAATTCCAAACTCCAGCTCATTCATCAGATTTGGGAAATTCTTGTCTACTATTTGTCCGAAAATGCTTTCTAGTCTCTGCTCCTTTTTCTCACCTTCAGTAATGCCCTTTATTCTTATGTTTCCTCTCCTGCTGGTATCAGCTAGTTCTTGCATTTCTCTTTCATTATTTTTCATTCTTCGATTTCTCTCTTCTTTCTTCTGATTTATTTCTAGATTTCTGTCTTCGATATCACTGATCCTTTCCTCCATTTGGTCGACTCTATTTCCCTAGCTTGCTATTTCATTTTTCAACTCTTGCAGTGTGTTCTTTATCTCTAAAAGTTCTATTTGGTTCTTTTTGAGGGTTTCAGTCTCCTTACTCTGTTCATCTAGTTGTGTTTTCAATTCCTGAAATTGTTGATTTGAGTTGTTTTAGATCTCACTGAGTTTTTTTCAGACGTATCATCCTAAATTCTCTGTCATTTAAGTGACATATTTCTATGTCTGTAAGCTTATTTTCTGGAGATTTTTCTCTTTCTGAGGTGCCTTGTCATCTTGGTTGTTCATGGTGTTTAATGGACTATATATCTGCCTGGGCATTAATGAAAGTATATTCTACTGTTTTTT
>NW_011888807.1:1729142-1737732 GCF_000151845.1 Pteropus vampyrus
ATTTATTTCTAGATTTCTGTCTTCGATATCACTGATCCTTTCCTCCATTTGGTCGACTCTATTTCCCTAGCTTGCTATTTCATTTTTCAACTCTTGCAGTGTGTTCTTTATCTCCAAAAGTTCTATTTGGTTCTTTTTGAGGGTTTCAGTCTCCTTACTCTGTTCATCTAGTTGTGTTTTCAATTCCTGAAATTGTTGATTTGAGTTGTTTTAGATCTCACTGAGTTTTTTTCAGAAGTATCATCCTAAATTCTCTGTCATTTAAGTGACATATTTCTATGTCTGTAAGCTTATTTTCTGGAGATTTTTCTCTTTCTGAGGTGCCTTGTCATCTTGGTTGTTCATGGTGTTTAATGGACTATATATCTGCCTGGGCATTAATGAAAGTATATTCTACTGTTTTTTCAGAAACATTTATTATATAAAGGTCTCTCATTAGCCTGTTGCAAAGAAAGAGCTTTTCTTTTGATTTCCAGTAGATGGAATCTAAACCTCTTGGATCCTTGCTTTATATAAAGTCTTAATAACGCTTTTTAAATTTTCTCGTAGATATTTAATCACACTCGCTACCCTCAGTTTTAGTCCCTGTCAGTGTCAGTGACAGTCTCAGCAGTGTGGTGATTGGTCTTGGAGGATATGGGGGGAGGGGCTCTCAAGCTTGGGGTTTGGGGGCTGCGGCTCAACCTCAGCTTTGCAATCGAGGCTGGCAAAAATCAACTGTTGTTCTTCTTTGGTCCTGTCTCACTTCTCTGCTTTCTGCCCTGATGACTGGGCCCTGCAGCCAGCCAGCCATGGGGAGCTCACAGCTATCTCAGGCAGGAATGTTCAGGGAACTCACCACATGAACTCATCACTCCTTATCCCCTCCCCATCCTCCTGCAGGGCGCTCCTGTGGGTGCAAGAGGCAGCTTCTTTATTTCTCCCAATCCACCACCCAACATCTAAGTTTCTGACCTGTGGTAGCTCTTATGCACAGATCCCGCACTCAGACATACTGGTGTGTAGTTTGAGTATTTTTTGTTGAGTTTTAGATGTTCAACTTATTGTTGTTTCCAGGGGAGAGATCTGGGGACATCTCTCACTCTGCCATGTTTCCAAAGATCTCGTGTTATCCTATTGTAGCACATTTGAGCAAACATGGTAAAACAGAAAAAGAGAAAAAGTCTATATATAGCATATGTAAGATCTATACTATAGTTCTTGTATTACTATCAGAAATAAGGAAAATTAAAAAGAAGCAAAAAATTACAATGCTGATGGAAGAAATGACAACATGAAGACAAAGGTGGATTTCTACTGAAAATCAGGGTCCTCATTCTGGCTGTCAGTAACTGCAATTTTCTCCACTTTATCACCAACACTTGATTTTTCTTATCTTTTTGATAATAACTTCTGACAGGTGTGAGGTGATATCTCATTGTGGGCTGATTTGCATTTTCCTGATGATTAGTGATATTGAGTATCTTTACACATGCCTATTGACCATCTGTATTTCTTCTTTGGAAAAAACGTTTATTCAAATTTTCTGCCCATTTTTTGGTCATGTTGTTTTTGTTATTGACTTGCATGAGGTTTTTATATATTTTGAATATTAACCCTTTATCAGATATATAATCTGCAAATATCTTCTCTCATTCGAAATGTTGCCTTTTTCTTTTGTGGAGGGTTTTCTTCACTGCCTTTGAGTTTGTGTAGTTCCATATGTTTATTTTTGCTTATGTTGCCCTAGCCTATGGAGACAGATCCAAAAAATTATTAACAAGAACGATGTCAAAGAAATTATTGCCTATATGTTTATAGGAGTTTTATGGTTTAAGGTGGTCTTACATTCAAGTTTTTAATCCATTCTGATTTAATTTTTGTGTATGTTGTAACATAGTGGTCAGTTTTACTCTTGCATGTGGCTGTCCAGTTTACCAGACATTATTTATTGAAGAGATTGTCCTTTTCCTACTGTATATTCTTGCCTTCTTTTTGTAAATTAATTGACCGTATATGTATTGTTTATTTATGGGCTCTCTAGTTTCTTTCCTTGATCTGCGTGTCTATTTTTATGCCAATACCATATGATTTGATTACTATAGCTTGGTAATATGGTTTGAAATCAGACAGTGTGATGCTTCCAGCTTTGTTCTTTCTCAAGATTGCTCTGGCTATTAGAGATCTTTTGTGGTTTCACACAATTCCAAGATTATTTGTTATATTTCTGTGAAAAAAGTCACTGGAATTTTGATAGGCTGAATCTGCAGCTAGCTTTGGGTGGTATGGACATTTTAATATATTCTTTCAATCTATGAGCATGAATATCTTTTCTGTCTTGTTCAATTTCTTTTGTAGGGGTTCAGAATGAGCCACTTCAAGACGTGCCTCAGTGGTATGCAGATTATTTTGAGCTAAAGGCAAGTTTAGCTTCAGGCTCAAGAGAAACCTCTGCCCCTTCCTTTAACTACCTAGAAAAACTTGAATCAGAGACCTTGTTCATTCATAATAAGAGATTATCAGCAATAACTTCTTTTGACCTATCTCTAGGGCAGGGCAAACCTCTATTTACTAAATATCTATTCTTCTTATGCTTCAATGGCCCTTTGAATCTCTCAAGGTGCACTACCTCACCCCCAGCTCAGGATGTCTTATATAACTTAATCTTCCTTTTTATCTTTGAACATCTTCTATGGGGGGTGGGAGGGGGGAGTCTCTGATTCTCTCAGGTATGTGTGGTTCCATACACATGTATGTATTAAATTTGGTTATTTTCTCTTGCTAATCTGCCTCATGTCTATTTGATTATTAGATCAACCAGAAGAACCTTGAGGATTGGAGGAAAGTTGTTTCTCTCCCACAGTTTTATAAATGCTCTTTCATTTGGAAAACATTCCTTTGTTTCCTTATATTTCTTGATTCTCTGTGTTTGTTTATAGCTATCTCTCACAGTATTAAAGAAGTGGCCTTGTGTAGGAGGTGAAACTTATTTAACCTTGCCCTGGCTCTTGATTGTGTCTCTCACTTTTGTGATTATCTAAGCAGCCTGATTTATTTTCAGTATGTTTCAGTATGTGCCAAGACCTTTGAGTGAGAGAGGGATCTCAGTAGACACCTAGTTTCAAGCTGATTAGAAGCTAAACCCTTAGGCAGCAGCATTTAAGGTATACAAATATACAGTTTTGTAGGATTGCCTTTGTAAACCCTGCTGGCCTCCAAACCAGGAGATCTGGGGTGTCTTCTTGGCAACAGTTGCAGAAAGTGGAGTTTTAGATCAGAGTGTATGACCTCTTTTCTGGGAGGTACTGGAGAGCTGTGGAGAGGCCAAGAGAGAGCACAAACATGGTGCCTCCCAGCTTATGTTCCCTGAGAGCATTTCTGTGTGGTAAACTGAAAGCCAGTCTCTAAAGCTGAAACTCTGGGACTAGTAAAAAGGCCTTTCTCACCAGAGACTGGAGTGTGTTTCAGTCTGCTGTCTATGCAGTCCCCTGGGGTGTGGTATCCTTCCAACAACTATTTCTCAGATTGTTTCAGACTTGTGGGGTCCAGAAACGCAATCCCCCCGGCTGCCAGAGCCAGGCAGTAAAAGAGCGTCTTGTGTGTGGGCTGCTCTCACCTGCTAATGTTGAGAGCAGCGTGGGGACAGGGCACTGCCACCCTTGGCTTTGGCAGGGCTGTGGGCATGCCCCGGAAATGGAGTCTTAGATTTTTAACTATTGTAATTTTACTGTAATTTTATCAAAGTTGTTACACAGTAGTTTTGATATCTGAGGGATCTTGACCCCATATTGAAAATAAATATTTGTCAGCTGCAGTAAATATTCATATATATTTTTCATTTTTACCTGTTAAAACACCTCTTTCTCTGAGACTCAGTTGCAGATCCTTTCATGTGTGGCGAGATGGAGTGGAAGAGAAGGGGTGTGAGTGAAGTGATACGGTGTGAATGAAGTGATAAAATAACCCCTAGCAGATATTTTAAGAAGCATTGTGTATTTTTGGCAGATTGTGCTGTTTTTCTTCTGCCATAAGAGCTTCTCTTTGACCCTGGAGCTTCTCTTTGACCCTTCACTCCAGTATAGGAAGACTTGTGGAACAGAGTAGCCTTCCTGCAGCAACTGACTTGCAATGTAAGAAAGTAACGTTTGTTGCTGTAAGCCATTGAGATTTGGGGACTGTTTATGATGGCAAAGATGATTCTCACAGCCTTGATTTCTTACATTATGACAAGAGGGTCCAGTTTAAATTATATCAATATCTCCCTCAATATTTCCACTAGAAAGAGCAACAAAGAAATCACTTTTTTTCAAGATTTTTCTATTTCTATCTATAGAAAAGTAAACAATGAAAGTTTAAGACCCTGACCATTAAATTAATAAGTAGAAATAGGACACACATAATATCCAAGGCAACACAAGATTTGTCTTCCCTTACGTACATGATATATTTTCATTATTTTTTCAAATATTGTCTAATTTTCTTTTATTTTTTCCCCTATTTTTTTGTGGCTTTTTAAGAAATAGATTGATTAATTTCCAAATATTTAGGATTTTTCTATATATCTTACAAATTTTACTTTTTAATTTAATTATTGATGGTAAGAAATATTTTAAAATTTTGAAATTTGTTTTATGGCCCCAGGTAAAAATATATATTGGTGAATGAACAACATGTGCACTTGAAAAGTGTGGATTCTACAACTATTGTGTATAAAGTCCTATAAATATAAATTAATTTAAGTGGTTGAGTGTGGTTCATATCTTTTAGATCTTTACTTCCTCTCCTTTGTTTTTCTTACTGAGTGGAGTGTCAAGATCTCTATGATTTTGAATTTGTCCATTTCTTCTTAAATACTTTTAATTTGTGGTTCATGTATTTGGAAGGTCCATAATTAGGTATATACACATTTATAATGGCTAGCCTTCCTGAAAAATTGATCCTTTTATCATTATAACATTATATCATTATAGATCATTTTATCATTATAGACATTCCATTTATCTCTGGTAATAATACTTTCTGTCTTGAAGTTTTTTTATATGTAGTTAATATAGCCTCTCCAGCATTCTTAGAGTTATGTTTGCATAATATATCTTTTCCATTGTGGTATTTTCAACTTACGTTCTTATATTGAAACACAACTCATTAATTTAAAGTGCATACCTTTAACATTGATTACTGCTTGCCTATGTTTTTTTCTTGATAAACATTGCATTTTACAGTCACAATACTTATGCGGTTTGAACATAAGGGTTAATAATTTATTATACAATACTAGAGAAATACTAGCTGTAGGACATAAATAAAAAACAATTAGGAAGTATTAATGTTTCCTTTCTCTTTCTCTATCTCTCCCTCTCTCTCCCCCTCTCCCTCTCTCTATCTCTCTGTGTCAATATGACTTTTTATTCTAGAAACTTTCTGAACTTCAGGCCTTTAAAAAGAATCATGTTCATAAATATTTTGGCATGTGCCCAACGGTCACCAGTTGGTAATATGAGGATTCAGTGATAGATATTTTGACCATGAATTTTTATAATTTTCTTATTTTTCTTTTCTTATGTGCCTGAAAATGACAAAAATTATGTATATGAATATATGTATATATGCACATATACAAATAAATATATACATATGTATTAAATAGAGTTATATAGATATTTCACTGAGTGCATTTTACTAAAATTAAATTATTTCTTAATTAATTGATATTGTAATAGCCTGAATATTTTATTTTTCTGAAAGAAAGGCTTTTTTTCTCTGACATTGAGTTAAGATAGAAAGCATATTTCCAAATAATATTCATCTTCCAAAATAATGTGCTATTTCCACTTACTATTTATCTCAGTAAATGCTGCTAGATGAATATGATTTAATATAATAATTATGTTGTGAAGCTTCATATAATATTATGACATTGCTTTTGGAAAACAGAAATGCCTTTAGAATTTCTCATTTGCTACTTTATAGTGTTATTTATTGTTGATACAGCCACAATTGAATTTAAATTTAGCTTATGTTACTTTGTTGATAAAAGCATACAATTGTTCATGTAGTTCATGCATAGTTTAAGTTAAAGATTGAATTTTCAAAATATTTTCTATGAAGTACTATTCAGCAATACCAGGAAACATGTTTTCAATTGTGATGGTATATTTATGTAAGTGATTTGGATTTATCCCCTCTGCATATAAGCCAAAAAGTGCAAAATTTTATAGACAACTAATTATGCTTGACTTTCTGCATTTTCAAAAGTATAATCTAGTAGTTGTTTGCTATTATTTTATTGTTTGTAGATTGACACTGTTATTATTACACTTACACAAGTTAATAAAAAGGTTTTTATAAACAAATTGATTTGAAATATTTTTTATATGTGAAATCAATGCTGCATTATATAATTATTCATTTTCTTAAGACATTACAAAATGATTTCTTGGTCAACAGTGCATTTAAAAAAAAAAAATTTGTAAGCCCAATTATTTTTTATCCTTAGATTCAAGAGACATAAAATTATAATGTCAAAATACTATGAAACTTTAATTTTTTTATCTATCTTCTTCAGACATATAATTAATTTGGGAACAGCTCTTGCCATGTGTCTTTGAGTAGCCCCAGGATATAAAGATCTGTCAGGTCTGTCTACCAAAATCTCTAACCTACTCTCAAATCATTCCTGAATATGGGTTTTTGAATATGTTTAAACAAAAACATTATTTAAACTTCAAATTATAACATCACTTTTCTTATGGATTTAAAGTTTTTATTCAGAACTTTCAAAATTACAAGTGGTATTTGGAATTGAGTTATTGTTTTTTCATCATGATCCTTAATACCAAGAGTAAAGATTTTCTTCTATATTTGATTTCACTAATATTTCCTGTTGATTTGGCATTATAATATTGAATCACTTATAAACACATCCATTTGCTGAATTACTAACTGCTGACTTACCTCTCATGATAACAATAAGTGAACTAATCTGAAAAAACGCTGAGTTTGAGGTCTGTTTTTCCAGGTGATCTGCCTTAGTTAATTAAAGAGATAGAGGTGCCCTTCAGATTTTAGATAATAAAATTTAGCTTTCCTGGGTTAAACAATAACCAAATCACATCAAAGGGACCAAATCAAAACAGTTGGACCAAAAAGTACAAAGCTGTTATGAAACAAGTTAATAAAAACCAAAGGATGCTCGTCTGAGTTTGCATTAAAGGATAGAAGGTAGTGTTTGGAAAAAGTTGTTGAGTTCCTGGACTATGTAGAGGTTTATGCAGAAACGAAGGTGGGGACAATTCATGGGAGGGAGTAATTTGTTTATAATATACCTGAAACCTTCTTTATAGGTAGGGAAGATGTTAAAAACATTAATTTTATTTAAAAATAAACAAAGTCATAATTTCACTTAATGCACTCATAAGAGATGATAAATGCATATTCTGCCAAAGAAACAGTTTGTAGACTATTGATAAATTTTGTCAATCTTCAGAGAAGTCTCCTAGAAAATTTTCCAGAAATTTTTGAGATAAAATTATGCATTTTTGAGGAGATTATTTTCAAGCCGAAATATGTTTACTTCTGAATTTAATTTTCCAATGTGAATTTAAATAACAAATAATCATTCTGGAGGCTCCAGTGGAGGAGAACACTTTAAAGATTATTTATTTGCCATTTAAGCAAATAGTCCTGTGAACAATATTCAACATTTGACTTTCGATTAGCAGATCAGAAAAAAGAACCAAAAAAAAAAAAAAAACTTTAAATATTTTAGCTTCATAATTAATTATTACAGCTCCAGGTAGAACAAAATGTCTAAAAATATTTAATGATAGCAAACAAAATATAACCTCAACTGGTTGCCAGTTCCATAATCAAATTTATATGCAAAGTCATGATAAATCTTAGACTTACACGTAAATCTAGTTTAGAAAAACAATTTAATACAAATAGAAAAAAAAACTGTAATTATACATTTTAGCAACTTTATTTCTTTGCTTTTGTTATTTTCTTCTACTAAATTAAACTTAATAGACTTTAATTTGAGATCTTCCTGCAGAGTGAAGTAAGTTTTAAAATAAACTAACTTGTAAAAGATAATGTGCTCTAAATTTATCCAAAAGCATAAATACATTTATATCATTCTAATGTAATTGTGTCAACTGTGTTACAACATGATATGAAACATGTTAATGACAATAAAGCTATTGTTAGCAATGCCTATTTTATTTTCTGTAAAAATGCCTAGAAGGCCATTGATCAAAGTGATAATTACTAGCATTTCACATTAAGAGCAAGAACATTTATGACATAAAATGAAAAAAGAAATACCTCAAATACAAATTATTTCTATCTTACAAACTAATAAAGGAAAATGACTTTCAAATAATTGTAAACCCTTAAATTACTTTTCTGTGTCCACTTCACAAATTACATTATAAGTTCATTATCACTAAGACATATGCCCTGATAATTGCAATATTAACATCTAGAAATAATCTTTTAAAATTTAAGATAGAAATTTTTTGATGAGTTACTGTGAATATTTTACAAACAGATAATGTAAATCTAATGGTTTTAGAGAAGTGTAATTTCGGTGTAGAAGATTAGATGATAA
>NW_011888807.1:1737782-1749354 GCF_000151845.1 Pteropus vampyrus
CTATTTTATTTTCTGTAAAAATGCCTAGAAGGCCATTGATCAAAGTGATAATTACTAGCATTTCACATTAAGAGCAAGAACATTTATGACATAAAATGAAAAAAGAAATACCTCAAATACAAATTATTTCTATCTTACAAACTAATAAAGGAAAATGACTTTCAAATAATTGTAAACCCTTAAATTACTTTTCGGTGTCCACTTCACAAATTACATTATAAGTTCATTATCACTAAGACATATGCCCTGATAATTGCAATATTAACATCTAGAAATAATCTTTTAAAATTTAAGATAGAAATTTTTTGATGAGTTACTGTGAATATTTTACAAACAGATAATGTAAATCTAATGGTTTTAGAGAAGTGTAATTTCGGTGTAGAAGATTAGATGATAAGTAGTAAAACTTTAAAAAGTTCTTAATAAAATACTTATTTTTCATTTTTGCAAATTTAAACCTATTCCATTTCTCTTACAATTGACAAAATTAATTTATATTTTCTAAAAACTGATTTATACTGTTCCTAAAATATTTAGTGATAAAATTTCTCTAATTGTCAAACATCATTTTTTATTTTTTTAAAAATATTGCTTGTAAAAATAATGTAACATTTTAAATATTAAATTAAAATATGTTACATGTGAGTCCCTAGGAAAAAAAGCAAATATTTAATTTTTTTCATTTATACTTCTAAGCAAAAATGGAAAATGCCATTATTTAATATTTATCATAACATAATAATCTGTATATTTTGGAAAGGTAATTGGTAACATCAATGAAACAACAAAAGTTTCTTCTTATTACATTTACAGTCTGGAACATATATTAGAAGCAGAATATCACATATCTGTAGCCATCTTGTGTAATATTAAGGAAAATTTTGGGAGATTCTTAAAAATGCCTTGCTGATTATGTTGTTAGTATATATAAAAACTCACTATAAATGTATGCGTTGTCATTCAATATAACATTTTTTCCCTAAAGGATTTTATCTGTTGCTTAGCAGCATCCTCAATGAAGGGTACACATTATCCAATTTTTAATCTTTGACCTCAAAAAACAAATATATCAAAATTAAGAATGTTTTTAAATTGAAGAATATCATGGACTAAATTGATAAACGGTTGAATAAATGTGAGAAGACATTTTCAATGTTGAAAACCAATCAAGAATTAATTTCTAAAATATTCAAGGAACTGTTGAAAAATCAAGAAAAAGATGCCACTTTAAATGAAACATTATACAGATATGGGTAGGAAATTTTCAAAAGCAAAAACGAAAATGTTGACAAGATAACCCAAATTATTGCAATAGTAGGATGAAGAGTGGGACCTGCCGAAAGATTTTTTTTATGACTTAACCCTTAAATCTTGTGAATTTCACCATATTAAGAAAAACAGTCTTTGCAGATGTAATTAAATTAAGGATCTCCAGATGAGACTATCTGGGATTATCTGAGTGACCCCTAGATCCAATGACAAGTATTCATATATAAGAAGAGAAGATACACCCAGAGCAGAGGTCCTGCGAAGACAGAGATTGGAGTTATACAGTCACGAACTAAAGAATTCTTGAGCTACTGAAACTGAAAGTGGAAAGGTAAGATTCTTCACTAGAGAATTCAGAGGGAGTGTGGCGCTGACAACACCTTTGATTTTGAACTTTTAGTCTCCCAAACTATAGAAGGATAAATTTGGTTTTTTTGGTAGCCCAGTTTATGGTTATTTGTTACAGGAGCCCTAGGAAACAGACGCAGTTGGTAGCCAGAAAAATAATTTTAAATTAGCAATTACTTTACATGTGATACACTGAAAAATAATACATACATACATATATAGTATAATGTATGTAAATATATACACATATATTTTTACAAACACACATACATATACTTATTTAAGCAACATACTATGCAAGAATATGTTCACATAAAATATAAACAAAAAATTAAGTGGTTTTCTGTATATTAGACAAATGTGAATGGATTATGAGAAAGCAAGAAATGAATGAACCAATTTTTATAACTAAAAGAGGCCTTGGACACATCAATGAAAATAACAATCAATGAACAACTGAAGATTATGAATAACTCTAACCTGTACACCTCAGTTCTTCCCCTCAAAAATTATACATAAAACATATGCAGTTTATGAACCCCTCAAAGCTTTAAAATGTGTAGATTATAGATATAGATACTAAATAAATATTTTCTTGGCTTGCAAAAGCTTATAATCCAGTAGAGGAAACATATGCAAATAAAAAAATAAAAGAATATAGAGGTTAATTCTCAACTGATGGTTTGAAAGATTTTATGGAGGAGTTATAATTTGAACTTTGCCTTTAAGAAAATAACAATCTTGAAGGTGGAGGAGGATGAGATTGAACAAAATGCTGGATATAGTTAATTATATGCTGGATTGAGGAGTAGCGTAGTGGCTACAAGAGGATTGAAGAAGGGATTAGAGCAGTACTCAGCAAGGAATAGTATATAAACAACAAGAATAGTTGCGTTGACATCCTATTTGAGAGGCTAGTGAATGTTGGCCAATAGCATCACCTATAATCACCTTTTTGATATCATCAGTCAGAAGGACTTGGCTAGATTGAGAGATATCTATCCAAGAAGGTCAGAGAGAAGAAAAATGTAGAAAAGCCAAAAATAGCACTGGAGTACTAAAAATTAAATTCAAAATGACAGGCATTGCAAAAGGGAGAATCAAAACAAAAACTGAGGACTAAGTGGGAGTGCAATATTAGAAGTGTTCTAAGTATACTTTTTTTTTTTTAGGACTGAGGACAAACAGAAGAGAGAGGTTTAGAGACCTACTTTCTAGATATGTAATTGAGGTATGCCCTAATACCAGTAGGAGCCTGGGATATCTGAGTCAGCTAGGCTTAAGAATAAAGAAAGAGGCAGAAGTGGAGAACAGTACTGTGAAAATACAAAAATCATATGCTGGGGGTTACTGGTACAGTGTCTGCTACAGTTTAGATATCATTAATCAAATTATGACCATAAAAACCACAGAATGGCAGTCTTTGGAGATAAACCTGGAGTCGTGAATTACCCCCTTGGCAAAATACTACTGGCAAAGATTTCTAAAATGTATTTTCTATTAAAACAAAAAACAACAATTTTATACCTCAGAAAATTATATTGGAACTTTAATATCTTATATCACTAATACCAACAGGTAGAAATAAACATAATTTGGAAAAAAAAGAATATTCATTTCAATGCAATTCAACTTAGGAAACTAATAAAGCCTCGGATGATTCAATATGTTTAAATTGCTTTTTATTAATCTTGCTGAAGAAAGAGAATTTAATTAGAAAAGATCAGATGTATGGATTAAAATAATGGGCTTCCAAGTAATTAACCAAAAAACAAAATCTATGAAAAGAGATTTATATTTTATATGTTTTAGTCTCAAAGAAGTTTGATTTATTGAAAAAAGCTTTGTTCAGGAAAGTTTAAAAGTGAAATGTTTTCATAAGAGAAAGATCCATTTGCAAAAATAGAATGCAAAAGTAATAGATTAAGGGAGGGATGATTGGGCCATACCAAGGCAGGTGCAGTTTTCATTTACAGATCATATTTGTTTCAGTAAGGTTTATCTGTGAAGAGCTTCATAAAATATCTATCTATCTATCTATCTATCTATCTATCTATCTATCTATCTATCTATCTATCTACCATCTATCTATCTATCTATCATCTATCTATCATGTATCTATTTATCTCTCTATCTATCATCTATCTATCATCTATTTTCACTCTAATTTAAAAAAGTGAAAACTCGAAAGGTGTATTTATCATTTGTTTAAAAATGCTTAATTTAAATCTTAATAAACATGTTATTTATTTTAATAAAATTAGTTCACAGGTGATGTAATTATCGCAATTGTTTCGATTTTTACCCTTTTATCTTTACAATTTATTTTACATTTTATAAATTCTAAATGAGTCAAACTTTGAATTTTTTAGTACCTTTCAACATGATATTTGCCAAAGAGAAGTAATCTGCCTTTGCAATATATATAATCATGACTCCAAAATATTAAATAAATAAATATATTGAATGTTAAATGTATAAATATTAACCAGGTTGAATGCAAATATATAACTATTTTCCAGATTCTATATTGCACCGATTTAGCAAAAATATCAATCAAGGTTGATATATGATATATATATATGGATCGTGTGCTTGAGCATACATATATAACCAGAAAAATTAAAATTCATTAGTTAATTATGAGCTTATATGTTTGTAAATAACATATATATATTCTATATGTTTTAAGTATGTGAGTACATGTATATATTTGTATCTGCATTATATCATTATGTTTTATATCTAGATAATAGATATTTATATCTCAAATGAGAAAGTAAGAGTGCCTATACTTATCTAGCCAGATATTTTTCACTGTCATTACATTTATAATGGTAATAGTAATTTCTAGAAGTATCTAAATTTTAAACATTCTCTAATCTTTTTTTAGACTAAATAATTAAATAGTTATTGGCATTCAATAATTTTCTCATGATCAGATGTATAACTCATATTATTAGAAAGATATTTTCATAATATATTTGTAATAATAAAATAAATAATATTTCTTTTTAATATGGTGCTCCAGTGGCCTATAATACTATGAAGTAAGCATTGCAGTACAAATGAGATCCATATGTTTTTCCATATTTTATTCTATATTGCTTACACATTTTTATGCCTAATGCATTAAAAATGTATGTCTGGACAAAAATATTTGTCTGACTGGCTGTCATGCAGCCACTAGAAAATAGATATCTAAGCAGAGATTCTTCTTTAATTAAAGACACACAGATCCACCTTTGCTAGTGTTTTCTATTATTTTTAAAATATACTAACTAGAGAGTACGATATGTGACCTAGAATTCTAAAAATTCTGCCCTATTTTTATACCATATTTGGAAATGTTTATATTATTTGGGCTCAGCATTTTGCTCCAGAAATATGTGTCTATGCAGTGCATATGTGCAATGTGTCTGTGTTCCATATGTACATTGAGTGTGAGTCTACATTGCATGTCTGAGAAAAGTATGTGTTTGTGTTTATATTGCTTATTTATTAAACTATGTTACCAGTCTTTCTTACATAATATGCAATTTAGGAATTTAAATATTCCATGTCATTGGATATTTTAATGTTTTATAAAAAATCACTTTAATGTGTTAATACTATACTGTAAGCATTTTGTAGAATATTGGGTTATAAAAGAAATTATATGATTGATGATTAAAGTGAAATAATAATATTAATAAAATTTAAGAGTTGGAAAGAAACTCAACCATTCATCTCTTATTTTATTAGCCTCTAAATTCTCTGAGTACTCAAAGACTCTACTGAGAGGAAGCATATCATCCTCCAAAGCAGTTAGCTCTTTCTTTTTTTTGTTCTATTCAAAACATCATCTTATTTTGACCCTAAATTTATATCAGAGATAATTCCAAACAATAGAAATTATATGTAATTCTTGTTTCCCTTCTTTCACATGATAATCTTGCAATTATTTGCAGAGGCTTGCCCATGAACCCTCAGAATCCAGAATGGCTAAGCACTATGTCCCATAGAAAATAGATGTGACTCTGCTCAATCATTTCTCTTTTTTCTTAATATTTCTCTTTTCCTTTAGGATTATTAACGTGTGTTGTTTTGTTAAGAAAGGAATCAAAACTCAAGAGTAATTTGATCAGTATGAATTAGAGCAATTTTTAAAAAGAATTTTACTCAGATATAATACATTGACAAAGAATAAAGATACCCTAACGTGGCCAAAGTAAACATATATTTCAAGACAGCAGGTAATATGACAGCCAATCAACAACACCAAGGAGAGAAACTGATTATCAAGGTCTTGTGGGCACCAGAGCTAGATGTTTTGTTTTTATGTTTTTATTCTTATCCCAATTCAGATCATCAGCTCTTTTCAGTCTTTTCTCTTATTTAATCCTTTTTTTTTTTCGACTCATCACTTATCGTGTGTTTCCAAATGGTACTTCAGCACCTGAGTCTATATGACCTTACTGCTTTGGCTTCTTATAGATAAGTTAATTGGTCCCTTAGTGTTCCAATTTTAGTTTTCAGGAAGGAGCATCTGATTTGTGGCTTGCAAATCTAGTCCAACAACCTGGAGCCTACTGGGGTATTGGGAGGCACACGCTCACATTGGCAGAAGAGATACAGTTGAGGCAATTCTCAGTAATGGGAATGGGGTGAACAGGCAATGAAACAGTACTGAAAGATTGTCATATTTCTCAATCTAGACATTATAATTCTTCATTATAATTATATTTACGTAATTTAACATTACTTTGTCATACACATTAGTCTATTGAATTACTTTGGAATATACACAATTTTATCAATCATAAATTTTCTTCCTCAAATAACTTTTTCTATATTAATCTCTAAAATAATGTTTAAAATGTAGGTATGTAAGTTATGTATATTTTAGGAAAAAGAAACCTAATTCAAAAAAAGATTAGGTGAGACCATGAAAGCTGCAAGAACAATACATGCAAGAGTTGAACAGCATTTCTTGACAATTTATTATTGCCTTTTTCAGAAAGGAGTTATGCATTTTATATAGAGAAAAAATTCAGTTAACACACACTGGCACACACACATTTTTACATAATTCTTTATACTCATTATTCAGTGGGTTTATCTGCTCATTCTCAAACTTTATCTCACAGTTTTTATGTAGAAGTTTTCCCCCACTAAAACCAAGAGCATAACCATTCATCTCAGTCTCTTTCTCTCTTCTCAGAGGCCACTTAAAAATGTATAATAGGCACTTATACTTTAATTCTGAATATATCTCATTTCTTTTTTTATCCCATGTCGACAAAATTAATTCATGATTTTATATATATGTGGTGTATATATATATATATGCATGTATATATATACACACCCACATATGTAGATACATATATGTATATATACACATGCATATATGTACGTACATATATGTATATATATACACACACATATAAGTGTATATATATATACACACATACACACACACACACACACACACACACATATACTAGATCTAAAAGAGAAAAGGATACTAGATCCAAAGAGAAAGGGATATATCAATAAAAGACAAAATTTTTATGAATTAGCCATAACCAATTTTTTGCATACTCTATTGCGCTCTTGTCAGAACTGGACATTTTGTATTCAAAAAGCAGAAAATGAGAGTTATTAACCAATACATGAGTGAGTTGACATATGATTTGATCTAAACAATTTCTTTCCTAAAAACATATTTGGGAGCAAAGGCAAAATATATAATGCTACAAAAAGAAGAGAGACCTTTACATTTTAGCCTTTCCAGAGATCTCAGCTGTTGCCCCAGAGATGTGAGTGAGGCCATAAAGTACCGGCAGTACCACAGTTGACCCACTAACTGATTTTATATTCATGAGACAGCCAACCCATCATCGCATGGAGAAGAGGTAAGCCATTCAAGTTGAGTTCTTCCCACATTGTCAAAGCATTAAATTGTGAACAAATAAATAAATGGTTGAGGTCTTTAGCCACTAAACTTGTTTTGATGTAGAAATAGATGCTACTAATATATAGGAGAATATATTTTGATAAATTACTTTGTTTATATAGAAACAATTAATAAATAATTTTTTCTGTATTTTTCCAGAGAAAAATTGGAAGGACCAATAGGTAGAAATCAGTGAGATATTATTTACCCAATCATTCAAAGAACTTTTACTAAGAAGTTGGGCACAAGCAGTAGAAATACAAATAAGCTAAGGTCCCTTTAAATCAAAAATTTTATATGCAAATGCAATTTAAATTATCCAAATTTAATGGACTCTCTTTATGTTAGTCTACTTGTCTAGAGATCTACTTGTACCTCCTGGAAATATACAATGTTAGATAATGTAGACATTCAATTTATATTTTTTTGACCTGACAGATTAATATAAGCTAAGATTTATTGAATTTTTATTTAGGCTGAGGTAAGTGATATATATTTATTATACCAATGCTTTGTGAGTTAGGCATGCTTGTTATGATCATTTAATAGATGATAAACAGATGATAAAGTTGAATTTTAGAAGCATAAATAACATTGAATAAATGGTAAGCTCAGGACTCCAGAGATGAAACTTTAACCATGAAGCTTGATTAAGCTTCATGACAATAAATCAAATTTAGAAACAGATATGATTTGATTTATGTACTATAGTTTGAAATATATCTTAAAAACAAATTAAGGATTTCACATATTTTAAAAACTTACTAAATTATAATAAAGACATACTTGTCCAAATTCATACATATATATGCAATATAATAAAAATCTATAGAAGTAAAACTAATTAAATAAGATATATCAATCAGTGTGTTTTCACATTGTGATATTAAATTAATAATCTCATTTGAACTTTATTTGCAAAATGTCTTCAAATACCATCATTGACATCTAAAAATGTTAACCTTACAAATTATTTATTCTATTTTATTTTTCATAATGCTATTGTGATTTTAAATAAATTTTCAAACTTTATGTCAAATAAACATGTCTTTATCTTGAAGTGTTAGATGTGATCAATATATTCTTGATAAATATTTTTCAAGTGTTTCCATCAGAAGAAATAATATCTAACTTTTTATTCTCGAGAATAAGAGTTATATTCTGTCCCTTTTTACAATATTTGTCAATTAGAATTGAAATAACAATTGTTATTACAAAATTTTATTCATATTATTTTATTTTACACATTAAAACTCATAAGTTTTGAGTAATTTCTCATTGAGTAAAAGCATTATTTTTCCTTATATCTCATATACTGACTCTGGTGAATATCACAACTGAAGCTATTTTTGTGTTATATGTTATTGGTTTGTAAATTTACTTCGAGTAACAGAGGAAATGATTTACAAAAGTACAAAATTAAAGTGAGAGCTATTAACATGCCAACATATGACATTTTGTTATTTCTTTCTAGAAATTATATATTCCTCAAATATTCAGAATGATTCCATAGGTAAAAGATTGATTTATATGTTAGTGATAATCACATTAAATTCATAAATAGGTTTAATCACCACAATTTTTTGGCCAATGTCACCTTAGTTAATCATAACTAATTGCTGAATCCAAATAAGGATAGCATTTGGTAATAATATTAGTTACCTACCTAGCAATCTTTAATTTTTTAATCTGTTGCATGATTTGTTTACTAAAACAATCTCACATTTATCATGTTTTTATTGTTTCTTAACTTTATTATAATTATGAACAATGGTAACTCAGAACATTAAAACAAAAGTCTACTATTTCAATAGGCCTCAATTATAAATGACTAAAACAAATAAACAATTTGCCAATACCATAGAGGACTGAAAGAAAATTGAGTTACATTGTGGCTTATATCCTAGATTTATATTCTCTTTGGTGATATGTTGAATTCAGAATCTTTTAAAATTATTATAGTATAGCTTTTTTTGTGAAGACAGCTTAATAACTACACTTAATGACTAAATAACATACTATTTTATGATCGGTATTTCAATTTGGAAAACAATGCCTTCTATGTATAAAAATAACCAAGACCAATTTCAAGCAAAACACTGCCTCAGTGAAAAGGACAATGACATCTACTATATATTTGTGTTTCTTGTGTATCATCTCTTTCCAGTGAACATCAACTCCATTTTTTAAAAATCTGTGCAATTAAAAGACTGTATTTCTGGTCAAGATGGTGGAGTATATAAACATTGTGCTTGCCTCTTCCCATGACCACATTAACATTACAACTAAATTATAGATTAATCAACTTAGAGAATCATCTGAATACTAGCTAAATAGAACTCCTATAACAAAGGATATAAAAGAAAGGCCACATAGAGACTGGGAAGAGGAGCAAAGACATGAAATGGGTTGGTCCCACACCCACTTATAGTGGTTGAGCATCAGGAGGGATATCTTTGTATTTCTGCAGAAGTCTACCCAGAGGAGAGAAGGTTCCCAGCCTCATACCAGGGCTCCCCAGTCAAGGATTCCAGTGCTGGGAAGAGGAATCCTCACAAAATCTGGCTATGAAGATCAGCAGGGATTCCAACCATTCGGGTGAGACAGAAGGCAGCTGGAAACTCAGATGTTCCCTTAAAGAGCCTATACATAGACTCACACACTCACAGGCAATCATCCTCGTCTCTGGCAGACAAACAGCAGCTAAGAAGGCACCAGAGACATATGAGGAAACACTAAGTTATATGGCTTCAGGGCAGAAGCTGGAGGGATAACTGCCATTGTCTCTTTGCTGAGCCCTCCACTGGTGTAGCCTACAGGATGGCACCGATCATCTTGCCTATGTTGAGTCTTCCCCCAACATGGCCAAATTTATACCTGCAGTGGCCTAGTGAAGACCACTCACTCTACACTGGTGACACCCTGAGACCCTGCCTCACCCGACTCGTCCTTTGCTAGAGCCAATCTTGTGGCTAGGAACCCAGCCCCACCACAAGCTATCAGCAGGAGGCTCCTTTAGCAACAATCAACAAGCCTCAGTTCACATACATCTAGAGTCATTTTTGGTGTCTAGCAACAAGCTCCACATCAAGCTTTGGTATTTCTTGAACAAATCTCACAGAAATACAAATTTATAAGAATATACTATGATTAATTATATAGCAAATTGGACATTTTGGAAGAAATAAATAAATTTCTAGAAACATACAATCTTCCAAGACTGAGTCAAGAGGAATTAGAAATTCTGAACTGACCGATCACTGCTAACAAAATCATATTTGTAAGCAAAAATCTTCCCACAAACAAAAGTCCTGGACCAGATGGCTTCACAGGTGAATTTTATCAAATGTTCAAAGAAGAATTAACACCCATTCTTCTCAAACTATTCCAAAAAATTTCAAGAGGAAGGAAGATTCCCAAGATCATTTATAAGGCCATCATTACCCTGATTCCAAATCCAGACAAAGACATTACAAAAAAAGAAAATTATAGGGTGATATTCCTGATGAAAATAAACAGAAAAATCCTAAAAAAGATATTAACAAACCAAATTCAGAAAGACATATTAAAAAGATCATACACCCTGATCAATTTGGATTTACTCTTGGGATTAAAGGTTGATTCAATATTGGCAAATCAATTAATATGATACACCACATTAACAAATTGAGACAAAAAGCATGATCATATTAATAGATGCCAAATAAGCATTTGACGAAATCCAGCATCCATTTATAATAAAAACTCACAATAAAGTAGCAATAGAGGGAACATACCTCCACATAATAAAGGCCAGATATGACAAATCTACAGCTATATCATACTCAGTGGGGACAATCTTAAAGCATTTTTTAAAGATCAGAAATAAGACAAGGACATGAACTTTTACTACTTTTATTTAACATAGTATTAGAAGTCCTAGCCACAATAATCAGACTAGAAAATAAATAAATAAATAAAAGATATCCAGATTGGAAAGAAAGAAAACTGTCATTATTACAAATGACATGATAC
>NW_011888807.1:1750809-1755035 GCF_000151845.1 Pteropus vampyrus
CTACCCAGAGGAGAGAAGGTTCCCAGCCTCATACCAGGGCTCCCCAGTCAAGGATTCCAGTGCTGGGAAGAGGAATCCTCACAAAATCTGGCTATGAAGATCAGCAGGGATTCCAACCATTCGGGTGAGACAGAAGGCAGCTGGAAACTCAGATGTTCCCTTAAAGAGCCTATACATAGACTCACACACTCACAGGCAATCATCCTCGTCTCTGGCAGACAAACAGCAGCTAAGAAGGCACCAGAGACATATGAGGAAACACTAAGTTATATGGCTTCAGGGCAGAAGCTGGAGGGATAACTGCCATTGTCTCTTTGCTGAGCCCTCCACTGGTGTAGCCTACAGGATGGCACCGATCATCTTGCCTATGTTGAGGCTTCCCCCAACATGGCCAAATTTATACCTGCAGTGGCCTAGTGAAGACCACTCACTCTACACTGGTGACACCCTGAGACCCTGCCTCACCCGACTCGTCCTTTGCTAGAGCCAATCTTGTGGCTAGGAACCCAGCCCCACCACAAGCTATCAGCAGGAGGCTCCTTTAGCAACAATCAACAAGCCTCAGTTCACATACATCTAGAGTCATTTTTGGTGTCTAGCAACAAGCTCCACATCAAGCTTTGGTATTTCTTGAACAAATCTCACAGAAATACAAATTTATAAGAATATACTATGATTAATTATATAGCAAATTGGACATTTTGGAAGAAATAAATAAATTTCTAGAAACATACAATCTTCCAAGACTGAGTCAAGAGGAATTAGAAATTCTGAACTGACCGATCACTGCTAACAAAATCATATTTGTAAGCAAAAATCTTCCCACAAACAAAAGTCCTGGACCAGATGGCTTCACAGGTGAATTTTATCAAATGTTCAAAGAAGAATTAACACCCATTCTTCTCAAACTATTCCAAAAAATTTCAAGAGGAAGGAAGATTCCCAAGATCATTTATAAGGCCATCATTACCCTGATTCCAAATCCAGACAAAGACATTACAAAAAAAGAAAATTATAGGGTGATATTCCTGATGAAAATAAACAGAAAAATCCTAAAAAAGATATTAACAAACCAAATTCAGAAAGACATATTAAAAAGATCATACACCCTGATCAATTTGGATTTACTCTTGGGATTAAAGGTTGATTCAATATTGGCAAATCAATTAATATGATACACCACATTAACAAATTGAGACAAAAAGCATGATCATGTTAATAGATGCCAAATAAGCATTTGACGAAATCCAGCATCCATTTATAATAAAAACTCACAATAAAGTAGCAATAGAGGGAACATACCTCCACATAATAAAGGCCAGATATGACAAATCTACAGCTATATCATACTCAGTGGGGACAATCTTAAAGCATTTTTTAAAGATCAGAAATAAGACAAGGACATGAACTTTTACTACTTTTATTTAACATAGTATTAGAAGTCCTAGCCACAATAATCAGACTAGAAAATAAATAAATAAATAAAAGATATCCAGATTGGAAAGAAAGAAAACTGTCATTATTACAAATGACATGATACAATATAGAGAACCCTAAAGATTTTACCAAAAACTGTTAGAACTGATAAATTAATTAAATAAAGTATCAGAATAAAAAATTCATATTCAGAAATTGGTAGCATTTTGATACACCAATAATGAACTAACAAAAAAAGAAATTAAGGAAACAATTTCACTTACAATGAAATAAAAACAATAAAATACTTAGGAATAAATTTAACCAAGGAAGTAAAAGATCTGTATTCAGAAAATTGTGTCATTGAAGATACAAATTTGTATTTTAAATATGTAATTTGTATCTTAAATATATAATTGAAGATACAAATAAATGGAAGTATATACCATGCTCATGAATAGGAAGAATTAATATTGTTACAATGTCCAGACAGCCCAAAGTGATCTATAGATTCAATACAATTCCTATCAAAATACCAATGGTCTTTTTCACAGAATTAAAACAAAACAAATAATCTTAAAATTTATGTGGAACCATAAAAGTCTCCAAATAGCCATGGCAATTGTGAGAAAGAACGAAGTTGGATGTCTCAAGCTACCTGATATCAAACTATGCTACAAGGCTACAGTAATCAAAACAGCATGGTACTGGCATAAAAACAGACACATAGCTCAATGGAACGGAATAAAGAGCCCAGAAATAAACCCATGCCTAGAGGGTATCACCTTAAGTGAAATCAGACAGAAAATACCATATGTTTTCACTTATAATGGGAATCTAAAGGACAGAATAAATGAACAAATAATATGGAAACAGACTCATTTAACCTGTGACAAAGGTGCAAGAATGTACAATGGGATAATGACGGTTTATTCAATAAACGATGTTAAAAAACAAAACTGGACAGGCACATGCGAAAAAAAAAAAAATGAAACTGGACCACTTTCTTAAACTATATATAAGAATAAACTCAAAATGGATTAAAGACTTGAATGTAAGACCAAAAACCATAAAACTCTTAGAAGATAACTTTAGCAGTAAACTCTCTGACATTGTTATTAGTAATATTTGTTATGCTATATCTCCTCAGGCAAGGAAAACAAAAGAAAAAATAAACAAATGGGATTACATCTAACTAAAAAGTTTTTGTAGTGCAAAGGAAACCATTAACAAAATGAAAAGGCAATCTACTGAGAGGGAGAAGATATTTCTCTATGTTACATCTGATAAGGGGTTAACATATAAAATTCATAAGAATTTATACAGCTCAACATCAAAAACAGACAAACAATTATATTTAAAAAAATGGTCAGAGGACCCGAATAGGCATTTCTTCAAAGAATACATACGGATGACCAATAGATATGAGAAGATGTTTAATGTCACTAATTATCAGAGAAATGAAAATTCAGACCCCCAAGAGATATCACTTCACACCCGTCAGAATGACTGTCATCAATAAATCAACAAACAAGTGTTGGTGAGGATGTGGAGAAAAGGGAACCCTTGTGCACTGTTACTGGGATTGCAAATTAGTACAGCTACTAATGGAAAATAATTTGGAAAATAGTTTGGAGTCTCCTCAAAAAGTTAAAAATAGAACTACATTATAACCTAGCAATTACACTTTTAAGTATTTATTCAAAGAAAACCAAAACACTAATTCGAAACGCTATATGCACTCCCATGTTCACTCCATTGCTATTTATAATAGCCAAGATATAGAAGCAACCTAAGTGCCCATCAATAGACAATTAGATAAAGAAGATGTGGTACATATATATATATAATAGAATATCATTCATTCACTAAAAATAAAAGAAAAGAAATCTTGCCATTTTTAATAAAATTGATGGACCTAGAGTGTATTATTTTAAGTGAAGTCGTCAGACAAAGACTATTACCATATGTTTTCGATTATATGAGGAAGCTAAAGAACAAAATAAATGAACAAACAAAATGGAAGTAGACTCATAGATACAAAGAGCCAAGGGAAGGGGTTGGGCGGCTGGGTAAAAAAGATGAAGAGATTAAGAAGTACAAATTGCTAGTTACAAAATAGTCGTGGGAATGTGAGGTACAGCATAATGAATATAGCTAATAACATTATAATAGCTATGTATAGTGCTAAGTGGATGCTAGACTAATTGGGGGATCACTTTGTAAATTATATAAATGTCTAACTACTATATTGTACGCCTAATATAAAATAATATTGAATGTCAACTATAATTGAAAAATAAAAATATCAAAAATAATTTTAAAATATTTAAAGAGCACCTTTCTGAAAATAATTTATCCTAGGAAATCTGAAATTACCCTCAACTTTGGTTAGTGACCTTATGGAAAGAAGTGATATTAAAATGTGGTACAGCATTCCAAAGTGTGGTGACATTATTTAGAAGGCTGCATTTTAATATTTTATATATGTCATCTCTTACTAATTACTATCAATTTGCCTTAATTACATATTAAAAATGGGCTTCTTTTAAAAAGTTTCTCCCATTTTAAAGCACATTAGAATCACCTCGTTTACTTTTAAAAATAATTATGGTCAGGCTCTACCCCAGATTTTTAAAATTAAAATCTGCAAAGATGTTGAACTAGATCACTTTATGTATCCCTTAATAACCTTATTGAATTTGAGAGTGCTGGTTTCTTTCAGTAAAATATTTTTTCCACATATCACACAATTTAAAATGAATATATATATTTTGTTTAAATTTTATTGTTTCTATAACGAACACTTT
>NW_011888807.1:1755085-1772503 GCF_000151845.1 Pteropus vampyrus
TGTATCCCTTAATAACCTTATTGAATTTGAGAGTGCTGGTTTCTTTCAGTAAAATATTTTTTCCACATATCACACAATTTAAAATGAATATATATATTTTGTTTAAATTTTATTGTTTCTATAACGAACACTTTTATAATATATGCAATGAGATATTTTTAATAAAAATATTTATATATTTTGATTTGACATCAAAAATGCAATTTCTCATTGCAGCTCTAAATTTCTAGACAAACAGGGTAACTTCACACAGCTATGGCAACCAAAACAATTGTTTCAAAACAGTAGTAAAAGGCTCATGAAATTGTTAGTTACTGACTACTTCTAAAGATAATGAATTAAGCAGGTTTACCCATGAACAAGTTTTTTTTTTGGTTTATAAAATAGAACCCTTTTGAATACTTTATAAAATTTAAACCGAAGAACTTGTAACCATCTGAATTTACGTAATCTGCAGTATTCGTCTTAGTCTTTTCAAAACTTTCCTTAGGAAAATTATTTATAAATGATTTTATCATCTGGTAATAAAATATTTATATTCTTTTTATTTTAAACTGTATTCAAGTTGATGAAATTTCAATTAAAAAACAAAGCAGAATTTGTAGAAGGAAATAAAATACATCTATCCCTGATGTAAACAATTTCCTCAGCATAATTATAAAAACAATATAATATATGGTTTTGCAGAAGTGTCCACCCAACCATTGCTTCTTACAGCAAAGTAATTCAGAGAGAGAGATATATTTAGATTGTTCCTACAGATTCTGGTTCTGCTGTTCCCCTTGGATGTGTATATTCTTGGGTGTATGTATCAATTTATCATCTCTAACGTAAGGATAATAAAAGTATTTACCTCTTAATGTAGCTCTGAGAGAAGAAAACAAGATATTTCATGCCTGGCACACCTTAAATGCCCTGTAAATATTACTATTCTTATCTAATCACACTAGGATTCACTGAATTTATCCAAAAGATAAACCTCTGAATTCCCTTCCAGCTATTTATGAGGCCATCCTTAGACTAAATACAAGATTTTGATCATATCCTATATAAAACATTTTATAATCATTTTCCTCTTTTGAAACTTAGAATCGACGTATTTCATCTGGGGCCTTTCAAAGTTTCAGCAAAAATCAGTTCATAGAGAAAAAGACTATCCAAATATTTTATAGTAAATTAATATAGCATGGATTGCAAGACCCTGTCCTTTTTCATTGTATTTAGATAATTAAGCAGTGAGACAAAACAGAGTGTGAATCATGTTGCATTTATTTACACATGGTAGGTTATTACTCATGAAGCTGAAAGCCAAATGCTCTCAAACGAGTGAAGTGTGAATTAGGTCTAGCATGCCTGGGCTGATATGTCTAAGCACATTATGAAATGCAATTCATAAATCAAATTAACATATGTAGAAATGCTTCAAAATAATAAGGTGAAATAATGACAGCAAAACCCAAGGATTGTGTGACTTCAACAGTGTTAATTAAAGTGAAAGTTCAGAGTTCTTGTTGAAAACACAGTTAGCTTTTTGTTCATGCATTTTTGTTGGAATTTATGACTTGTTTGGCTTTTATGTGAATTTGTTAATATTGATGTTAACATGTCAAATAGTCAAACAAATTTTAACAAATAGAGAGTCCACAGTACTGCTATGTTTATGGTCTTAGGCTACATGGTTTAATTTTCTATAAGCTCCTTTTGAAATTCTGATACCAGTGCCTACCCTGAGTCAACATCATTCCATTATTCACCAATCATTCTTAGATACCTAGCTAATAATAACTTCATATATACTATCCTGCATTAGTATTACTAGTACATATATACCAATGCTATATGTGTAATTTATAAATTTTTCTATCCTTTCAGCTAAAGTTACCTTCAGCTAGCCTAAGGATTTCTCATTTCCTTGACTGGATTTCTCATTCAATCCAAAGTTCATAATTATATTATCATAAATAAAAATATATATAAAGACATTTAGACAAGATTTTCTGTTATCTTTTTAGCATTTAAAAATTATATGAATAAATATAAATTACATTCTTTAAATGGATTAATACCATTCTTGCATGATTTCAAAAACAAAAATCATGCACATAGACACATACACAAATTGTTTTCATCTATCTTCATAATACATGTGAACCAGATCACTGTGGCTCAACAGTTCTACAAATACACTTTACTCAGTTTCCTTATATATTAACATATTGTAGACATAGATCTTTCATTAAAACAATATTGTTCTTAGTACAATATTGCTAACTAAAGTTTATAAGCTATTTGGTTTTCAGCAATTGTTCCACTAATATCTTTTTTTCTTTTCTTGGATCCAATGCAGGATTCCACACTGCATTTAATTATGTCTTCTTAGTTTCCTCCAGTCTGTGACAGTTCTTCAGTCTTTCTTGTCTTACAGTACTTTGACACTTTCAAGATTATTGGCTAGTTATTTTGTAAAATGTCCTTCAATTTGGATTTGTCTGGTGTTTTCTTGTGCCTAGATTGAGGTTAGTCATTACTGGGAAATATATAACAGAGGCGATGATTCCTCTTGGTGCATCATATAAGTGGATACATGATGTGGACACATATTTTTTATGATATTAATCTTGATTCCTTGGATAAGGTGATGTCTGGCTGGATTCTCCACTGTAAATTAACTATCGCACCTTTATAATTACTAAAATATTTGCGGGGGGTGGTGTTTGAGTCTGCGTGTATATCCTATTTCTGCTTAAATTTCTATCCACTAACTTTAACATCTTTACATATTTATTAATTACAATTCTTTTTTAAGGGAGAGTTGTCACTTCTCCCTCATTTATTGATTCTGCTGTTCATTTATATCAGTATGGATATCAGTTATTTATTTTCTATCAGTATGGATATCAGTTATTTATTTTATTCATTGAATTATTATATTATACTAGTGTTATTTAATTGCTCATGTTGCCCTAATTTCGGTCGTTGGAGACTTTCAGATTGGCTCTTCTGCCCTTAAAATAGGCTAACAAGCTCCTATCCTTTTGTTTTGTTTTGTTTTAAAGTACCTCCTGATTTTTTGGCACCACAAGATTCTCCAGACTCATGTTGTATTTTCCATGTTCCACCATTGGAATTACCCAGTTCTCCAAGGAGTCCTGATTCATTTTACCAGAGAATGGTGTTCAATGGATGCTAAACATATTCATTAATATTGGGGTGTCACTATTTCTAGTTCAATGGATAAAGCCAGAAAAAACTATATATATATATTAATTCATGCATATACGTTTATGTATATTTTTCTAAATTTATTTATATAAGTTTTTTAAAAATGAATCATCAACTCCAATATTGATATCATCAACTCCAATCTAATCTCACAAGATTAGATTGATATCAACTCCAATCTAATCTCACAAGAATCATTCTAATTTTCTCTTATTTGTAACTCCTTTATCTGATTCTGATTATCTACAATACATTTACAAATTCATTCAAAAATAGTATACCAATTAAGTAGTTTCAGAATTTCTAAGCCATACATCTGTGAAAAGCAAATTTACCAACTAGAGTACAATGTCTGTGTACAAATGTTTTTATCTTTAGCCTCGCAGTACCCAGCAAAAATACTTTTTATTTCAAAAATGTTGAGGAAAGCATTTTCTTTTCTATTCCCTTCCGTAAAGTTATTTATTCATTTGTAATACAATTAGATACATTAGTCACAATCTACTTTCCATCTTCCCCGTTGGAGAGGAATTTTCCACTCAAATGACTAACCTTGTAATCAGCTCTTTGTTCTGCTTCTGTAGACATGTTTGCTGCATAGGCCAAAGGGCAGAGTGATCTCAGAAATCAACTAAAGACTCAATCTCCCGTTTGATTGTTCTGTCTAGATAACAGATATATTGCCTTGCTTGTTAAGAACAGATGTATTGACTTTGCTTGTTAAGAATAGATGTATTGCCTTTGCTTTTTAAGCCCTAGAAAAGAAAGGTTAGCCCCGAGCTCGGGGCCCAGATCTTCAGAGTGTCAGCTCTTCTGGGACTGCTGACGTAATAAATCTGAGTTCTCTAAGTCTCTGAGTGGTGCTTGGTTTCTCTCTGGTCTTGTTTCTGCAACATTTCTGGAGGCCCCAGCGAGATTCCAGCTATGCCGGCCTTTTGAGCCACTAGGCTGGTGGCTTGGACAGGCTGGCACTGAATGGCTCCGAGATGAACTAGGAGGCACGCCACCTGATGGTATTCCGGGTTCTCTTTTGGACCAGAACCCTGACTCCCAGGACAGCCAAGCCCCCAACCGGACTCATAGGAGGGACAGACCAACTCACCAGGAATGGCCACAGGATAAGGTAAGACCCCGGGGCTCAGCCCCCTAGTCAGATCCCGTCTCCAGAAGGAAGAGGAGCTTAATCACCTTCTAGTCTTCAGTTAGAAGACATCAGAGTCTTCTCGGTGAGGAAAGATATCAGGGTCTTTCCAGGGGGTGAAGACATACCTCAGGGCCTTCCAAAAAGGAAGAAGCAATGCTTTAAACTGATGTATGAATGAATGAGTGAATGGACGGCCTGTTTGGTTTGACTTGGTCAGGTACGAATTTGTGGCTCTATGGCTGGGCACCCTGAAAGTCCCCTAAATGCTATGGAGTCCAACTGGGCTCATCTGTGGCTCCATAGTCTTGAAAAGGACCACATTCTAATAGAGGCCTGTCAGGAGGCAGATGAGGCCTTTACTAGGAACCCCTAGGACCATGCTCCTGGAACAGAAGTAGTACCGTTAGCTGATACTGATTGGAATTATAATAACCAAGAAGGAATGGCTAGATGTGCCAAATTTCTAGAGACTCTCATGCGGAGAAAGAAAGAGAAAAAAAAAAAAAAAACAGAATACAAAAGCCATGAACTATGAGAAGCTTAGAACCATTATCCAAGAAAAATATGAGAACCCAGCAAGCTTTTTAGCAAGTTGGAAGATACTAATGTAGACCTCACTTCCCCTGCAGGATTAGATTTGTTGGGTCATCAATTTATTAGCTAGTCAGCCCCTAATATCAGACATAAGCTTCAAAAGCTGCAAATGGGGACACAGACTAACCAAATACTATATATAGCCTTCGTGGTCTATAACACTCAAGATCTTGAAGAGGGAAAAGAGAACAGAATAAAGAAAAAGGGAAAGCCAGGATTATGGCTGTCACAATTGTCTAGACCCTTGGTACCCGACAAACGTTCCTTAAGAGACCGAGGAATAAGGAGACATTGAGTTCTTGCTTCATATGCAAGAAAGTAGGACATTGGGCAAAAGTCTGTACCAAAAAGCCCCCAAGCCTCTACCGCACATGCAAAGTAACTGGTACTAATCCCTGGCATCGGAGAGTTGACTGTCCACACTCCCAGAGAGGAGGGTGGCCAGCCAATACCCTAGTAGCTCAGGTCTGAGAACTGCGTGAATGAAGATGCCTGGGCCATCCTTGCTGCCCCTGTCTAGGAATGTAGTCATCACTACCGAGGAGCCCTGGATAACTCTGGACTTAATGGGTAAGCAAATTCAATTTCTTTGAGATACAGGAGTAACCTATTCTGTTCTCCCTGCAATTGCAGGAAAATCCTCCTCGTGAACTACTATTATCATAGGAGTAGGAGAAGGCAAGGTCAACCATTTTACTCCACCACTGACCTGCCAATTTGAAGATTAGATCTTTCAGCAGGAGTTACCAACAAGTTAATCGAGTGGCTTGTTATAATGGCAATCCTGGGCAAGCCAAGACTGTTGCGCCAGTAAAAGTTCAACTTCTATACTCCTTCACCAAGACCCAGACTTATCAACTGGCCCAATGATAGGAGCGCCTTCCCAGAGATCCTGGTAATCAGGAATTTTCTCCCCCTTCACCCTCGGACTCCAAGAGGGAAATGAGTTCTCTTCGGACTCCATCCATTTCATCGCTCCCTGAGGAAACTAGATATGTACCCTCAGGAAAGTTACAAATACTGATGATGGGAAAATATGAGTATGTGCATGACCTCTGATCTATATTAGTCTGTATTATATGTAATATGGTGGTTCAGTTAAGAATTCTAACTATTATGGAAAGGAAAATATTTTTGGTAGCAGAAGGTATAAGGATGGAGATTTATTCTGAAGGGAATTGAAGGAAAGGTGTTTGTCTTAAAGTTGGTTATTTCTGAATAAATGGGAAGAGGCAAACTGAAAGAATGAGGAAAGTAGTAGGTTTGTAAAAAGAAATCTTGAGAGGAAATCTTATGTGATTAAGTTAAACAAGATTGGAAATTTAAATGCCAAAAGTAAGCTAATGCAAAATTAAAATTGTGTTTTAATATTTCTTAGACTATTGGTCTGCTACTGATGTTATGGAAAAGTTTTCTGAGCAGAAAACAAGGACTCTGTACTTCATCAAAATAGTTTCTGTGTTTTATGTTGTCTTGATCAGTTTTCTGAGACTTTTAGAGAATATACTAACATTGGCCCAAAGTCTGAGGGCCAGGCACTCCTGGCTATACATTTCAAAACTTGGTCTGTGCCCAATATTCAAAGGAAGCTCCAAAAGTTGGGGCCTAGACACAAACCCCAGATGCTGCCTTGGTGCCAAAAGAATAGCCTGCTCCATGGCAAAAGCCTTCTTATACCATTCATGCCGTGGGAGATGAATCAGGACAGGTCAGAGAAGCTGTCCTTGAAAAATAGGACTGCTATAGACAACCTATTACTCAGATATAACCATGGATGTGAAGAAGTTAAAAGACTATGTTGTTTTAATCTCTCTGACAATTTATTGAAGAAAAAAAAAGTGAAATAAATTCATGAGGTTGTGTACAGGAATTTTCGGTCTTGATCTCTCCCCCTCACTTCCTGGCTGCCCAGTCTCACTGCGCTAAAGAAGTATTTCTTATTTTCATTTCGTTTATATCTTGTTACTGTATCCAATATGCTCCTGCCTGTAAGTCCGTTGCCAGTTGGATACCTAGATCAAAACCTAAGCTAAAGGGAAGAATTTTCTTATAGCAGCAAAGGGATCAATCTTCTTTTCCTTGTCTAGGAACTGAGAGGGCACTTCAGCAGGAAACCCAAGACCCTGCCCTGATTAAGACAGAAAGAGAAAGAGCTCCACAAAACCCCAGTAGGCAGGGATCAGGACCCTTCTCAGCAGGAAGCAGATACAGAAGAAGAGACCTCCCATCCCTCAACATCCATACTAATAATACGGGGGTTTATGGCTCTTAGAAAGGAATTAGGCAGGAAAATTAGTTAGGGAGTTTCCAGATCTGCCTGCAAAGACACTGAGGTCATCCTATCCTAGAAGGGGTACACCCTAATCTGCCAATAATTGAATGAGTCATGGGAGTCCTGGTCCAGATTATGGAGTTGGGGATCCCAGCTTCTTCCACTTACAGGTCCTCACCTCATGCCCCTCACAACTCTCTTAATCTCCCCACTTTATCCTGAACTGTCTTGTCAAATTTGTCTCCTCACGCCTAGTTACAAATGGTTGTGACATCCAGACCACCCATATACCAGCCCCTAGGCCAGAAGATCAGGAGGTCAATGCCCTATAAGGGCATCAAAAGGGGGAAATGAAGAGGAACTTTCCACTCAAATGGCTAACCTTGTAATCAGCTCTTTGTTCTGCTTCTGTAGACATGTTTGCTGCATAGGCCAAAGGGCAGAGTGATCTCAGAAATCAACTAAAGACTCAATCTCCCGTTTGATTGTTCTGTCAAGATAACAGATATATTGCCTTGCTTGTTAAGAACAGATGTATTGACTTTGCTTGTTAAGAATAGATGTATTGCCTTTGCTTTTTAAGCCCTAGAAAAGAAAGGTTAGCCCCGAGCTCGGGGCCCAGATCTTCAGAGTGTCAGCTCTTCTGGGACTGTTGGCGTAATAAACCTGAGTTCTCCAACTCTCTGAGTGGTGCTTGGTTTCTCGCTGGTCTTGTTTCTGCAACATTCTGACATAGTTCACTAAAAAAAAATAGACACAATAAAATTCACTTTTTGTTTTGTATGCTTTTAGAGTTTTTTTGACAAATGTATAGTCTCTATCCAACACTGTAGTTCTATGCAGAACAATTTCTTCACCCATGAGTCAAATCCTCTTTCCAATTTCAAAAAACCAGTGATCTGATTTCTTATCTGCTGTTTTGCCTCTTCCAATGGTCATATAAATGAAATCATGCAATATGTAGCCTGTGAGTTTGGCTCTTTTCATTTAGAAAAATGCGTTAAAAATTTATTTATGTTGTTAAGTGAATGAAGAATTTATTCCACAATTTATTTACCTATTGAATAGGTTTTTTTTTTTTTTTCCATTTTTGGTGATCAAGATTTAGCTGCTATACATATTTTCATAAAGTTTTTGTGTGAATACATAAGTTTTTGTTTTTTTTTCTCTCTCTAGGGTAGATATATCAGTATCACTGGGTCATAGGTAGGTACATATTTAACTTTATAAGAAACTGCTAAATTGTTTTCCAAAGCAACTGTACCGTTTTATACTGTCAACAACATTTTAAGAGAGTCTCATTTTCTCTGTATCCTTCCCAGTACGTGGTATTGCTAGTTTTGTCTGATTTTAGACATTCTAACAGGTGTGTAGTGGTATCCCATGTGGCTTAAAATGTCACTTTTGTAATAATTAATTATATTAAATACACTTTTATAAGCTTATTTGCTATTTGTATATTTTTTAGTAAAAGTGTCTAGTATCCGTCTAGATCTTTTGCCCACTTTTTATTTTTTATTTGCATATTGTTGTTTTGAGAATTCTTATATTTTCTGGACACAAGTTTTTTGTCACAAACAAAATGAAAAAAATATTTTATCTCAGTCTGTGACTTGCCTTTTTATTCTCTTGATACTGTCTTTCAAATAACCCAAGTTTTTAAAAAACATTTTCATGAAGTCCAATATATAGATTTTTTTCATAAATCAATGCATTTGGTGTCTTATCTCCACTTTTTCTATTAGAATCTTTAACATATGTGTCACATATGAGACTAATTTTGATGTTCACTTTATATCTTCTGAGTGCATTTTTTTCTTATCTTTGTATAATGCTTGTTTTTTTTTTTAGTTTTTTTTTTTTTTTTTTTTTTTTTTTTTTTTTTGTAAGTTGAAAGCCAGACGTTTTGTGTAGAGCTGTAATACTGAAGTCAATAGTTTTGTTCCCTGGAAATTGACATGTTTTTTTTGTTCTGCAGGCCTTTAGAGTGAGCTTTTGAATTAATCCACCTAGAAGTTGTGGTGGTTTTGATTGTTATTGATATGGTAAACTTCATTGTTCCTCAGGCTTCTGTGGATGAAAGAAGGACACTGTAATAAATCTAACTAAAAATACTTCACAGGGTGATCTGATCATAAATTTCTAACTAGGTGAGTCATAGTTGCTAGTCATGCCCCAAGCATATAGTTTCTCTAGTAAAAGGTTCATCTTTGCCTTAAGCAAGCCCTGTCCCTAGTTCTCATGCATCTAGGATAACACACCTTTGAAATGCAGAGTAATACTCTTTTTCAGAGCACTAGGAGTTGTAAACACCCTCAAGGGAGCACAAAATGTTGTTAACTATCCTGTAATCCAATCCTCACATTGTTTTCTCCTACTTTCATTAAATCTTCCATGCTTTCCCTCCTTAATTCCAAATACATAAAAGAAGGGCAAACTGTCATTCTCTGGGAGCATTTTAGAACTTTCCTCCTGGCAATTGTCAGTTTGGCTCAAATAAATTCTTATAAAAATTCTCTACAAGTCTGAATATTTCTTAAATTGACACTTTAAAAGTCCTGTAGAAAATAACTTATTTTAGAGCAGGGATTGGTTTAGCAGAGCAATGTCTGCTCCTTTGAAGTTTTAGGTATTTCCTTCCCTCTGTGCCTCAGAGTGGTTTTCTCTGTGTGCCCTTTTCCTCTTGGATCCTGTTGTCTATCTAAGAATGCCTGAACCTGTAGAAAAATTTGAGCCAAACGAAGGACATTCTGGGAAGCAAGATCTAAAATACTCCAGAAAATGGCAATTTTGCAAGGATATATCTATATTTATATCTATATCTATCTATATCTATATCTATATCTATATCATCTATATCATCATCTATCTATATCTATATCTATCTATCTATCTATACACACATACACACACACACACACACACATTTAGAATTTAAGGAGAGAACATAGAAAGATTACATGAAGGTAGAATAAAGCAAGGTGGAGGAAATCTCTATAATTGGATTATCAGTTAAGATTATGTGCTCCCTTGAGGGTGGTTACTCCCCCCAGGGGTATGAAAAAGAGAATTACTCCTGATATTTTAAAGGTGCCTTAACCTATAAGGATGAGAACAATAGACAGGGCTTGCTTAAGGCAAAGATAAGACTTTCACAAGCCTGGGATATGACTACCCACCACACCTACCCAGTTAGGAATTTGTGATCAGATCATCCTGTGAGGTTACTTTCTGTCACTGAACTTGTTGGATTTATTACAGAGCTCTTTTTTTTTTTTTCATTCACACTCCTCCAGTAATGTTCTGCTATTACTTATTATTCAAAGTTTGTTAGCTTGGTATGGAAATGGTGGTGGTGGATGCACAGTCTCAGCTGTGTTGATTACACCTCAGTCTTAAGCATGTACTCTGTCTGTTTCTCATGGAATATGGCCTTCTCTATTCACCTGCACTGATTGTACAGCTCAGCATATAATCCTTACCCTAACCCCTTAATAGCCTTTGGTTTTCTCATGTTGTTCCTATTTCCCCAGCTAGATGAGTTTCATCGATATCTTAAAGGCAGGAATGCTTATCTGGTTTCCCATTTCCCATTCCTCAAAGTAGAGACAAAAGGAGATAGATAGATTTGGGTCAAGTGTTCTTTTGTTCCCATGGACACAGTGTTGTTCTTTTAATTCAGATTGACAACACACACATTTCAGGGCTTTCCCATTCTTTTCTGTGAGCATCCAGTGAGGTTCACAGAGAAAGAGCCTGGCCTGTAGCACATTTGGCCTTTATCAAATGTCAGCTTTTCTACTGAACTCTTCTGAGAAACGTCAGGTGATATATCCAGGTGAGTACATGCTTACTTTTTCTTTCTCTCTGCACATCTCTTTTGTCCTTGGGACATTTGGTGGCTCTACAACATTAGGTTTGAATAAAATTGTGATTTTAAAGTTGGCCCACATCTGATGGAAAAGGCAAATCAAGCTAGTCTGTTGAGCCATCTGCTGGTTGCGTAAGAATGGGTTTGGGCTTAGAACATTTCTAACTGGAAGATAAAGAGCCTTCACAGACTTTTATGGGTTTATGTCCTAGTTTGAGATACCTTGTCAGGTTTCAGACTGTGTGCTCCTTTGTCTTGCTTAAGTGCTTGTCAGTGGTCCTTAGACACTCCCCCAGCTCTCTTTATTTCAGACTTCATTGGGGGAGGGATCAAGGTCCTTCCACTGCAGCAGGAAGTGAGGTGCTGAGCTGCAGAGGGGATCCACTGGCCTAGGAAGAGGACTGTTTTCATACAGAAAGAATTTGTCCACCCAGCTCCAGCAGAGCCAAATATTAAACACTGAGAATTAAGTGGAGAAAAATTGGCTATTTTATTATGAATGGTGCCACCTAGGAGAAAGGGAAGCTAATGCTAAAAAGCCCAAACTTCCCCGGTGACAAGTAAGTTACAGATTATACTGGGCAAAATTATAAAACACTGTGGATTAGGGGTTTGTGGTAATGCTGAAAACTGATTGATTGGAGGTGAGGTAAGGGTAATGAATCATTTCTTCAGATCTTGAGGATAGTTCTGAAGTCTGTTCCATCATCTCTCTATGTGGTTTCATGAGAAACCACCTTAGAGTGCAGGAGCTGAAACATGACTTAGGTCAAGGTGTAATCTATAGCCTGACACTGGTTGGGAACTTGAGTCAGGCACTGGCTATGGTCTTCAGCTGCCTCAGGAGAAGTTGATTATCGGGGAGGAAAAGCTAGATCTCTGAGGCCTGTATACATATAGAGAGATATAATTTCTTGAACTAAGATTTAAAGCTACATTTAAGCAAAGTTATAAGAACCCCAGGTTTTAGAACCTACACAATGCAAGGGGCTGAATCTTGTGCACAATCTCTCCTTTTGCTGTAAGTAAACTTTGTACTTCTTGAGCCTGATATGCATGTTGTCTGTTCTCAACATCTCAAATCATGCACTGATTTTGTCCCTTGGTGGCACTTATTTGCCTCTGAACTGTGGCTACATTCATATTATATTCTATCTGACTGGTCAATGAACAGTGGAACGCCTTTTTTATTATAAGCTGAAAAACACATTCCCAGCTTTCCACATTCAGGTGTTGTTAGGTAGTTAGTCAGGCATAAGCAACAAGAGCCAAGGCCCAGCTCTGTAACAATAGAAACTTCTCTTGAAGATTTTCCTTAAGCACCTCCCAGAAATACTTCTCTTTTTGAGTTATAAATTACCCCAAATCCTAGAGCACAAAGGTTATAAAAGCTGCTGGCTAAACTAGCTACAAACGCATGTGCAAAAAATTACTACCCCTAACTTCAGAATCATTATACCATCATTATAATCTCATGACTATGCCTGGTCATAAATCTAATTATAATAGACTGAATTCTGGGTAAGCACATGCAGAGTAGGCAAAGAATTATATAGCAGCCAATTGTCAGTGAAGGTGACCTCACATATGGATCGTCTAGGACCTCCCATCATGGCCCAAATATAAACAGATCTTCCTATCTGGTCTCTGCATTGTTACAGTTACTGGCTAGAAACAAGCTCCTCTCTTTGGGGTATATTATCTTACTTATCTCTTCACCTCCTAAATCTCACAAGGCTGCAGCCTTCCCTAGTATGACTCATCTCTTTCTAAAATGTACTTAAAATCAATCTTACTTTTTCTAAATCTCGCAGACCTGTAATGCTTTGCTGTGTCAGTGGGGAAGGACCAAGGGACAACGTACAATACCACCATCCACTATTCAACTCCTCCTCCTCCCCTACGCCATGGCAACATCAGATTTCACCTCACCCCTGCAGTAACAGTACTAATGGTGCTCATTTTTTCTTAAACATAGCAAATTAAACTTTATTAGAAAATTGTGATAATTTTAAAAAAAATTTAATATAACCCTAATTAATATGAATGTCAACTTAAGGTCTGAAATAGCGCTAAATCCATACAAGGATTTTACTTTTTAATAGAATTGTTATTTTTTTATGGTTTTTTAAACTTAAAAATTTAAATGCAGTGTTACAAAAGCAAGCTAAATTGGCTCAATTATATAAATTAATTCAATTATATAGAAGTGTTAGAACATGTGATTTAGTTTGAAGTGCATGTTTGATTATATTCTTCATGTTGTTCTCTGGGTACTGTTAATCTAAAAAAAAAGTGAGAGGCAACAAATGTTTATTGGAGATCAAAGAATAGCTAGCTATTGGGGAACTGATTTAGGCAGAAACCCAAAAGTGTTTTTTAAAAAAGAGGTTTTTTAAAAAAGATGAAAGGGACCAAAGTTTTGCTACCCTAAAGTTACCTTTTGGCATATTGTTTTTAAGCTGGTTATTAAGAAACAAAATATCAAAAAAACTTTTGATCTTCACCCTCTTTCCTGTCGAAGAGATTCAGATGGAAAAGCCTGCTCCAGGAAAGAAATCTTAACATGGTTAGCCTAATTTGAATTAAGTGTGTGGGATAGGAAGGTGTTAAGCTGAGGAGCTGTGTCCCACTGAAGCAAATATTTACCTACCTTGTGTGTTCCACTCTTTCTCAGTTACCTGAAAATCATCCATTTTCACTTCTAATATCTAACACTCCATTCCCCACTTATCTCTATAGTTCAAAATGTTGTATATATCCAATTTTACCTCATTATCATCGGAATTTTTATGCTTATGTGAATTCCCCATGCACATATATTAAAATTTGATTTTCTCTGGTAAACTATCTCTATTTCTTTGATTATTAGTTCAGCTAGAGAAACTTAGAAGATGAGAGAAAAAAATATTATTTTTTTGCCCCCACAAAGGGAAGATAATTCTTACATGAATAGTAAGAATTTCTGTTAGTGCTAAAAAGGTGAAGAAAGAATTTCTAATAGTTCTAATAAGCTGTTATTCTTTAGCTATACATGGTGATACTAATATTAAGGAATGTCCTCAGTTTTCAGTCCTTGTAGTCAGGATGTCTGCTTTCTTATTAGCTTTACAAACAATTGTCTCTTCATTATTGCACATTCACTAAAATTTCTAGAGAAAACGTGTACACAAAATCACCATATTTGTCTGTATATTCCAAAGCTGAAGAAGAAAAACAAGAATGAGTGTAATTTAAAGGCCGATAATCAGGGAAGAAATTTGCATTAAAATATAAATAAGTGATAGGCCATTAAACTAATATATAATGAATTGGATTTGATAACATTTAGAAAGCTATGTACACCAATATGGGGTTAATTTATAATTTAATATTGATGGCAAACATTTTTGTAGTAAAATATGTATGAAAAGGGAGGAAAGCTTATTAAAGATGTATGTAAAAAGAAAAAGTTGATGACATTTGGAAAACAGCATGTCAGCTATGATTATATTAGAAAGCTTTTCCTTTTTAAATTGAAAATTAGAGTAAGAAAATCAGATTACAAGAAAAACTATTATTTTCTGACATATTTTAAATTGTTTTGATGGCTTTAAAGAGGGGAAGCTACGTTGGACATATATATGGTGTTTTAAATAATGAATGAAAGAACTAAAAGAAATGTGCAATAAAGAATTGAAAAAATGACATAAATTATAAATTATTCCTCTGGACATTGTTGGAAAAAATATTTCTCCAAAGTTAATGACTATACTGGTTCAAATAATATACAAAGAATAATTATAATATGTCTTATTTTCCTGGATATATTTTATAATAAAATTAGTACTTGTAAGAATTAAAACATAGATTCATTAAAAGATGAAAAATTCCTGAAGACAAAGATGAAGGTCTCAAAGATCAAAAACAGAATTCTTCAGATTTTTGTATGCCTCCTTAAAATAACTTTCATCTCCTTGCACAATTTTATGCTTATGTTTAACATTAATTGCAATAATATTTATTCATTTACATAGTTACAAAGCTCATAATATCCAGTGTGTTGTATAAATATTTTAAAGTAAAATTTTTATATAACTATTTAAAATGTATTTTTTGAAATCTAAATATAATAGAGATTTGATACTAACCATAATCATACATAAACATGTGTTTTGAATATGAATAAATAGTATTGCTTTTGAGAGCCAAACTTTTACTTCATTACATTTTTACATTGAACTCATAATTTCACTCTGCTTTCTCCACAGAATTTTTTTCTAATCATTTTTATGTTTCAAATTCTTTTATTGATCTCCTATCTTATTTCCTTGCAACAACTATCACCAAAAGCTCTAAAAGTTTCATTTTTTCTTCTTCATTGGCTTATTTTCAGAATTATTTAGCACACAATTTACCAAAACAGCTTAATGTATTACACATTTTGATGAATAATTATGAAGTACAAAAAGGAAATTCTGATTAGACATGTACTTCTAAATAACAAGGAGGTGGCTTAAATTTTTATATTAAAATACATAAAACCAAAGAGATTCCCAAGCTTGTCACATTTAGTGTGTGACCCCTTTTTTGTCCACAGAGTTTCTGATTTTTAGCTTTTTTAAAACCTAAAAATATCATTCAATGCTTTGAATTCTTTCTGAGCAACATGCCAAGAAATACATAGTGACTTATCATGAAAATTATTTATAACAATGTTACCTAACAAGTCAAATCACTCTCTTCTTTAACTTTGTTGCTCATAACAAAGTAAAATAAATGAAATAAAAATGAAAAGGAAATCATCTGAACTGATGATGGATCTATTACCTAATCATTAGAGTCATTAGTTTTTCAACATTTTCAACTTTTCACTGTTACGTGCCCTGGACTCTTTGCTTGTTCATCTGTTTTTGTTACAGGATTTTTCTTTTTTTTTTAATTTGTTTTCAAGAGTTTTATTGAATTTTAACTTACATATTACGAAGTTGATCTATTTAAATTATACAATTCAACAGCTGTTAGTGTATATACAGAGTTGAACAACCATAATCATGATCTAATTTTAGAACATTTTTATCATCTAGAGTAATGAAAACGAAAATTGTGTTCCCTTTAGTAAACCATCATAGCAGAGTCCAGCATAGTCACATTCAGTTTGATGTAGAATATGTCTGATTTAGTTGTGATTTGTCAAGGAGTCGGGGAAAACTGCCTTTTTTTCCAGGCCTTTCCAAGGTAGATATTGTTAAGAATAAGGTAAACATGAAAATTGAAGGTATGGGAAAGGATTCCTATAAAAATCTTCATACTCTGGTACCTTTTGGACAGTGTTTTTATACACCTAGGAGTGTGCTTGCACAGAAGAATGCCATGATATATTAAGGCATTTTTGTCTTTAAAACCTATTCCTCTATTGCAGAATAAATAATAAAGTCAGCATATAGAATTTCAGTAGAAAAATGTATAGGTGGAACACATAAATTACAATAAACAGATTTATTATGGACATATAAACCAGCAGTTCGAAATTCTTTATGAAATTATTTATTTATAAATACTTTGAGCCAATGCATGGCTGTCCCTTTCTCAATGGCTTGGATAGTTTGTGGACAATGAGATTTTCTTGCATGTGTTGCCACTGATAGGCAAATGTTTAAAGTTCATGTATTCCAGTTATTTTAAATGGTGTTTTACCCTCATATAAAGTTTTATAATACCCTTGAGTCCATACCTTAGCAGTTTCTGAAGCTCTTGATGCCGTGGCTTGATATCTTTAGACCATGTTTATGCTTCATGTTGAAGGCATCTTATTGCATCTCCATTGACCTATTAGGATCACTGTGGCCTAAAAAAATGGTAACTAATCATTTTGGTGCATCAGGTGAATAGTTAGCTTAAGTTTATGTTCAGTATTTATCCAAAATATATGTTAGCATCAAATTTATTATTGTCACAAGACATTGGCACAGTCATCTCAGAAAAAGGCAAATCTATAATTCTTACCTCATGTTTACTTTGGAATTGTTTAGTCAATGAAATGATAATAAAAATACTTATTTAATTTTTTTATCTTTTGCTTTATATCTTTCACTCCAACACATGCTTTCTCTCTTCAAAATTATGTAGCATGTCTTTACATGATATCCTTTACAAGGGAATACCTTTCTGTAGAGTTTCATGATGTCCATACATATAATCATTTTAGTGAATTTGATGAAATATTTAATCCATAATCAATATCGGGAAATCTCCTATGTACCTCTAGTTCAATCTCCTAATTAATGCTGGATTAAAAAATAAAACATATATACATGTATATATGTGTGTGTATAT
>NW_011888807.1:1773455-1775363 GCF_000151845.1 Pteropus vampyrus
CAGTAAGCCAACTAGAGATCAAAAAAGTTAACTACTGGAAGATGATTATACTTTTTACTTCAGAACAGATTAATTGTCATTTCGCGAGATGTATTTATAAATCAGAATGCAAATATAGCTAAAACCAGAAGTAGAAAGACCATGTTACATTGATAATAATTGAATATATAATAATTTATCACAGATCCAGTAATGCTATATCTTAGTAACAATTTGAAGATTATTTTAAATTCAAAGCTTCTAACATAAAATATAAAATAGAATTTAATAGAAATGTTAATTATAAAATTATATTTTTCATAACTATTAATGAAAGTCTTCAAGGATTGTGGAAAGAGAAGAAGTTTTGGGAGAACAAATATTGATTTTATTAAACAAACATTAAAATCAGAAAATTTAGGTTTACAAAAAATAATGAAAATAGATTGGCAAAATATATATCTGCATTATATGTAGCAGTTAATAAACTATGCAGGTATGTGACTACATAAATATTCTAATAAATGAATAGATAAATACTGTGATTTGTTACATGAACTGCATAAGGACAAAGACATTATTATTTGCTGCTGTATGCTAACATCTAATAAAAGAACATGACCATAGGCAGGCACTCATTGTATAGTTGCTGAGTAGATAATTGGTGGATCATTGAGTGGATAGATACTGAGACTTAGTTCCCTCCCAATCTCTGATAAAATTTGATGAGAGAAAGTCAAGTTTCTGAATCTTTTTAGCTAAGGCCAGAATCATGGTGAGTTACTACATTTATAAAACTGTCGATTGCTTGGCAAATTACTTGAACGTGTTTTGAAAATTTGACAATAATCCATCAGTGTGAAATGTGTGTATAAAAAATAAATAACAGAAGTTTTAAGAACAAAATAGACTTACCATAGAGATACACGCTGATATTTTATGTTCTTTTCTTTTTTATTTTATTCAAATATATTTGATTGCAAGTTACCAAACATATTTCAGACCTGGTAATGAGACACAATCCCAATTTAGAGCAATCTCCAGATTTTGTGGTTGTAATCAGAAGTACATTAATTTCCCATAGTTTATTCAGTTCAGTAATAAGTCATAGCTCTTTTTTTTGATACTTATCAGATCACTTTTTCATGACTATATTCAAAGTCAGTATTTATATCCAGACTTCCAATATTCAAATAAAACTGTAACCGAAAAGTAGAAATTAACATTTGTTGCAAGCTCTTAAACTTGAATACTTCATAAGTAATACTAAATGTGTTTAAATGACTTATTTACTAAACAAAATAGGTTATTATGACTAAAGAAAAGAATTTGAAAATCCTTTTATATTCGTTCACACTTTGAGCAAGTTTGATAAATATTATTCTATGTGACAATGGAGCTGAACTGCAATAGATTTTTAAAAAGGGAATTTACTTCTCTTCTTTTTCTCTTTTCATTTTCCTTTCTCTCAAATACACTTATTCATCATCTCTCTTTTCTGCATCCATCCCTATGACCACACAAACCTCCATCAAAAATGCCAAACAATTACATAAATTTAAAAATCAAAAATTTCTATTATGAAAATCTGATGAAGTCAAAATTTTACATTGTCTCATTTATGTTTATTTATAAACATGTAGTTCTCAATGTGATAAACAGAATTTCAAAGCATTTGGATTAATAAATTCATTAAATAAAACACATTTGCAAAAATGTTTATCCATTTATATTTCTACTTATTCATCCACTTATTTATGTCCATCTTCTTTTGAAAGGAATTAAACCAGTAGGCACTTTATTAGTATTTAATTAGTTATCATTCTTTCAAAATGTTTTTATTATATTTGGTAAAAATAGTAATTCTAAAGTATAAAATAAGCATATTAATACACCTAAATAAATACAGTAAAGTATAATAACATTTTT
>NW_011888807.1:1775748-1781435 GCF_000151845.1 Pteropus vampyrus
TGGTTTCAAATAATTTTTTTATATTTCTATGACTACACTTTCAATAAACACTCTTTAGTAATCTTCATTTAATTTAACAGTAATGGCTACAAGACACAAAATGTATACAGTTACTAATTAGATATGCATTTTAAAATGTTTAAAATTTAGATTTGTTGCTCTCAAAAAACTTGTTGAAAATAATTGAATTTTATAATGAAAATTAATGTGTCGTGAGAATATTTTATCTTTTTGGAAAATGTATTTTCTCCTTCTTCCATAATTTTAACAAAAGAAGCTTGTTTATTCAGAAAATAAAAGAAGACTGGCTATATTATAGATATCCATTTCACATCTTACTTCTATAATTAAGTAAAAACAAAAAATAAGAAATGTGTTCAGACCACATATACATATGGAGATTATTTTTGTAAAGATGTGGTATAAAACTATTTTCTTTTTGAAGATTACTATACAAAAGCATATATATTCACACATTCACAGTACCCACATCACAAAACAGACAAGAATCTTGGAATTGACAAAGGTAAACACGATTATTTGACAGCATTTTTTATCTCTAAGACCAGTGTTCTTTCTGCACTTCGTTGATGGAAAATCTCCTGGGATTAAATATTTAGTGTGTGATTGTTACACATTCTGTTCTACAAGATCATCTGTCTAAAAAGATAGCAAACTACAAAGAATTGAGAAATTGATTTTGCCAGGTTTTAACTTAATGAAAAACAACTTAGTTTCAATCACACTGGAAGGTAAGCAATAGAATTGCTTATTAAGATCTAGATCATTGGAAGTCAAACAACTTTCTGTCTATAGATAAAATATAACTGAAGAGAGTGGTCTCTAATAAAACATAGCAAAAGGACAGACACTGTTATGCCAAATGTGTTTTGATATTTGTCAATAATAAAGTCACATGAGAACCTCATATTACGTTTATTCTTTAAGTTAGGAGAACAAAAGACAATAGGTTTATTTGGATCTTTTTTTGGAGGGGGGAGGATAAGCAAGAAGAGATTTCTGGATATCCAGAATTATTTTTTTCTTTCTAAATATTCTCATTTCCTCTCTCTCTCTTCCTCTCTTCCTCCTCTTCCTCTGCAGAAAATTTACCTTCTCAAAACCTGGTCATTGAATATGTCTGAATGATACATAGACTGTAGAATTTTTGTGTCTCCCAGTAAATGAAAGGAAGCCAATTTATCACCATTGAATTCAAGTCTGTTTCTCCTGAGGAAACATATTTTTCTTTTTCTTTTTTTAAAAATGATTCTGCCTAAGAAGTTTAAAATACCTTAACTTATTTCATTTACATACAAATAGATTTTTAGTCACGAAGTTATATGCCCAAATAAATAGATAGTAGGTAGTTGTATAGCTAGTAAAAATAATTCCACATGAAATCTTTGAAACAAATTCTTTCTTACTTTATGAAAACTCAATGCCCTTGCTTTTAGACTTCTGTTGGCCCTTAATGAAAGACTTTCAACCTAATGAGCAAAGGATTCTGCATAATAAAATTCTTAACTTAAGATTACATTGTTGTATGACATAAGCATCAACCATATTTTTCTCAAATATTTTGTCTTTTGTCAAATCAACATTTTATTAAATTATTACCCTTTGTTAAATAATTTATCATGTTTTCAATTACTGTATCCTTAGGAATTTTTCTGAACCATTATCAATTATTTATTACTTTAAATTTTAGAATTACTTTGTTAATCAGGAGAATGATTTAAAATGCCCAAAATTAATTTATCAATCTGGACATATAAAGTAGCATCCAATAATACTAAGTATTCCTATTTATCCACATATTATTATTTTTAGTTTTGCTTTTCAATATTGATGAAATATTTGTACACTCTGATCTGTCATTATGGCATTTGCAATGTAAGAGACAAAAATGTTTTGGAATTATGACCGGAGAAATTATGAAGTTTCTGAGATCATAAAATGTGTGTGTATGAGGTTAGGGTAAATTTTATTTTTATGGGTGTCCTAGGAATGACTTTCTAAGGGTACAAAATTCAAGGAAAACCTGAACTTGCACTATGATTGTCCATGTAATGAAAAGAGCTGATGTTATAGAATCCTAGGCAAAGAGAACAGCCTATGAAAAAGCTTAAAGGTGAAAAACAGCTTTTTGAAGAAAAGAAAAAGTGGCCAGTGCATCTGAAATTTAGTAGGAAAAGGAAGCCAGCTCAAACTGACATTAGAGGCATATAAAGATACCGGATAATAAAGGATCTAGATAACAACAGGAAAGTGTTCATATTTTGCTTTTCAAAACATTCAATTAAGATTCATAGGTGAATTTCATGTGTTTTTTGGATGCCCTTTGAAAAATAGCATTTTTCCATTGCATTTTACAATGTTAATTCTGGTATAAAAGATACTTTTATAATGTATATTTATACAATGTATATAGCATAGTATATTTTACAATGTTAATGCTAGTATAATAAGATCTTACTGATTTTTGTGATTTAAATGTGTAATGGGCCAATATCATTATCAATAGCTTTGAAAATGATAATACGTGGTTAATAGGAATTTTTATTTTGTTCTTCATTTTAACAGAAGAGCCTTTGTGTTTGATTATTATATGAATGTTTAGTGTTGGTTTAAGATGCATTATCTTTACCATGTTAAGCATATAGATATTTTTTCTTCCCTAATTCAAGTTTAATGATGAATTTTACTGTTTTTTTAATTCTCCAAATGATGAATTTTACAATATGCAGTTTTAACATCTATTGAAATAATTATGTTCCCTCTTTGATTTATTGAAGTCCTTAGTACACTTCAAGTAATGAACAATTATTATTTTCCTGAAATATAAAGCACTTACTCATGTTTTATTATTCTTTAAATATCTCCATGAATTTAAACTTGTTATTTCTTCTTTCTTTTTCCTATAGTACTTGTTCCAGCTCTTGTTTATCTCTCTGCCAAGAATAACATTAATTTATCTGTTGTCTAATTTTATTCTTACTATCTTTTGGTTCATGTTTAATTTCTTAACCTTTCATTTACATTTTGGAGCATCTGTCCTTGGCCCCTCTCCTCTCTGATACTAATTTTAAAGAAATAATTCTAATCTTCAATATCTCAGTTATGGCTCTCAGTTCTATTTGAGTTCTAGTTCCACAGCATATCTATCGTGATGTTTCCTTTCATATTATATTTTGATCCCGCTAACTCTTTTGTTGGACTTTCTACTTCTGTTTCACAAAGGACATGTCTTTTTACACTCCACTGGAGATATAAAACAATTACTGGCTCTGTATCTTGTAAGTAATGAGGGTTATTTTTTATTATTTAGCAAATGAATTAAGCAATAAAACAGTGGATTATGTTTAGTAGTGTGCTCTTCTGATCTTCAGGTGCTCTTTTTTTCTCTCTAGCTTTTCAACATATATTTTCTGAGTTCCAACTTGTTGTTTTCTCCTTACTTACCCTAGATCCAAATAAAATATGTCCAGACTAGAGTGTGATTAGCAACTTGACAGTGCAATCTTTTTAACCACAAATTTTCCATCTGTGATGGCTAAATTCTCTTACCAAAGTTGATGCTGGATCTCAGTGTTCGGTAGTTAGTCATGCATGAGTGATAGGAGCCAAGGACTAGCTCTGTAACCATAGAAACTTACCTTGAAGACCTTCCTTAAGCACCTCCCAGAAATATTTCTCTTTTAGGGTTATAAATTACCCGAAATCCTAGAGCACAAAGACCATAAAAGCTACTGGCTAAACCAGCTACAAACGCATGCGCAGAAAGTACTACCCCTAACTTCAGCTTTATTATACCATCATTATAATATCATGACTATGCCTACATGTTTATGAATCTAATTATAACAGACTAAATTCTGGCTAAGCACATGCACAGTAGGCAGTGTTATATATCAACCAACTGTCAGTCACCTACAGATCATCTAGGCCCTCCCATCACGGCCCAAAAGTATACAGACCTTCCCATTTCTGCATTGTTACATCATTCCTAGCTGGAAACCTGCCCCCCCTTTGGGATGTACTACCTTATCTCTTTACCTCCCAAATTCCACAGGGCTTCAGCCTTCTGTAGTGTGACTTCTCTCTTTCTAAAATGTACTTTCAATAAATCTTACTTTTTCTCAGTCTCTCTGACCTGTAATTCTTTACTGCGTAGGCAGGGAAGAACCAAAGAACAACGCACAACACTACCGTCCACAGTCCTCCTACTCCATCATGCTGCTAGGGCGACACCAGATTTCACCTTATCCCAGTGGTGAAGTCAGGATGCTGTGAGCAGTTCTCAAAACTTTCAGAAGTCCCACTTATTAACAATTTTAGACTTAGTACGGATCTACTCTTTTAGATAACATTTTCTTATAACTAAATACACTGACTCTTAATGTTATGAGTAAATAATATATAATAAAGGCAAATTTCCAACATGTAAAACTATTCAAAAGATCTACTGCCACTGACCTGTTTACTTTGGGAATAACAATTCTAAAATACTGAAATTTTATCGGTAGGCCTTCTTCTTGCCCAGTTTTTATTTATTTATTTGTTTGTTTGTTTGTTTGTTTATTGTTATTTTTGTAAGAATTTTTCTATTCTTTCCCCTGGGTATTAGATAAGAGTTGGTGGATGGGGAAATTCAATAATATTTCGCATAGTATTTTGCAAGTTATAGAGAGGAACTCCAGTAATCCAGTTTTCCTAATGATACAGTTCATGAGACTCTGTATTAGGTAAAGAGATTTTTTGTTTCATAGTGCAGTGGGTTTTCCTTTATATGCATAGGATTGCCATAAATTTAACCATAGGGTGATTTTTCTCAATGCAATGCTATCTATTTTAGAGTACTGTTTGTTCCCCTAGATTCTAATATAGTGTTCATCAATCTTTGTTTTTAGAATTTTTTTTAAAATCTGTATGTTTAGTTATTAGAGAAAGTTGGAAAAGTTTGTACTAGTGCTACTGGCCAAAATCCAGCAGCTGTTTTTCTCAGTAATTGGACTTCTCAAATAATTGCTAGTATGTTTTTCTACAGGATAAAGATGGCAATTTACATTAATTAACATGTTCAAAATGTTGTTTGCATCAAAATGGCTACAGGATATTATCTGAAAAAAAAAAAGCAATAAATGTTTCATTACTAGAAGAATAAGACACTACCCAAATCAGAGACCCCAAGTTCCCAAAAGCACCTGTGTTATTGTAACTGAGGGTAAAAATTGCAGAGAATTCAGGCTAGTGAGGCCAAATATTATAGCACCAGATGAAAGTAATGAATACGTCTTATTATCATTTAGAGTTTGTTTAACACTATGAGATTTCTAAAATGCAAAAAAGAGAAGTGTTTAAGTTCCTAGATAGTATGTAACTGGAAAAATAGCACTAATTACAAAATAAAATTATGCTCTGCAACTAGGTTTAGATAACTCTTCTGATTCAATAATGTAAAGGAGGTGTCACTCTCAAAACATTCTTCAAATTTCATGTAAGTGCCAAACAGAATAATTGCCATCAAATTAATCAATATTTGCCAAAGGAAGAGTTTCTCTTTTTCTAAATTCTGTGTGTTTTCTGAGAGGAATTTGTTTTCTTTTTCTATGTTTCTTTTCCTATCATCACCTTCCTCCCCCCAATTTATAAACCACTTGTTATTATTATTTGGTCATTTTTCT
>NW_011888807.1:1782365-1785171 GCF_000151845.1 Pteropus vampyrus
GAAATTGACCTTGTGCTGCTACATCTGATAACAGGAACTCATTTGTTTCAAACTCCAGAAGATATCAACTGCTCAATCCTTGTATTATTGGTTTTGGTCTGCTCTCATGAAGCACTCTGTCTCTGGCTTCTGGCATTCACAATTGCTTTAAGTTACCAACTTCAGTTTTACTAATCCCTTCATTGCATGCTGAACTTGCCCAGAATTCTGAAACTCCTAAGCAGCTAAAGGAGATCTGGGTCCTCAGGTGTCAGCATTGGCTTTAACCACAGACATCTGCATTCCACTTTCTTCAGCTAAGGAAATAGCTTTTGTTTTGGAAAATAAGGCGTTATGTTTCTTTTCTCTTTAAGCTTTCCTTGGGTTTATGTATTTTTTCAAATACAAAAGTGGAGCTTGGATTAGACAATTTTTCAAGCTTCTTTTGGTTCTATCGTTTATAATTTTATAAATCTATATTTGAATCAGTATCTCTAATTTTTTTAAAGATTCATAAACCTTTTCCTTAATGCAATTATGATTTAATTTTATCTTTAAGGAACGTAGCCCATCGGGCATTTCTCCTTTCATAGAACAAAAAGGATGATTTTTTTTAAACCACAGGACTTGCAGTCTTTTAAATTTCATCATCCTTCTTAGTAATTTTACCCAATCCATGTTAACTACCTTAAGCCTACAGGAGTTCATCAAGTGAAAAAGCTCATTGCTAGTATCCTTGGATATAAAACATAACTGAGATACTATGACATTTTATGGAGGTTATAATATTTTAATAATACAAAATTAAATAATTTTATTCTTTTATATCACATATTTTCCCAATTTCTTTTTTCTATCTTAATCTAAACCTCATATTTTTTTATCATACCATTTTATCATTTTGCTCATCTCAGTCTATCTCTCTTTTTATGACAATCTAGTTAAATATAAACTTCCTATAATTCAAAAATAAAAAAATATTAATTTGAAATGAACTTAATTATTTCAAGTGTGCTAATTTTTTTCATCAAATTCTTCTGAAGCTGCTATTTGTTTTACAACTCATGTTAGTCAAGACACAGCATCAGTTCATAGCAGAAAAATAGAACCCTAGTAAGTAAGAAGCCAAAGAAACAGAAGAAGAATGTAAGGGAGAAGGTGTAGAAGAAGAAGAGAAAGAAGGAGAAAAAAATCTTGGGATATATTGTCAAATTCTTGAGTAGAAAACTTGAGTTGTCATTCTGTCTCTTTAAAATGTTTTGTTCCTTAACTAAAGTCACCACAGAATATATTTCTTATACATAATGACCTTGACAATGTGTCACAAGGTTTTTCTGCCTCTTTATAACAGCAGAAGAACTGCGAAGCTCCTTAAACTTGGTAAGAAATTTAATTATATTTTGTCATCAATAATTTATGGTTCTAAATTATACTAAATTGACAGATGCTAATGTGAAGTGCAAATGAAATCAGGCCAATTCTAACCAAATCAGGCATAAAATTATATTTTAATAAACTTTGATTTCACTTCCTATTACCTTTTCTCTTTATCATACATGCCTGATCTCCATGTGTAATTTGTGTACAGAGATGCTGTGTTTTATTGCTTTGCTAATTTAGAAAACTCACTGTTGAATAGAAGATATTAGTATATACAGGCAGAAACTAATGAAGGTTAAAACACACACACAGACACACACACACACACACACACACACACACACAAAATGGTGATTGAAATCTATAGCTTAAGAAATAGCTAAAGAAACAAGGTATGAAACAATGTATGCCTTTTCAATTTCTCTGTATTTCTCTTGAATGATTTAAAATCTGACCAGCCTGCTATATTTTGCACTAAATATTTATATAACAAGAAGAACTAAGGAGACATAGTGGAGAAGTTAGACTTTAGGACAAAGAAAGATAGTAAAGTAAATTCAGCATACCTATTTTTATATGAAATGGGGATCTGAAGTTTAGTAACAGAGAGTGGTGATACCATCTATTACAAATGAACATACTAGCTAGGTATTATGAACAGCAAAGTTAATGGTGAATAAATAAAATAAAAAGTCTCACCATTTCCTCAAAAAGTAACAAAAATTACAAATAAAACTGTATAAAATTCATATTAGTGTAACTAGAAGGTAATGAGCAAATTTCAATCACCTGAAAATATAGAACAATAAATACCAACTCAACAGTTATTTTTCATCCTTCTGTTCACACTTTTGATTCTTAGAGATCAAAAGCAGTCCTGGAAAACCTTAGATGGTTGAGATAAGAGGACAGTAAGTTGAAGGATTAAAATTGATCTTCATCTACATGTAAAAATAGTGAAAAACATTTCTGGTAGATCAAAAGAGCCAACAGAGGAGGGGCTGCTTAGTGTGTGTGTTACCTGAGAAAGCCACCTTTTATGGGCAAGTTTCAGGAAACCGAAGGGTATAAAGGAAGGGAGAATATTTATTTGAAAAAAAATTGGTAACATGAAAATCACGAAGTAACATTAAGAATATCTAAAATTTAAAAGGCTACAACCTTGTTACTCCATTATTTCTCTCTTCAAAACCATCTATAAAGAAGCCATAATTTTGGACTAAAAATAATTTATTGATTTCTTAAACTAACCCAATTATTTCAAATGAAAATGCTGTTGTAAAATGTTTACAGAGAGTGCAAAGGAAATTTTCCAGAAACTTATTAGAATCATTACTAGTATGACCACTACTTTGAATAAAGTCATTAGAAAGTAAGTTTAAAACTAAAAGTATCTGCAAATTTAGGGCAATTGTTCATTTTTAACATATTAAGAAATAAATACAAG
>NW_011888807.1:1786956-1787911 GCF_000151845.1 Pteropus vampyrus
TGTATTTAAAATGGTATATATACAAGGTAATTATTAGAACAGACATTAAGCCATCTTAAATACAAGAAGAAATTTCAATTATTGAAAGAGAAAAAAGTTGCATAGACAAATGCAGAAAATATGTCATAATATACTTAATAACAATATTATAAAATATGACAAAATTGAGACTGACCAAACAAAAACAGAACTTTCATATCAACTAATCAAAATGGATGTAGCACCATATAAAGAGAAAAAAAAATTAGCTAATAAATTAAAATCCAACTGTAGGATACATAATTATAAAAAATATTTCTAAAAGGGTGAATAGAAACAAAAAATGGACAAATATATTTTGAGATTTGGAAATAAAAGAGAATCTGGGGTTGTTAGAACAGTAATAAAACATTAGAATTTAAATAAAAAACATTAAAAGTAACAAAAACAATTTTAATGCTGAAAGATACAATTTACTAAATAATCATTTCCAGCAATCACCTTTTTAAAGCAAAAAATGCAAATGGCAAAGAGAAATTAATAGCATTCTTATTATAAGACAGAAAAAATGAAGGGAAATGATTAAACCTATGTAAGAACTAAATGAGAAAATTGATAAAATATGAGTATATAGTATAATGGTTATATATATAATTTCACCAGCAAAATAAGGAATAGACCTTCTTCTAAAGTGATCACAAAGAAAATACTGCTATGTTTCTTAAGGTGGAAGCATTACAAACAAAAGTCTGATAACAGTGAAATAAAACTAGAAGTTATTAACAATGTAAAAGATCATTCCATCTTGAGGTTGTAAAGCTTTCTATTAAATAATTATTGGGCTAAACTGGAACTACACATTAAAAATTAATGCTTTTTTAAAAAATATTACTGATGAATACTCTGTATGTCAAAATATATGGGATTCATTTAAAGCAGCAATTAGTGCATGTAGTCATAGACTTAAATATTTGTA
>NW_011888807.1:1787996-1790727 GCF_000151845.1 Pteropus vampyrus
TAAAAAAAGACTAGAGGGAATAATCAAATAAAATAATAGTAAGCAAGATGAGGTATTTATATAGGTAAAAACAGGAATGAACAACATGAAAGAAATAATTATGTGAAAAAAATTTACTAAATAGTATTAGTTAAGAAAAGGAAAAAAATCCCCATAAAATTACTATATAGAAATTACAATGTGAAAATAGCTATTGAAAAAAGAGAAAATGGGGGAAATTATAAGAATATTCTCGTTCCTTCCTGCAAATAAACACGTTTCTAGAGAAATACAATTTATGAAAACTGTTCTCTTAGAGATAAAAAGTTTAAATCTATCGATGTTTGTGAATTTTCAACAACAGTAAAAATGAAAAAAGAAGAAAAGGAAGTACCTCCACTCCCTTATCGAAGTCAATTCAAAGGGAAAAGTCTACAAAATCTTCAAAAAGCAAGTAATTGTAATTGTTCATAAATTGGTTCAGAACGTTGAAAATAAAGAAAAACTTTATTTTTCATGAAGTGTTACATTGATGACTAAATCTGATAAAAAACTACCAGAAAAATAATATATATCTTATAAAATATCAATGGAAATTATTAAATTAAATATAAACTAATAAATCCAATAATATACTATGAAAATGATAGATCATGACCAATTAGAATTTGTTTCAGAGAGGCAAGATTTGTTTAATATTAGAAAATCATGACTATAATGCACCATATTCATAGATATAAAGCTTTTGACAAAATTCTATTCCTAGGGGGAATAAATGTTTAAGAAAATAGAAATGTGTGTGTGCGTAGTGATAAAATATATATTCTAAATCTATTCTAATAGAACATATAATGTAAATACATTCTAAATTTTAAAGTCATTGTTTTATATAACATGCAAATTTTAACTGTGCTTCCACTAAAGATGAGAAACAAGGCAATGATGTCCACTATTGCCTATAAGAACCAACAATTTCTGGAAGCATTAGCCAATACAATTAGAGAAAGAATATAAATTAGAATGAGAAGAATTGTAAAACAAGAAATAAATAGTCTATTTCCATGAGAAAAGTTCATATATTTTATAAATTTATGTTATATCCTAGAAAATCAATATAAAAAACTAGGACTAAAATAAAATAATTTAAAAGGTAGCATATTATAGAATTTACATAACAAAATCAATAGCTTTTATATATTCAATCAATAACTAGTTAGAGAATATAATATTAGAAGAAAATCTTTATAACAGCAAAAAAGTAATTTTTAAAAAAATTAACATTGCAAAAAAAATAAGAAAACCTATATGCAGATATATTTAAAAATTACTGAAAAATTCTTAATGAGATTTGACAAAAAATACAGCTTTTGTTCTTGGATATGAAGAATGAAGATTTTAAAAATGTCAATTCTTCCCTATTTATTATATAAAATTAACAAACATGATAAATATACAAACTTTTAAAATATTTAGACAAGTTAATTTCCCTTTTTCCATGTGAAAAAAAAAAGGGAAAAACAGCTTACAAATGGATTTACCATACTATCAAGCCCTAATATTTTACACTGGATCATGATTATATTAAGAGACTGGTGGAATAGACTATAGAGATCCAGGAAGATACCGAAGTATATACAGAAATTTGAGACATGATAAAGGTTTGATTTCAAATCATGAAGGTAAACTGGTTAGCTTGGCATCTATTTACCTTTTTGAAAAAATAGATACATATCTCACATCATGCATAAGAATAAACTGCAAATAATCAAGGATACAGGAAACAATGAGATAATATAAAGGCAGAAGAGAGAGACAGGGAGAGAGAGAAGGAGAAGGAGAGGAAGAAGGCCATACACCTTTTTAAAGAAAGCAAGAAGGGATTCATTTAAAACTCGGATATAGGGAAATGCTTTCTAAAAGTAACAAAATAAAGATGTGATAAAAGAAATGATTGATAATTAAGAGCACATAAAATAATTTTAAAAGCTATTGTATGACAAAAGAACATAATAAAAATGTCAAAAGATAACTGACAAACTGGAGAAATATTTGCAATGTACATCACAGATGAAGGGCTAATATCTCTAATATATAAATGTCTTAAAACTTTTAGGAGAAAAGACCAACGATCCCATTAAAAAATAGGGAAAAAAAGGCAAGGACAGACAATACAAATAAGATGTAAAAAAATGGTTCCTCAGTATATAACAATACTGCCAACTACCTCATAATTAGAAAAATGTAAATAAATCCCACACTGAAATGACATTATATATACCGTTGACGAGTCTTGAGAAAACAGACATTCTCACACATTACTGATGAAAATGCAAATTTGTACAACCCTCTTAGAAGAGAGTTTGTGCATTTGTAGCAAAACTACATGCATATTTACATTTTGACTATCATTCCAATTCCAGGAATTTATCCTGAAAACATGCCTACAATGATATGAAAATAGGTATTCCCAAGATTAATCATCATAGCATTAATCGCAAAATATTGCAAACAACCTAATCACCCATATATAGGACAGTGGTAGAATAAGCTATGGTATATACATATATTGTAGAAGTATTCAGCTACAAAAGATCTATTTGAACTCATAGGGGTTAATTCTAGAATATATTATTATATTAAAAAGCAAAGTACAAAAGGGAAGCTATGGAATGTTAGCTTCTTCTTAGAAGAAAAATAGGAAAATATCACATTTTCTCATTTGTGTAAAACAAATACAAGTCAAATAAATTAG
>NW_011888807.1:1790777-1797023 GCF_000151845.1 Pteropus vampyrus
TATCTCACATCATGCATAAGAATAAACTGCAAATAATCAAGGATACAGGAAACAATGAGATAATATAAAGGCAGAAGAGAGAGACAGGGAGAGAGAGAAGGAGAAGGAGAGGAAGAAGGCCATACACCTTTTTAAAGAAAGCAAGAAGGGATTCATTTAAAACTCGGATATAGGGAAATGCTTTCTAAAAGTAACAAAATAAAGATGTGATAAAAGAAATGATTGATAATTAAGAGCACATAAAATAATTTTAAAAGCTATTGTATGACAAAAGAACATAATAAAAATGTCAAAAGATAACTGACAAACTGGAGAAATATTTGCAATGTACATCACAGATGAAGGGCTAATATCTCTAATATATAAATGTCTTAAAACTTTTAGGAGAAAAGACCAACGATCCCATTAGAAAAATAGGGAAAAAAAGGCAAGGACAGACAATACAAATAAGATGTAAAAAAATGGTTCCTCAGTATATAACAATACTGCCAACTACCTCATAATTAGAAAAATGTAAATAAATCCCACACTGAAATGACATTATATATACCGTTGACGAGTCTTGAGAAAACAGACATTCTCACACATTACTGATGAAAATGCAAATTTGTACAACCCTCTTAGAAGAGAGTTTGTGCATTTGTAGCAAAACTACATGCATATTTACATTTTGACTATCATTCCAATTCCAGGAATTTATCCTGAAAACATGCCTACAATGATATGAAAATAGGTATTCCCAAGATTAATCATCATAGCATTAATCGCAAACTATTGCAAACAACCTAATCACCCATATATAGGACAGTGGTAGAATAAGCTATGGTATATACATATATTGTAGAAGTATTCAGCTACAAAAGATCTATTTGAACTCATAGGGGTTAATTCTAGAATATATTATTATATTAAAAAGCAAAGTACAAAAGGGAAGCTATGGAATGTTAGCTTCTTCTTAAAAGAAAAATAGGAAAATATCACATTTTCTCATTTGTGTAAAACAAATACAAGTCAAATAAATTAGACAATAAGGTTAGTTTTTAACAAGGATAGGTTGAAATGAATGGAAAAGGTGGATGATTGAGTTCGTATAGAATGTCAGGTAAAATGACATATTTACGAATATGTTTTTGCTTAGTTTTGACTTTTAGAATATAGTTTTTCACATGTTCACAAAATAAAATCAAGAAAAATAAGAAAAAAGTATTTAAAAAAAAGAAGCAAATCAGCCTAGGTAATTTCAAATGACAACATAGACACACTATGTCTATAGACACACTAATTCAGATAACTCTTGAACACACTATTTTGACTATATACACTCAAGCTAAAGACAAAAGAGCTGTAAAATAACAGTTGAACTATCAATATTAGTTCTATGTTTGACACTAATATCAGTTAATAAATCCAAAGTTACTTATAGTGTTTTCAGAGAAGGAACAATAATTAACACATTGTGGGTATAGTGTTACTGATGAGAATGCTTTACAGAACTCTTGGAATATAAGGTTGGTGATCTTTGAGGATTTGATTGGCCTTTGGACATAAATTTCTTCTTAACCAGTAAAAATTGTTGTCATTTTTATCCACATATAATAGCACTGCCCTAACGAATACCCATAGAGAGCAGATCCACCTTTGGGAGCAGTAGTATAGACCATCTTGGAAGCAAATAATCAATTTATGTTTAATCATCCAATGATAATGCTTATTAAATGCTATCTGTTTCTGGTTTCAGAAGAATGACTAAATTTGTAAATTGCATCTCACAGCACTTTTACATTTACTTTTCAAATGATAGCTTGATCTATGCAAAAAGAAATTAAGTAAAATTAATTTTAGTGATATACATCAGGGTTTTCCAAAGTTCATTACAAGCAATTGGCAAATTTACTTTGCAAATTAAAGTGCATGTGCTACTTTTTAAAAAGTGATATATCACAAGGAGTAATTGAATAAATTAAGCTTAATGAAACTGAAACATTATACTAATTATATTCATTTAAAGAAATGTCTATATAGTGGTACTTTTATAAAAATATTTATGAGATTTAAATAATCACCAAAATGCTATGATTGTTGATGAACTTCGAATTCACTTTATCCAGTGTGTGTATTTACAAAGGCATGGAAAAGTAAGTCTTGGAGAACACTTTACTGGGAAGACTTAGTGAATAAGTTAAAAAATATATATAAGTACAGTGTATTGCCAGGGGTTGATGAGGTATAGTTAGAATACTAGTTATGCTACATGTACTTTCATACAAAGTTTTAAAGCCATACATTGACATATGCCATAACATTTTCTTGCAGAAAACTTACAGATATTACTGATATTCTAAGTCCTGTGCTTAAAATGAGTCTTTTTTAAAAGGTATGTTTATTTGGTAGACTGTTACCTCAAATAAATGTTGAATACCCCAGTCATACTTAGAATTAATCTGTTGTAGAGTGATGAATTTTCTAGAAATTTCTTCAGGAAGCACAAATTCTATAGTTTGTTTATTAGGAGTGATGGTAAGTAGGGTTATTCCTTCTTTAGGCTTTGGTTCTCAGACCTATATGTTGTGTCTCTAAGAGGTAAAGGTGATCATAGAAACTTTATTGTTATTTTTAATATTAATAAATCATAGTTTTGAAATATCAAAAATGAGATTTGTGGTAACACTTATAGTCAGCCAAGTACTACTCTAATTGCTTTACCTACAAAATTTTTTAATACTCAAAGCTACTTTTTGAGTATCCACACCTCATTTGTTGGCTAAATAATGTCTAAATTTTCACAACTAATAAATAGCTAAAGGTGACATTTAAACAATCTAGCTCCTGAGATCATGAACCAAATCACTATATTATATGGTCTCTTAAAAAAAGTGTTTTTCATGTTATTACATTAACTAAGAATGTTATATTGGCATTATATAAACATCAGATGTAACCATAATGGAATTAGTGCTATTTTAAATAATTTAAGCATGTATTTTGGAATGTCAGTTAATAGTATTACCATTTTATAAGGGTATAGAACACTATATATACCTTATAGAAAGAGCATACTGTAAACTAATTATTTTGCTGAAATATAGAAGTGATTTTATGTTTTCATGGGTTTTGAATATTCCTCAAATATGTAGGAGAAAGAAACTAAATAAGCCACTATTAAGAGATTTCTGTCACAAACTTTAATATACAAAAAACAATATGGTGGAATTAATTTAAAAGAAAACTCTAATATCTATTTTATGTAAATTTAATTTATGACATTTCTAGTTTTCAAATCTCAATATTCTTAGAAATAACTGTAAAGATATCCATATTGTGGGTTGGGCTTTATCACCAGAGATTCTGAATCAATTGTTCTGGGGTGAGAATAGGACAATCGAAATCTTTAAATAGTTTGCAGATCGTTGTAATGTGCAATCAGAGTTGAGAATCCCATGTATATGACAAAGCCTGGACATTCAAATTTTTAACATATCTCATGTGATTAGATAATAAGCTTTTCATTATATTAATGAATAAAATATTGAGTTAAATATTGAATATCAAAAGGTACATTGTTACTAATTTGAATGTTTTGACAAAGGAGCAAAAGCTGTGTGATTCTGCACTAGTTGAAGCTTTGAATTACTAAACATTACCCAGGTAGCACTCCTTTCAGATAAAAATGGAAAACCAAGATACTGCTGAAAGAAATATGATTAACAATCATAAAATACTAAATACATTTGTGAGGTTAAAGATAGTTAAGCAACCATAAAATGCTAAATACGTTTGTGAGGTTAAAGATAGTTAAATGATATTAAGAAAATTATAAGAAATTATTCCCCAAATGAATACAATAATTAGAGGTACTGATTAAGTAAAAAAAAAACAAACAAAAACAAAAACAAAAAAAACCCTGAATTTGGTGAGAATCGTGACATAATAATTATGAGAACCACACTCCTAGGAGTATATATTTATGTTAACAATTATTGGTTGCATATTCCATTGGAAAATTAACAAGAGGCTCTAATTTTTGATAAACTTACCATTGCCCATATCTACCGACCTTTTTATTTAGCTCCATCAAATACTCTTAATTCTTTGGGTTGACTGGAATCACTAGAAATTAAGGACTATAGTTGAATTTGGTTTAATGTTGCAAATACCGATTAGGTGAACTTCAGAAACCATCTATGTTGCCCATTTAAAACTCAGAAGACAGTGGTTTAGTCTGAATATAAATGACCTGATAATTGAGAAAACAGTAACTAAGCAGGATTTCTAGAATTAAATTCTATTAGATTAACAGTAGTGGTGTTTATCCTAAATTTTAAATTATCTTTTGTCGAGTCTTTTAATTTTCTTCTCTTAGGATATTTCTACTTAAGGCCGAAACTTTAATGTTTTCTCCTTCACATCATATCTCTCAGTCATAGAAAACTTTTGCTAAAACTTTATAACCTAAATATAAAGATCCATGATCATATTTTTAAAAGATCAAAATTGAATAAGGTTTAGTAATGTTTAATCTTTCTAATGTTTAATCTAATCTTGTTTCCTAATTTTCAAACCAAAATATTTACCTCATATAATTATGAGATTTTAATTAGGTAATATATTTTAAACATGTAGTGTAGCATCTGAAACATTTATTTATATTTAATAGATATTCACTATTCTTAATTTTGTTATTATTGATAACAATTATTCACCAGGTAGATATCTGGTTGGCATAAAAGGATTTAAGCATTAATATATCTAAAATTTTCTATTTATAAAATAGAAGCTTTAGCAGCTACCCAAGTTACTGATAAGTTCAGAACTTTAAACATTTCAAATGCCTTTAAAATTAACTTTATATTTGTAATTCAGATACTATTATAAATTGTTCAATTTGGCTCAACTTTTGCTCATAAATCTACAGCAACTTTAGGAAAAGTAACTTCAAAAGAGTTGGCACCTTAATATTCCTTAAGAGTTAGGCTAGTTTTAAAGTATTAACACTAGTTTTCACTTCTTAAAAAATAATTATTTCTAGATAGTTACTGTAGATTCAGATTATAACACTGCACTGTAATTATGGTTCAGATGGTATTGCTATTCTTAGCTCATATTTTCATTTGTATATAACTTCATGACAAGTACCTTTTCAGGCTAGAATTTCTCACACTTTTCAGGCAAGAAATAGAATTTTTTTCCTGTAGACTGAATAAGCAACAATTCACCAACTGCTAGCATAAAAAGGGTGTTTTTGAAATGCTGTGAAGTTTTCTTTTACTTATTTTTTATAACTTTTATCAGTTCTTTTTAACTTATAGTGGTTTTACACTTTTATTTTTATATGTCCTTTAAACTTTCCATAATGCACTATATCAGTAATGTGCTGAATTAAAAAAAAAAAAAAAGGAGGAAATTCAGTGATTTTTAAATAAATTTAATGAGGCTTTTATATGATGTCCACATCTTTAAACAAGAAGAATAAAACAAATTATTTATAGATTTTTTTTGCAAATCTATGAAATTATATCCTTGATTGAATTTTATGGTTATAAATATGTCACGGTAACCACTATTCTCTGGAGAATCGATTTCTACATGGCAAAACTCCATGAATAATTCAGAATGGTAGTGAGCTAACAAAAGCCCCAAACTATGGCATATGGATAAAAGGAGACATTTTGGTTTACAAACTATAAGCACAGACTTGAGAGACAGAAAGTTGTGTCTCAGGATCTCATAGTCATCCTACGGGCACAAGGACCCAGACCTGGTCGGCAGCCACTTGGCACCCAGTATTCCTTACTGCCAAGCACACAATGCTGTTTTTGGAGTGTTGGGAAAGACTATGCCAAACAGTGAAGTTGAGTCTGGTGATGTGCTTTCTTCCTTTATTGCTATGGTATCTGTGAAGGGACCTTCTGGGCTCTCTCACACAAAACTGCCCTATATTTAGCAGTTGCTATTTGAAAATTCTGCTTGTATTTACTGTTCTACATATTTGTCTTCAGTGAAGTAGTTTTTCAAAAACTCAGACCATCTTTGATTTCTTACAAGCGGTGTCAGTCCAAATGCTGCTTTCTCTGTTTCACATAGCCATGTACCAGACTGGAAACAGTGATGACTCCATCCTGACCATCTTATTAACTTCTGACCACCTTGTCAAATCTCCACTACCGAGTACTGGTCAACCTCACAAGATAATAATGATAATAACAGTAATAATGATAACAATAATAGTATCTGATTATTAAGTACTTA
>NW_011888807.1:1798900-1804286 GCF_000151845.1 Pteropus vampyrus
AAAAAAAAAAAAAAATAGTGGCAGAAGCAAAAACTCCTCATAGAAGGAAATTTCTGTTAAATACTTAATTTTTAAAAACAATTTTATTCTGGATAATCCTAAAGGGCAGTAACTTCAAAACTGTGAAAGTGAAAAATGTGGTATATTTATTGTGTGTAGTAGTACACCTGGTTCTTTACATCACGGACAAGAAAACCAAATAATGATTGACTTTATTTTGCTTTTGCTCCTGATTATTATTTTCATAGTCTATTTTTTAGAATTAACATTTGTAATATCTGTATTTTACATGCTACTATTTAAAGTTTTTGCTTACTGAAATAAAGGCTCTTTTTTGGGATGACTCTTGATCTCCTACTTACTATTATGAGTTTTATTTCCAAGGTGAGATCAAAGATTCTTATACTGTGAGAAAATTTAAACAAAATTTGTTTCTTCAAAAAATAACACATTTAATAATAAGCATTGTTAGCAAATTAACACATAGTAGTTTATAAAAGTCAAACTGTAGCAAAACAGAAATAAAATCTTTTCTCAATTTCTTGTTTAATTTTATTCCCTCCTGTTAACTAGTTTGAGAAATTTCTAACTATATAAAGTCTTCTATATTTTTATAAAGTCTTTTTCAATTTTAAGCAAATCATTATGTACATCTGTTCTATAATTTGCATTTTTCATTTATGAAGATGTCTTGTGCATCTTTTTATGTTAGCACCTATAGTATTACCTTATTTTTTAAATGACTGTTGAATTTTATTTTATTGATCTAGTATAATTTTATTTTAAATAGACATCTTTTGGTAGGCTATTTCCAGTTTTCTATTACTAAACATTAGTGCATATCTTTCTATAAACATCTTTATTCACTCTGCAAGTCTATTTCTAGAAAAATTTGGAGAAAAAAACCTCTCTATTGCTTGAAAATATATAGAGACTATATTCCTTTTTTTAAAAATTTAAATAAAGTTGGTATGCAATAGATTACATTCCTTTTGAACACCTATACTTCTTCCAGCTCTCCAGGCCACAATCTTCTCTCGTTGAGATCAGTGCCACAGCCTCCTGAATTGTCTCTTGGCTTCCACTCTTGCTCCTTACAATCTAGCCACAATCTGATAACCAAACTATTACTCCTCTGCTCAATCTTTCAAAGTCATACCACTTTACTCAGAACAATTATTCCCATGTTAATCTCCTCTCATTCAAGCCACTTCTTCCACAGGCTCTTTCTCGCTGCTTCTCAAGAATGCCAGCCATCAGGGCCTTTGTATGACCTGTTTCTTCTATAATGAGTGTGTTTCCCTGAAATATACTCATTGTGGAAGGTCAATTTCTCATCAACTTCTCAGTCCTACTCTGACCATCTGTACTAAAAACATCTAACCCGTCAGTCTATACTCCTTATTCTTTTTTTCTTTCTTTTTATTTTTTCTTTTTTTTTTTTTTTTAAGCATTGAAAAGAAAAGTTTTATTAGAAAGGAAAGTGCACTTCCAAAAGTAGAAGTGGGACTGAGCAAGAGAAGTGTGACTCAAAAGACCTTTCTATTTTTTAAAAATGTTCACACAGTGCTTGTCACCTTCTAACCACACACTTTATAATTTATTTATTTGTTATATTTTTGCCTTTCTCCTCCCACTAGACTGTAATATACATTGTGACAGGAACTTTGTTGTAGTTACCAATATTCCAAAATTCAAAAAGAGCCTAGTAATTTAAGCATTCAATACATATATAATGACTAATATATGAGTCAAGTCTTGTGTTTATTTAAAAGAATTTTTTTTGCACATTTGTGCCCTAAAAGGCTCTAAAGATATAGTTTTCTCCATGTAATTGCAAAAATTATTTTAAAAACATTTAAAAATTGTATATAACTAAATATTTTCATCTTTCCAACTAGAAAAAAATGAGAGTAAGACCACATTCATTATGGAGGTCAGTTATGATGTCCTGTCTTGCCTACATTTAAAATGGGCTTACTACCTAAAAAAAAGTCTTTCTATAAAGTGTGACAAAACTAACATATTGGAAACTGACTGTATTAGTTTGTTAGGGCTACCATAACATAACAAAATATCACAGCCTAAATGACTTAGACAATAGAAGTTTATTTTCTCATAATTCTGCAGGCAAACAGTCTAAAAAGAAAAGTGATGTCTGGGTTCATGTCTTTTAAGGCCTATTTGACTTGTAGATGGCTGTCTTTTCTCTGTGTCTTCACACGATCTTCAGTCTGTACATGTTTCTAAATTTTCTCTTTTTTTCAAAAACACAGTCTTATTGGATTAGGGCTCACCCTAATGACCTCATTTCAACTTAATTAGGTCCTTAAAGACCCTATCTCCACATATAGCCACCTTCTGAGGTACCAGGGGTTAAGACTTCAACATTTAAATTTTGGGGGAAACAATACAACCTATAATATCAACACATGAAATTCTTTTTTTCTTAAGGGTAGTGATTGTAAATTTTTCTCAAAAGTGATGTAACTCTTGTAGTAAATAGAATTCTGTTACTTTTAGGTTTGTATCTCACATATAAGTAATGTCATGCTATTTTTAACTTTTTCTATCAGGCTTATTTTGCTTAGATTGATTATCTCGAGGTCCATCCATGTTGTCGCAAATGATGAAATACTCTTCTTATGGCTGAGTAATATTCCATTGTATATAGGTACCACAGCTTCTTTAGCCAATCATCTATCGTAGGACACTTCAGTTGCTTCCATATCCTGGCCACTGTGAATAAAACTGCTATGAACATTGGTGTGCAAATATCTTTTTGAATCTCTTTGGCGCAAGGAATTACTTTGTCATGGCAGACTACTAATGAATACCAATATAAAAAGCCAGATGAGAGACTCAGTAGAATTTTTTGTAAAAGCTTACTTATTTGTTGTGGAGAAGGTGAGATTTCATAGTCTTCATGACATTCATTAAATACAAGCTGTGTTGCTAACTTAGATAAACTGTGGACGGTGATTTTTAATTAAATCTTTGCAAATTTTTTTTGCATAAAATGTAATATGATATAAAAAGTATTGATTGATGCATTATTCATAGTAAAATTGCCCCAATTTCTGTAAAGTTCTGTTATGTTAATGTATGTGCTTCTTCCATAGATGATTTCAAGTTGCCCAGGGATTGCACACTTTTAAACTATCACCTTTTCAATATTCTTTTGGATTTCATATGCTGAAGATATTATGATATAATATTTTTATTCTATCTATCTACATCAAATCACCATCTTGCTTATTGACTAATAACATGAAAGTTTGTACTTATATTTTCAATACAGTGCTAATAATTTGATGTACATTGGTAAATGATTTCTTTATAAATTACCTACTTTTCAATTTCCAAAGCATTTGTTAATTTCCTCAAGATTATTAGATATTTGGTCAAATATTGTTTTACCACCTTCAACAGTCTGTATTTAATTTCTTTGATGAATATATAAATGAACATTACATATTTATGACATTTATATCTTTGAGCAACAATTGTGACTCGACATTTTAATTCTAAAGATATTGTAAAAAATATGCAGCTACATAAACAACATGTTAAATTTATACTATATATAAGTAATTCCTATATGATGGCTTTGATTTTAGAAATATTGCAAGTAAAAAATAAACTTGATACCCCTAAACAAATATATCCTTGTTTTCAAACATTTTAATGTTAATTCCTTTTTTAAAACAATTCTTAATAGAAAACAATACATTTCTTAAAAGAAAAAAAGTCTATTATGAGCCATAAAAGATCACAAAAATATGTAAAGTTGAACTCTAAGCAGATATGTTCATTATAAAAAAATATTTAAAAAATTTATGTTCATTTAAGTAACCAAAATAATATTAAAATACCACAGAGTCAGAAAATGTATATCGTGCTGATTGTATTAAGCTTTTATTTAGTTTTATTAGTGCAATTTATTTGTATTTGATCAATCATGCAGTATTTTGATGAAAACTTTTAATTATAAATGATTTGACTTCTATTTATCATACTAACAAAACTGTATGGAATTGCCATTAGGTAACAGAGCTAAATCTTTAGATTAAGATCACACTTTCAAAACTAATTATTATGTAACCAATTATTCTATGATATAACATTCTATGAAAATGGCCTGGAAATACTTAATAAGATAATAAAGTTCAAAAGTGCATCATGATTCACCAAAAGGGAAAAATGTATATGAATAAATTTAGTGCTTTTAAAACATAGGATTCTGGTATTAATGCCTGTAGGTTTTAGGATTCCAGAATTTTTCTTTAAGTATTTACAAGAACACTTTATGTATATATTGTCAGGTTATCTGACTTGAGGTAATACAATCCTTGCTGTCTAGCTTTATGTCCAGTTTTAGATAAAAATGACTCAGTATTAGACCAAAGCTAACCTAATTCAATTAAATAAACTTTAAATAAAAAATATACCATAGATATAACAGCATGTCATGTGAAGAAGGAAAGAAGACAAAATTTAAAAAATAAGATTTATAAAATTATCTTAGATTTGATTTTTATAGACTTTTGGTAAATTGTTTAATCATTTATACTTTGAAATGGATTTTTAATTATTAGAACTTGTTCAGTTTCTACTGAACCCACCTCTTGGAGATTCCGAAGCTTTGTTACCATTTTAAGGTGTATATCTGCAGTTACCTTTCATTATTGGAATTTCTAAATTCAAAGTCAAAACTATTCTCTGTGAATTTTATAAGTTTTTACACACAACATCTTCATAAAAAGCCTTAGATTTATTATTTTTTCTTGTAGCAGAAAAATGTAAAGCCATATTTCTAGTGTATATTTTCTCTTATCTTATGATCATCACATTATTTATTCATTTATTTATTTTTATTTTTTATTAAATTTATTGTGGTGACATCGGTTAAGAAAATAATCTAGGTTTCAAGTATACGATTAAATAATACATCATATGTATATTGTATTGTTTGTTCATCAACCCAAGTTTCCTTCACCACCATATATTTGAACCCCTTTACCCCTATCTACCTCCCCGCTCCCCACTTCCCTTGGGTAACCATCAAACTATTGTCCCTGTCCATGAGTCTCTGTCATGTTCATTTGTTAACTTCAGTTTTATATCCCACATGTAAGTAAAATCATATGGTTTTTCTGCTCAATTTATTTTGCTTAGCTTGCAAATCTCAAGAACCATCTAAGTTGTTGCAAACAGCAGTATTTTTTATGGAGAGTAATATTGCATTGTATATATGTACCATGTCTTCTTTATTCAATCTATTGAAGGGCACTTTGGTTGTTTCCTTGTCTTGGCCACCATGAATAAGGCTGCGATGAACACCCGGGTGCATATACGTTTACGGGTACATGTATTTAAATTTATT
>NW_011888807.1:1804336-1804986 GCF_000151845.1 Pteropus vampyrus
ACTTTGGTTGTTTCCTTGTCTTGGCCACCATGAATAAGGCTGCGATGAACACCCGGGTGCATATACGTTTACGGGTACATGTATTTAAATTTATTGGGTAAATACCCAGAAGAAGGATTGCGCAGTCATATGGTAATTCTATTTTTAATTTTTTGAGGATCTTCCATACAGTTTTTCATAGTGGCTGTGCCAATTTACATTCTCACCAGCAGTGTATAAGGGTTCTTTTTTCCCCACAAAGTCTCCAACACTTGACTCATCCTTTTGATGATTAGCTATTCTAAACAGGTGTGAGATGGTATCTCATTGTTGTTTTGTTTTGCATTTTCTCTAATAGCTAGTGACGTTAAACATCTTTTCATATGCTTATTGGTCATTTGTGTCTCTTGGAAGAAGTATCTGTTCAGGTTTTTTGCCCATTTTTAAATTCGATTGTTTGGCTTTTTATGTTGAGTTGTATGAGTTCTTTGTATGTTTTGGATGTTAATCCCTTGTTGGAAGTGTTTTTTGCAAATATCTTCTCACTTTAGAATGATTACCTCTTTGTCTTGATGATTTCTTTTACTGCGCAGAAGCTTTTTAGTTTGCTGTAGTGTCATTTATTTATTTTTGCTTTTGTTTCCCTTGCATTTGAGGTCAAATTCATGAAA
>NW_011888807.1:1806608-1808695 GCF_000151845.1 Pteropus vampyrus
TTTTTTAAGGTGGTCTACCTTAAGACCTCTGGAATGGGATGAGGCTTATCTTGCTTACTGTATCTCAAATTCCTAAGTTTCAAATAAAGTAATACATTCTCTTATATCTTCAGTAGCTCATTAATTGATCAAAATTTTCTTCAGTCAATGTTTAGTAAACATTTACCATTCACAAAACAGTGTTATTGCTCTCAGAGTGAAAAATTAGTTCAAATAGTAAGAGTACATATCTAGTATCTAATTAATACTTAGATATTATTTTTAAATTTATAACTTTAAAAAAGAGTTTCCACAAGCCAATTTGAGTAGTTGTAGCCTTTAGAAAAGCAATTTTAAGTTAATCAAATATATTTGGAGATGTTTTGTTTTATTTGTTTTTGAGTTCAAATTAAATTTTTTTATGGGCTATATCTACACAAGAGCAATATAGATTTTCTCATTCTGCTAAACTCTTTTTAAAATGGGAAATGTTAATTAAATATAGTCATTTATTAAAATTTATAGGTCATAAAAGAGATAGTGCCAAATATCTTATTTGTTTAAAGTTACAAGCTTATTAGGAATTTTGCCACTACTAATTTGATTCATATGTAAACTGCTTCAAAGTAAAATTAACCTGTCACTTCTATAATTATTAATTATTCAATTATTTTATAGGCAAACACAAAAGAAAAATGGGTATATGTAATGCCAGAAAATACTTATAATATTATTTATTATGCAAATATTTATGGTTTTGCTCTCCATTTATTTTACTATAATATTATATTATCAAAATATACAATTAATTTTATGAATCATTTATTACATAAAGGAGAGTTGCTTAGAATAGTTAAATTAAGAGAACCATCGATCATGACGATGTCAATTCTGTAATATGGAAGTAACTTCCAATGTGAAAAGTATGGTCTCTTTCTTCCTGCTAAGGTCATTTCTGTTTATGATTCACTAATTTAGGACATCTCTAAAACAAAAATTCCTATTTGTTTAAAAATTATTTAAAGATCACTAATAATACACTTTACGACACACTTCCTCTCCTTTAAAGTAGTTACTATCATTATGATTTCAATAAATTGCAATTAGAAATATTTTTGATGACGACTATCAGTTGTATCTTGCACAACTGCTTTAGTTAAAGCATATATAGCAGATATTTATTATTTTATTGAAAATTATAAAGCATCAATGTGTTAGTTTAAAAAATGTTTCCATGATGCTTGGGCTATTCAAATAGACCTGGTTTTAACACAGGAATCTTTCAATTAGTAGATGGATGTGACTTAATCTGAGCCTCAATTTTCTCAAAATTTAAAATTAAATTTTTTTTTGTAAAAATTAAAGTATGAAAATCATAGAGAATTATTTGTAGTTAGAGACTAAAAGCTAGTAGCTACCCAATATGTTCGAATAAAAGAGACATCAAGTGTGCAAGTATTAAAATTTAGCTGAGACTATATTGGAATATACTACTTGGAATCCAACTGTTTATATGTAACAATTATATTTCAGTTGCTTTTGTAATAAAATGTAAACATATAACATGTAAATAAAACAAATATAATAAAAGAAGTAAATTTTAATTAACTCTAAAATCGAAGGTACATTGTCTAAATTAGTTTACACTAATAGATTCTGAATATATGTGAGGTGTACATATTTTTCAAAAAATTAAATCTGTTTAATTTCCTGTTATATTTATCATGTGTATATGTTGCCTAATTTCTTTTAATACAATTCTTTTAAATTAGAATTTTATTTTTTATATACTAATATGAAAATGAATAAGGATCTTAATGTGAAAAAATTTCTTTAAAGATTTATTGACAAATTAATATGTAAAATTTATACTTTAAACAATTTAGATTATCGAATTCTATATTTGTGGTTTGAAAGGGTAATTCAAGAAATATAATATTAAACTTTCAAAGTGATACAATGAATTGTTCTGCCATGACCAAGATTTACTTAAACTTTAATTTTATGAGATTAATTCTAGGTATATTATACAATTTATAGACATTGTTGTACACATAATTATTATGTCATTTAATTTTCCTGATCTACTTCTGTGGTTGGTGTTACCA
>NW_011888807.1:1808745-1848070 GCF_000151845.1 Pteropus vampyrus
TTTTTTTTGTAAAAATTAAAGTATGAAAATCATAGAGAATTATTTGTAGTTAGAGACTAAAAGCTAGTAGCTACCCAATATGTTCGAATAAAAGAGACATCAAGTGTGCAAGTATTAAAATTTAGCTGAGACTATATTGGAATATACTACTTGGAATCCAACTGTTTATATGTAACAATTATATTTAAGTTGCTTTTGTAATAAAATGTAAACATATAACATGTAAATAAAACAAATATAATAAAAGAAGTAAATTTTAATTAACTCTAAAATCGAAGGTACATTGTCTAAATTAGTTTACACTAATAGATTCTGAATATATGTGAGGTGTACATATTTTTCAAAAAATTAAATCTGTTTAATTTCCTGTTATATTTATCATGTGTATATGTTGCCTAATTTCTTTTAATACAATTCTTTTAAATTAGAATTTTATTTTTTATATACTAATATGAAAATGAATAAGGATCTTAATGTGAAAAAATTTCTTTAAAGATTTATTGACAAATTAATATGTAAAATTTATACTTTAAACAATTTAGATTATCGAATTCTATATTTGTGGTTTGAAAGGGTAATTCAAGAAATATAATATTAAACTTTCAAAGTGATACAATGAATTGTTCTGCCATGACCAAGATTTACTTAAACTTTAATTTTATGAGATTAATTCTAGGTATATTATACAATTTATAGACATTGTTGTACACATAATTATTATGTCATTTAATTTTCCTGATCTACTTCTGTGGTTGGTGTTACCAACAGAGAGTTTGTACTATAACTAAAATAAAATAATTTCCCCTATTATGTCAATAAAGAAAGTATAACATGTTGTAAGATAATGTTGTCTATTCCAGAGGAATATAAAAACTTTTATTCCCAGAAAACTATTACTTAATTTTTTTATTTTATTTTATTTTTTTTGATTACTTAACTGAAAGAAGGAGCCCTGCACCAACTGTAACTCAGCATGTCTTCCTGGAAAAATTTTTGGCCTCCTCAGAAGAATTAAAATATTTTGTCATTCAAGATAAATTTTTCAGTTCATTCACTAATTAAAGATTATAAGCAAAGACAAATACATTATTTTTGCTTTTAATTTTCAGATATTTATAATCGAAGACTTAATGCTTAAGAAATCCTCCGGGTTTAAATATAACAGTCCAAAAGGATTTTAGAGTAGCTAAATAACAAATTAATTTTAAAACTTAGAGTTTCTTTTGTTTCATGGTATTTTTCAAGTCAATCAGTTGATTAGTGCTGGCTGCAAAAAAAAATTATTAAAAACTTTAAGTCAATATATAATTTAATGATACCAGCAGTTTATATTTCCTTATCAAACTAATCACCTTCATTTAGAATTGAATATATAATTTCCAAATTTAAAAAATTTTAAGAGCAAACACTATTTACTTGAATAAATATATAGAATCAATTGTGAACATACCATAGATCATTTTTTTGTATTCTAATGAAGCAATGAGATAGATTAGTTTATTATATTAAAAAATCTAAACAATACTCACATAACCAACAAAAATGCAAATTTTTCTTTTGTACATCTATCATAAAATTTTTTCTATAATCAAAATTTAATTTATATTATTGTAATAATAATAATTAATGTGTTTTTTATTTACTCTAAAAGCATCTAATTAAAGATATTATTTATTAGATAAGCATCTAATAAATAATACTAATAAAATAGTATTATTTAGAGCTCAGGTCTATGAATGTAAGAGGAATAATCATCTTAGTACACAAATGGAAGTATAAATATTCTTATTTTTTTGCTGAAAACAGAAGAGACAATTACATTATAAGAGAGGCAGAATTGAATAGTGAATAGAGCCTGGGAATGGTGGGTTTAGAGATTAATTCTTTGACTCTATTACTACATTATTCAGGTTACCTATAATACAGTAGCACCGAACAAAATAATGTTAAAAGTAGTCTCTGGTTCTTGATTTTTATGAGTTTGAAGTTTATTCATTCAAAAAGAGAAACAGATTACTTGTTATAAACATAAAAATAATGAAAAACAGAGATTATCTTAAATAAATAATGGTTTAGACTAGGTGCCATATCTCTCAGTCGTAGGTACTGATAGTGGCTTGGCCATTAAAAGAATGTTTTAATATAAAATTAGCTTCCTGCTTGTGTTTACCTGCCTATTATTTCTTTTTAAATGCTTTTATATAGTACAGATATTAATGTACACTTATAAATAATTTAATGTTTTTCAAAGTTTTCTATGCCAATGTCTGTAGTGTAGAAGCATCTAATGTCAATTTTATATCAATTATGAACAAAGGCATCAGATTGGCTACTAAATATTTATACTGCAATTATCTTGCATTGACGGATACCTTGTGATTAGTTAAAAATTTACTGTCAGAAGTTAATTATGCTTATATGTGAAACATAGAACTTAAAACCTTATTTAAATAATACGGAAGCTTGAAAATGGTTGTAGTTACATTAAACAGATTCACTATAAATGTCTGTGATAGATGATTCCTTGCCATATAATTATATCTATGTATATCAGAGATCCTAACTTGATTTTAAACTTTTAGACAAAACTGGACATAGTAAGGGGCCTAATAAGGTAAGTGTCATGTAAAAATAAAACAATGACAAACAACACAAAAACAAAAACTTTCAGATGAAGAGTACCGATACAAAAGGCTAGAGATGTTTGAAATGGGAATTGCTTATATTGAATCTAGAAAGAGATCTGTCCATAAACATCATGCTCCAGACAATTTTCATCAAATTCATATCTGAGACTTTGGATAAAAGTGGTGACAATATATTTTTTTTTATCAAAAAATCTTTCAGGAAAAGTGAATGACAGCTTCTATGTGTTTGTAACTATAGTTGAAATGTAGAAGAGGACTCCACAATTGTCTTAAAGGAAAAGCTGGCTTACATTAGGAGACTGGAGGCAACCCCATAAATACTATTCTGTGAATATAGTGAAAATATTCTTAAACTTAAGCTAATATAAATTTTGGGCGGGGGGTGGGGGGTTGGGGACAACTGATTAAGCATTGCAGCAGACCAGGCTTAAACAAAAATTATTTGTAAAGTTAATTAAAAAATGTTTTACTCAAATAGTAAAGAAATTCGAGAAAGTATGTGTGTGTGTGTGTGTGTGTGTGTCTAAAAACATATGAATATAATTACTACATTTTTTCTAATAGAGGATTTTCACATTTAAGTTTTACAAAATCCTTTGGGGAGTTAAATTCTTACTTCGTTAAACAAGAATGTGTATGAAATTTTATTAGACCAACATGTTTATGTTCAATGACATTTTCAAACATGATTATTACAATTTGCTTGATTAGAGCATTGTAATAAAACTTCACCTTTATTGTTTACTAATATCATTAAGGAAAATCTTCTTTGCAGAGTAGAAACTATTCTCATGGAATAAACACAGGTGGCTGAGTTGCCAGGATGGCAGGTCTTTAATGTTTTCTCCACACTAGCCTAATCAATCAAAAACAGCAAAATAAGTGCTTGTATGTATCTTCAGATGATATAGTACTATTTAATCCTGAGAGATAAAATACAAATAAATGTAATGTACCTTTGCATTTTCTGATGAACAATTTGAAAATATTAGCAGATTTAATCAAAGAATTCCTTTTTCTTTGAGTTTGGTTTATTTTTTTCTAAAAATTTACAGTTAGAAAAAAATACTCTAGGTTTTTCTGAGGGAAAATTAAATGTAAGATTGAATTATGCACTCTGATATGTTTGCTTATCTTAATAGTAAAATTGAATAGTCCTTGGTTCATTTCATTTCTCAATAATATCTCCTGAGGAATTTAAGTATAGATTAAAAAAAGAATTTTTAAGAGAAAACAGACCTCTCAGCTTGCTACACTTGCCTTACATTTTGCCTTGCTTTTAGGTCTAATATATTTACATGTTTCTGTGAAACTATGCATTGTCTTCTTTTCTGCACTTTTAGTCCAGACAATTAAAGTTCTTTTTTTTTTTTTTTTTTATTAAACAAATGTTTATTAAACACTAGCTATATACCAGGAAGATCAGTGAAACAAGCAGACCAAACTCTGCCCTCATGGAACTTACATCCTGTGTGGAGAAGAGAGATGATAAATAATTACTATGACCTAATTAACATATTAGAAAGTGGTAAGTGCTGAGTTGACATATGAAGTAGGGAAGAAGAGAGAGTGTGCAATGTATGGAAAATTTAAATAGAGCAAGGAAAGAACCTCCTGCTTTCTAAGAGCATATGTGATGAGATTTCTAGGAACATTTCCTGTCAGGGTGGACTAAGGAGATAAGCAATTTCTAATTTGAAGTTACTTTCGAAATGAGTTTTACAAGAAGATTATCCTGTACCATCCTACATGCAGGAATGTTTTCACACTTTAGAGTTGATTTAACTTTTTAAAATCAACTTTATTGGGGTATACTTTACTTCTAATAAAATTTATTCATTTTAAGTGTACAGATTGATGACTTTTTTCTCATTTTATTGTTTTTATACTTTAAATATATTTTTATTTTTAAAATAATTGACTTATAATGTTATATCAGTTTCAGGTGTACAATATAGTGATTAGACATTTATATAACTTACAAAGTGGTCACACCCAATAAATCTAGTACTCATCTGATATATACATAATTATTACAATAGAATTGACTATATACCTTATGCTATACTTTACATCCCTGTGACTATTTTGTAACTGCCAATTTGTACTTTTTAATACCTTTGCATTTTTTACCTATCCCTCTAACCGCCCCCACATCTGACAACCATCAAAATGTTCTCTGTATCTATGAGTTTGTTTCTGTTTTGTTGCTCTTTTATTGTGTTCTTCAAACTCCACACATAAGTGAAATCAAATGGCATTTGACTTACTTTACTTGGTACAATACCCTTTAGGTCCATCCATGTTGTTGCAGACTGCAAGAGTTTTATGACTGAGTATTGTTTTGTTGTATATATACATATGTGCCACTTCTTCTTTATCCCTTCATCCATTGATGGACACCCAGGATGCCTCCATATCTTGGCTATTGTAAATAATGCTGTAGTGAATATATGAATGCATGTGTCCCTCCAATGTAGTGTTTTGAGTTTCTTCAGATAAATAAATACCCAGAAGTAGGATTACTGAGTCTTTCTTTGTCTCTTATTACAGCCTTTGTTTTAAAACCTATTTTGTGTGGTGTAAGTATTGCCCCTCCAACTTTTGCTTTCCATTTTCATGAAATATCTTTGTCATCTCTTTACTTTCAGTCTGTGAGTGTCTTTTGATCTGAAGTGAATCTCTTATAGGCAGCATACGTAAGGGTTTTGTTTTCTTAATCATTCAGCCATCCTTTGTCTTGATTGGAGCATTTAATCCATTTACATTTAAAGTAATATCGATAGATATGTAGTGATCGCCAGTTTTTATTCATACTTTTAATCTTCTCCTCTTCTTCCTCCTCCTCTTTCTCCTTCTCCTCCTCTACCTCCTCCTCTTCCTCCTTCTTTAAGAAGTTCTTTTAACATTTCTTGTAATATTGATTTGGTGGTGATGAACTCCTTTAGCTTTTTTTTTGTATAGGAAGCTCTTTATCTTTCATTTAATTTTAAATGACAGCCTTGTTGGATAGAGTAGTCTTGGTTGTATGTCCTTGCTTTTCATAATTTTGAATATTCCGTGCTAATTTCTTCTGGCCTGCAATATTTCTGCTGAGAAATCAGCTGACAGTCTTATGGGATCTCTCTTGTAGTTAACTAACTACTTTTCTCTTGATGCTTTTAAGATTCTCTTTTCTTATAACCTCTGGCATTTTAATTATGATGTGTCTTGGTGTGGCCTGTTTGGGTTCATCTTTTCTGAGACTTTCTGCACTTCCTGGACTTGTATGACTATTTCCTTTACCAGGTTAGGAAAGTTTTCAGTCATTATTTCTTCAAATAGGTTCTCAATTTCTTGCTCTCTGTCTTCTTATTCTGGTACTCATATAACGTGAATATTGGTACACTTGATGTAACAGAGACCCCCTAAACTCTTTAAAATTCTTTTTGCTGTTTCTATTGGGTGTTTTCTGCTACTTTCTCTTCCAAATTACTGATTTGATCCTCTGCTTCACCTAATTTACTGTTGATTCTCTCTCTAAAATATTCTTTATTTTAATTATTTTATTCTTCATTTCTGACTGTTTTTGTAAATGTTTTCTATCTTCATTTTTATATTTTCTATTTCTTTATTGAATTTTTAAGTTTTATTATTGCCTTGTATTCCAGAAAGTTTAAAGTGGCAATGTTTTGAAAGAGCAAAAACATTAAATTCTTTTCCCAAATGTCAATTTAAGTCAGATAACTAGTATATGAATAAGTATAAAGAAATTTACAAAAATTTGTGAAATAATAAAATGACTAAAATTTAGTCAGGTGACATTAAAAAGATTAGATATGAGTTTTATGTAAAATTTCTTAGAATATTTGTTTTGTTTTTTAATTCTCTGCAAGCAAATTTAATTTTTGATGTTTCTGGAAGGCCCTTACTGAAACCGAATCAACACTATCACTTCAAATTAACATTTTAATGGCTCAGTCAATAAATGTAAATTTAGAGACATCAGGAATTTTGGGTTATTTTGGGAATGTCAATTGTATCTTTGATTTGAGAGGAAGACTAGGGATGAGGGCAAACAACAATCAACTAAAATTTGACTGAAATATTTTAATAGTATATAAAATTATTTATTGTAGGAAAATTTTATCTAGCTAACTAAAATAATTTGTTCCCAGTAAGTTAATAAATATGTTTTTAAAGAGTCATTTACTTTAAAAAGAATATATATTATATTTATATATATATATAAAATTTCTTTGTAATTTTGTAATCACTTCAATGTTTTATATATATAACTATATTACTATATAAGTATTTATAAAACTATATATTTATATATTCCATAAGAACCATTTTCTTATCTTTGAAGTCCTAAAGTAAAGAAATATTTCATTAAACATAATGTTGCCTTTGATTCAAAACATAGGTCTTTCGTATGCGTGTGTGTGTATTTGTGTACGTATGTGTGTGCAAATAGAAAATATCACTGCCACATATAATTTATTTCCTTGAGCTAAGATGTAAACATATTTTAAAATGGTATTATTTTAAGTAGTAAAAACCCATCATATTATATTAGGAATTCACACTTAAGAAGCATTTTGAAGAGAATAATTTTATGTATAAAAATTCAAATGTTTAACTTCATGTAGATATTAATTTTCTTTTTTTTTTTGCTTTCAAGTTTGTGATATCTTGCACCAGGCTTAAAAAATAAAGATTTAGGTAAAGGTTTAATGGTATACAAAATTAAACAACAGGTTCTATATAAAAATGTATAATTTCATCAATTTAAGGACTATATTTTAACTTAGAACATATGCTTAGATCCTACATTTCCTATTGCCTTTCTTATCAGGATGAAAGAAAAGATGCTGACAAATATGTTATGAGAATTGTTATATTGTTAAAATAACCATGTCTCTAAAAATAAAATAAGATTAATTTTAATAATACATTGAATTTATTCAAATCACTGTTTTATTTTTGCCAACCTTTTGAAAACAAGTGCTACTTAAATACACTGAAGTTATTCTGTTGAAAACTCAGTGTTTGGGTTCCCACTTGGAAAAGCCAGCAAAAAGTCCTCGTATCATTTTAAGTAAGTAATCATGCATCCTAAAAAATAGATCTATTTAGATCCTATATTTGAATAATCTTGCAGATGACTCAAGTTAATAGAACTCTCAATAGCTGAAATATAAAACAGTAATGCAAATTGATTTTTAAAATCAAACTATAAAACCAAGAAAGCCAGATTTCATATCATCCGACAATCATATTTTTTCTTTGTGAGTGAACTGTATTGAATTTGAACATTGTTTGGTGATAAATCAAAATATGGAGACTAATATATGATTTAGATCAGATGGTCTCAAATCAGAACCTAGAGACTTGCTAGGAAATCAACTTTTCAGATTTCACTAATCCAGAAGGATCAGAATGAATTAGAAACTGAATTAGAACTGAACCAGAAACTCTGGTTAGGAACTTGTGTTTTAACAACCACTACAGATTATTCTAATCCATGTTAAAGTTTTGAACTACAGATTAGATAGTAAACACTACCAGATCAATATCAGTTTAAGAATTATCTTCACTGTTGTGGTGGGCTTGGTTCTGATTTATCTCTGGCTTGGCACTGTAGCTGTTTGAATACTAAGCAAAGGCAGACTTTATGTTTTGTCATCAATGTAATAATAGATTCACTCTATTTGCAATGATGATTTGATATTATACATTCATTTTACACATTTAGGTGATTAAATGTCTCTGCTTATACCAATTATGTCTTGATTTATAGAAGATTCTCAGGCAAATTTATTTTTTCTATATCTAATAGTTTATGTGTGTACCACATTGGTAATCTCTTTGTTCTCTTTAGCTCTCATTTCCTACAATTTTGGGCTATAGAGAGTCTGAGGATCAATAGTTAATGAATTCTCTCTTTTGCAAAAAATATTAATGGAAAAATACCTTTTGTAATTTTTTAATCAAAAGGACTTTGACTGTGCCAAAGCATAGAAAAGCACTCTGTAATTATTAGAGCCTTATATAGGAGATTTAAAAAAAAACTCATATTATGAATAATTACAACCAGTGGCCCTGACCATTAATACATTTTAAGTACACTTTTAATGCTAATTAGTACTTTTAATGCTAACTAGTGTGTGTGAGGATGATGAGTCATGGGATAGTAAAGTTTAGCCACTCAAGGCCAAGACATAAAAAAGAAAAAAGCCACTTCAAAAGAAGTTAATAATACTTCATTATGATGAGATTCTAATAAAATTAGCTCCTTTATATAAGTATTTCTGTTGAGTTTCCCCTTTGTAGAGTGTGAGTGGGTACCAGGTCTGGCTGTGATCCAGGCTTGCGGCTAGGGCTAGAACTCCAGATATAAAATGTTACATTAATGTAGTAAGGTGCCTGTGCCTAACTTGTGCAATTATGACAGCTTATTGTTTATCATGCATGTGTGGCAGAATGCCACTATTGTTCTCTGACATATATAAAGCCCATGCGGTCTCCTAGTGAAGAAGCCCGCGCTCCCTGCAATAAAGTTGGTTCCTGACATTTCATTCTCATGTCGACTCCTCGTGTATTGTTTTCAACTGGCCATCTCACCACCAAAATCTTTCTTTCTTGATCAGCTCAGCGCTGACAGTAGAGTAAATCACACAATCCACCCTTCCTCTTCCATGAGTAATTAGATGCATTAACATTTTATATGTGATTATTTTATATTCATTGAAATGATGAGAATGGTTTCCATATATCATACGTTTAATCTTTACCTATAAAATAATAAAACGTGTTTTATCCAAAATGTTTAAAAACATTTTACAGCGTTCCTAATGTCTCATCTAGAACCTCTTCTTATTATAGAGAAGAAACTTTCATTGTTTTTGAGAGTTGAACATTTATCAAATGTATTTTACTAATGTACCAAGTAGTTGATATGAAAGTAAAAAAAAAAGAAGAGATGGTTTGACAGTCTAATTTTATCATCCGATATGACCTGTTTTCACAGTTCTTATATTGGCACTTGTATTATAGTAAAATTTTTGAAAAAAATTAATTACTAAAAATCTATAATTAGAAAGTAAAATATTATCAAGTAGGTTTTGTATAATTACAAAGACTAATTACATGTTAACATTCAGTCAAGGCTTTTTTTAAAACCATTTTCTTGGTGAAATTAAACTGGACCTGTTAATCAGCTTAGACAACAGCTGTTCTGAAATACACAATTCCCTGCATATGTAATATGTGAGGCTGCAGATTTGGGTTTTTGACTCAAAAAAAAAGTCAGTGAAGTATTTTAAATGGATGTTCAGGAAAATAAAGGGTTTATTCTTGAGGGATAATTGAGCGTTTTCCCTTTGAAGAAAAGTAGATTGTACTTTCAGCCTATCCTTTGGGATGTTTGTTTGAAATGTTAATTAGAATAACTGGTTTAGCAAGGATTAGGACAAGAGCTAAACAACACTGACAGAAAGATATCTTCTCCTGGGAATCTCTGTCTCAGTGACTGCTGTGGTTTTTAAAGTGAATGAAGTTACTGCATGCTTGCCGGGAAAAATGTTGCAAAGACCACACCATTTGTAAATGTACCTTAACATTCATTGCTGAACCTGAAATATTTTATTTTAAATTATTCATTTTGAACGGTTCAAAAATTTAATAAGTGAAAGAAAACATTACGCTAATGTCTTTTAAGTCTTGATGTGTTTGTGTATCTTGCAATTTTTTAATATGGGCAGTGTCATTATTTTAGAAAATTTTTTCTAAAATATATCTGCAGAGATAATTATTTCTTAGTTGCTGAAATTAAAGTGAATGGATTCACAAAACAACTTCGAATATTTAATTATTCATTAATTTATTTATAATTATTGAGCTTTTTACATAGGCCATGCATTAAAAAATACAGACAGATTTATTAACAATATGGTGTGATATGTGCTTGAGTGGAAATAAGGAGAGTGGTGCTATATATGTACATAGAGGCATTTCTAACATTAATTGGGAGGCATCAGAAAAGTTTTTCCAAAAGAGGAGACCGTGAGTGAAATATAGAATCTGAGTAAGAATTAGTTAAGCAAAGAGCGAAGAAGTTGTGGCATGGAAAGTCATTTTCAAAAGGCTCAGCTTTCTCAAGTCTGCAACAAAGAGACTGTATATTACTTTTTAGGAGCTGCCAAGAGTTCAATCTGGCTAAAAAGGTGTGTCCAAGAAGAGAAGAATGATAAAAAGAACTTAAATTGTGAGGGTGTTGTTAAGGAATACAAACTTCACCTAAAAACAATGGGATCCCATTCATATATTTTACAAAGCAGGGAATGTCATGTTAAAATTTGCATTTTGGCAAATCAAACTCTGACACCATGTATGTAGAACAGATTGAAGATGAGAAATTATTGAAGACCAAAAGAACTATTAGTAGACATTTGAGGTAAGCTAATTGAGAGACATCGATCTGGTTAAAATAGATAGACACAGTGAGGAAGGAAAATAAATAAGTGGTCATATATCAGATATATTTAGGACTTTAAATTAAGAAGTCTTGTCAAATTAGGAAGTATTTTGTAGATGTTTGAAAGGTAATAATCAAGGAAACTTGGGATCTACAATGTATTTATATGGTGTCAAATCTGGGTGAAAATGTAAACTTGAATTCCTTTGGTTATATATAATATATAAAATGTATTTTATATTTCAAATATATACACACATATTTAAACGGCATTTGAGAAACTTTTCATCCTTAGCTGACAGAATGAACCATCAATAAGATCATGTAATACCTTCTAGTTTATTTTTGTTTATTTAATTTGAATTTATTGAAGTAAAATTTGTAAATAAAATTTACCCTTTTTAGGTATATAATGCAATGGATTTTGTCAAACGTAACTACAACAACCAAATATAAACGTTTTATTGCCTTCAAAACTTCCCCTGTGCCTCCGTAAAGTCAACATTCTTGCCCTACTTGCCCCCATTACGAACTTTGGTCTGATTTCTGTTCTTCTATTTTTTCCTTCTCCAGAATGTTATAAAACAGACTCATACAGAATATGTGTTGTCTTTGACCTTTTTTTTTTTTTACCAAGTATAATTTTTATGAGATCCATTATGTTGTTGCATATATACCAACTTGTCTTTTAATTACTGAATATATTCCATAATCTGGTTGCAAAATGTATCTTCATTTTACTTTACCTTGAATGATTTTTTATTTCTATTATCTTTTTCTGTATTTAACGTTTTGCATTCCATATTGTATACCAATGATAGATTTTAAAAAAGGGAGATTTAAACTTTATTCTCAACTCCAAGATGTCTCATTAAGAGAACTTTCATAATAGATTGAAAACTCTGAGGACAAAACAAATCCACATTCAGGCAAATTTACCAATTCTTTGCATTTAACTTGATATTTAACCTGACAAACTTTTCTTTCCCATTAGGTAGGTATCCATCATCTTTCAAGCTAGTTTGTGGAGAAATTTGAAGTTGGTGGAAAGTGTTAACTTTTCTATGTGTGTGAAAGGAAAAGTGAGTGCCTTTATAATAACAATGCACAACTTAGAGACAATCTCAAGGCAGAATAGTGCCTTTTTTCCCCATCTGTCTTTTTTGCACCTTCAGGTTAAAAAAGAAATCTCTCAAACTATCGAAACTCAGGTCAGATGTTGTCTCATTAAGTTATCAGGCATCCAGGGAACTCAACCTAAGAGGGAATTTGGGAGCACAAGTAGTATATGGAATGGGGAAAGAAGGAATTGACAAATAGAGCCAGGTTTATGGCATGAGCTTCAAAGTGTATTTCAATGCTAATCACTTAAACAGGTAAATAGAAAGAGGGATAGCTTAAGTGGAGAATATATTGGTGTGGAAATACTGTTTAAGTAGCCGCTGAATGCTTAGTGAGGGGTAGAAGTAAGTAGTGATACATAAAAGCCTGGAAGTCAGAACAATTAGACTTTATATGTAAACTTGAGAATCATTATCATAAATAAATGATAGTTTAAATGCCATGGAATAATCTAATAACTTATGGAAAGATATCAAATATGGGCAAAGATGACCAAATAAGATATTAGCAAACCAAGTGTAGCTTTATATTAGAAATGAGAGTCTTAGAAAGTATATAGAAGGGGCAGAGAAAGAAGGCGAAAACCGAACACTGAGATTTGCCATATTCATGGAATAAAACAGGCTGAGTGAATGAATGAATGAATGACCTATACAAACTAATGTTTTGCAACTGGCCTAACGAGCTTGATTATTGACCAAAGGGAATGCTATGGGCCTCTCACTGAGAATTTGGAACTCTTTCAGAGCCAGCATTCATGTCAAGCATTGTGGGAACTTGAGTCAAAGACAATCCAGCTATGCACAGACATGAGCTATGAGGAACTTGGATTATCTAGATGTTTCCACTAAGACTATTGATGCTTGCCTGCATTCTTTTTCTTTCCTTGCTCTCTACTGTTTGACTTTAAATAAAAGCCTCTTGGTGATATACACTGCAGAGTCTGGGAAATTCTGTCAAATATCCAAACAGGACAAAACGATATGCCTGACTTTTTATTATCTTTACTGTTAGATATGGAAGTCTTTGCTAGATGAAAACTTCATGACAGATCCAATGAGCTATAATGATGTTTTCCAAGACTAATAGCAAATCCAGAAATGTAGTTATAATCAGTCAATGATAAGCATCAGAACCTGATGAGTTCGTAACTATTTATATCCTTTCTCTACAATCTAAATTTTATACCAGCCAATCAGAGGTACAAGTATGTGATAGGAATTACCACCCACATAACTTTTGAGTGTTGGAAGAACTAGTTTCTGGAATATTCCAAATAATGTATCATTTATTTTTGTTTACTATCCTTGTAGGATGAGAGGACAGTTTGTAGGGGCTTCTACTTGGGTCTTTAAAAAAAAATTCTCTCTTAATCCATGTATGAGGCTATCAACATAGGTTCTCTATCAATTACTAACCATATTTATTCCCTGTATATATTCTGGAGCTGAGGAAGTAAATATCAAAGTTCTACAGCCTTGCTGAATCCTCTGTAAAATGACCTGAGCAATATCTTCATTTAATACCTGGCCTCTCGAGTCGTCACTCAGATCAGAGCACTATAATGTGTTTTTGGGTCTCTATGGTTTAAGGCTATTTCAAAGACAATATCCAATAACTCACATTGCATTTGTGTACTAGCTATGCCTTAGTACGGCATAACTGGAAAATGAAAGTCGAAAATTCTGGGAAGATAGAGAAAGTCAAGTTATTCCTTTGACTCATTACTTGCCACTTCAACAAAGTTAACTAAGAGGGAGAGTCTGGCACTGTACACTTTGCTGAACTATTTTAGAGTAAGTTTTGGATATCATGAGTTTTTAAACCACAAATAGTTTCACTACCTCTCATTGACTACAGGTCCATAATGAGAGTTAATGTACAAGAAATCCCAGATGAGAAACACAAAGACAATTCCCAGATGAGACATCCTAGATATTAAATGTGTTACTCATCTATTGGCAGCAAGTGTTAAAATCTCTATTGGCAGAAGTCTAGGTAACATATCTAGGTAGGCATAGATTTTGAGGATGTCAGACAAAGATGAGCAGAATAGAAGGTCTGATTATGTCAAATCTCTTGGCATGGGTGCCCTCAAATAAGAATCAATTTAATATTTTGCCTCAATCATCAGAGACTGGTTTGAAGGATCTGTTAGGTAGGCTAATTGATATCTGGACTCAGTGGCTACCTCCACTCTCCACACCACTCTGCCTTCGTGTAGAGAATAAAGTCTGAAGACTGAACACACAAGGGAAATGAGAATAATAGATTCAGTCATTCTGTTACTAATCACAGTATGATTGTTCATGAGGAAACAATTAGACACACACAAATTATGAAACATACAAAGTCCTCCCATATTCTGAAATAGTTTGATCGGCCTGTACTCCTTAATGATCTCAATGTCTAAAGAGATAAAGAAAAACTGAGGAATTCTTTCAGATTCAAGGAAACTAAAGACAAATGACGAATAAATGTAATATGTGATTCTGAATTGCATCTAAGCTTTTTTTTTTTTTTTAAATAAAAAAGCTTTAATTGTCTCTATTGGCACAACTTAACTTGGTAAAACTGAATTATGGACTGTATAATAAATAATAGTACTGTATTAAGAGTAAACATCCTGAATTTGAAAATTATACACTGGCTGCCTAAGATATTAATCTTATTCTTAGGACATAGGGGAGAATCATCACTAATTTGTAAGGAAACTGCTTGAGACCCAGTCATTGAAGGTTTTATGTAGGAAAATAAGGTTTCTTCAGAAAGCTGAAATTTTGTACTTATTCTAATGAAACATCATCATTTTCTTTCTTGCCTTCTGTAGTTACATAATTGCATCTCCCTTTTATTTGGGTTTTGACCTTATATAAACCTGGACCTTGATAACATTCTATCAGTAGAGACCCAATGGATCCGAAACTATCCTTCAAAATAAAATTCAGTCACTAAAGTCATAAATTACAACTGAAATGTTTAATTTATTTTATTAGGGAAAAATTCATGATTATCCATCTCATTGTTAATAATTCAACTATTTGAAGACATTGAAAGCAAATCACGTTATTCATTGTCTATTCAAGAGGAATTCTGTTAGTTTTTTAGAATAACTAATTAATGCATATTTTCAGCATTCCAAATTGATAAATTTTTCAACGTATAATTGTTGTCATTTGTCCAATCTATTTTATTTCCTATTATAAAATCTATCACGATTTCTTTAAAGATAATGCCCATGCTTTTTATACCACAAGAGTGTTAAAGAGCGAACTATGTTAAATATGATGGCCACATTCATAAGTTTCCAAAAGTTGATTAAAAACAAAATTTATTTTCTTACCTTAGCACAGAGAAGTCACAATTTTAAGGGTTAAATTTGATAACTTCTTTAAAGTCAGTCTATTTATGATAGTACCTATCTTAACTATTTTTAGTATAAAAAGTTAACCCTTTAAACATATAGTAGGGTAGTTATTTTATGTTTAATTGAGAAATAAAAATACTAATACAACTTAATAAACTAAAACAAACAAAAAACACAACGATTTATATACTTTTAATTAGTTGGGTTTTCAAAATCCTTTGAATCTTATAAGATAATAGTTTTATTTGATATAGTTGAAAGAATTTTTTATAGGTGAATAATTTTTATATAACATTGAAACATTCTTTTTCACTTGATATAATTAAACCATAATTATCAATACAATTTTTCAATAATTATCTTGACTATTAAGTAATTAAAATATGTGATTCCTTTTTTTTAGATAAACTGACATTACATTTTAGAGTTTATGCATTTATTTTTGTTGTTACAATAGATAATAGCTATAGCATATAATTAAGTATATCTAATTATCAGAAAATTTTTAACATGCATTTATAGAAAATGGGGAAGTTATTATATTTTCCTTGAAAAGGCAGTTTTATGATCCCTGTATTTATACATATTTATGAATCCATTAAATTCTTTATTAACACTAAAATTTTAAAAAGAGAAAAAAGAATAATCAGATTAGAAAAGGATGTTAAATTAAAAACTAGAAGATTGCTACCTGTTTTTGTGAATTAATAAAATGCAGTACATTATAAAATGTTATTGTATTTCAAAGCACATATATATTTTCTTATAATTTTGATTCCAAAACAAGAGTCAGTTACCTTTGAGATAGATATAATTTCTCACAAAATATTTTCAGCCATTGCATTTATACAACTATTGCATGAACTTATGAATATTTTTAATGAGTCTATTTTATGTCAACACTTCAGAGTTATTGAAATGTACCTAAGTGAATCTCAATATCTGCTCTGTACTTAAGTGAACCAGTGAACCATTTTGATGATTAAATAGAATATATATTGAAAATTTAGGTTGAATTTTATCTTCAGTGTTAAATCAGACACTACAGAGGATATGAGATGTTACCCTAATGCACAGTTATATATTTAAGTAAATATACATACAGATAAAATTCAGATGTAGACAAGAAGATAGATAGAGATAGATACTAGCAGAAACAACAAGTCTCTGGGTCAGTGATCAGACTTTACCTACTACTAGCAATGACAATGGACAGAAGAACACTGCAAACTGGATTTTTCCTATGCCTACCTTCCTGCCCTCAGTGTGGTAAGAGACACATGAAGAAGCCTATGTTTCCAGCAGAATTGTTCTACAAGATAAAGATTCAGAAATATGAATCTCTATGCTTATATAGAAAAAGGACAGTTATCCCTCACTTTTTCCTGAGAGAGGTGAATAATTTTAATCTCAATAAAAACAAATCTTCTCTAAAAAAAGTGAGGGTCTTTATCTTTTGAAATTTAAGTAAATCTCTCCAGGGGAAGATAAAGTAAGCCTCTGAACTTTAGACCCAGAGTTTTTATCCCTTTTGAAATGTACACACATAGGAAGACAACTCTATACATTTCTCTGGAGGACTAGGATCTATTCAGTCACCCTTTCTCTTAGCCCAGGTCACTATGCTGGAATGCAAACATTTAGTTTTTGGGGACATAAGAGAAGGTTTATTATCCTTTGGATGGGATAATGAGACAAATGACTGCAGATCTGATACTAATGGCATGTAAAAAGCAAATGTTTCTGGGGGAAGTAAAACCAAACATTCTCTATCTGTTTAGCATATCAATTCATGTCTCAGGAGGTCAGAACTTTGCAGGAACACTGAAGAATACAGGGAAGATTTATTTTCTCACATTAAGTGCTTTTTATGTTTTGTGTAATAGCCCTATTTGTATTGATCTGTGAATTCATGAGCATGTAAAAAGCATAAAATGGTCAAGTCAAATATAATCTCTCATGACTTTCCAAAGATTAGTTTGATAGAATATTTGCATTGAGAAAGGCACAATGAGTTATTTAGAGCATAGCTCTATTCAGTCCAGATTGATTTTATCAGTAATGATGGATAGATGTCATGCTAATTTCTGAATAGTTATAATCTACCACAGCCATTTACTTCTCCCATTATTTTTAATTTTGTTTTTAAGAAAAAAATTGCCTATGACAAATTAATTACATTATTCAGGTTGATGGCTGGGAATGAGATATTACCATTTAAAAGGAAGGAAGAAAGGGAGGAAGGAAGGAAAGAAGGAACGAAAGAAGGAAGGAACTAACTCTTTGACAGCAGGCAAGCAATAGCTTAGAGTAGACCTAGGCTATAGTGTTCTCAAATAAACATAAATAACCTTCACAGAATATCAACAATAATCATGTAAGACTGCAAAAATCAACAATAATCAGGTAAGGCAATTCCATGATAGAACAAAGAATAGATCAGGACATTCGGTAATTACTAAATAAATACATATTTCTCTTTCCTGTCTAATATAAATAACTACTGTTCCTTTATCAATGACAATTCTAGCTTTATTTTGTTTTTCATCATTTATGTAAAATATGCTAAGATATCAAAAAATAAAGTACCTAAGCTTCCTAAAAAGATCCATTTATAACAAACTTAACTTTTTAAAACTATCCCTCAAAATGATCCAAATAAGTTTAAATACTATTGAAAGACCATCCCTCCTCCCTCTGAGATACTCCCAGATTTTCCATGGAGTGCATTTTTTTCTGCAGGCTAATAAACTTGACTCTGAATAGGGGTATGTTTCTGTCTGGTGGGTAAAGGATGAAATTCCAGAGAGAAGAAATAACAAAATTAAAGGTTCTGATATGGAAGCATGTTTGATATGTATCAGGGAAAGAAAGAAGTCAACGTGATTGAGGCGTTGTGACTAATGGAGAGCAAATAAGAGATAGATCAGAGAGCAAAGCAGTGACCAAATAAATGAAGGATAGGGCCTGGAAATAATAATAAGGACCTTGAATTTACTCTGAATAAAATGAGAAACATCTGAGGCTTTTGAGTAAAGTGGTAATATTTATTATAATTTTTAATAAGATAACTCAAACTGCTGTATTGAGATTGATGTGAAAAGACAAGGATATACAATTTAAAGAACTCAGGAAGTTATTGTGGTAATACAAATGTGCTAGGCCAGATTGTAGAAGTTGTAATGGAGACATATTTAAAGTGTAACTAATAAATTTGTATCAATTTTTATCTCTCACTTCTGAAAAACATCAAATGCTAATTAATTGTTCTCATTTCTTTGTAAAAGAACATTTGGGGGGACCTATATTTTAATACATTTATGTACATATTGTTGTTGCAATTAACAGAAGTAATAAAGATAAAATGTTTTCAAACTGTTAAAATTCTAAACAAATTTAATATGTATCATTATCCACAATAATAGTTTCATCTTTTAAACAATTGTAATCAATATTAGTCAAGACTTTAAGCTTTAATATTGACATCTAGAAATTTGACTATGTAGGAAAAAACTGAAATGATTAGTAAATGTTTAGAATTGAGCACATATCTATCTATTTATTAACTTTGTCCTTTGGTGTAGAATTTTTAAAATTGAAACTGATGTTTTTTTAAACGTAGACAAAATATTCTTAAATTTTCAAAGAATCTTTATTCCTACTGGATAAAGTAAAGATATTTAGCATATCCTACAAGATTCTCAATGATCAGGTTTCAGCCTCTTCTACTAGTTCATCCTTGATAATCCATGACTATTATTCTATGCTACTATCATCCAACATGCCCTATAGACCAATATGCAATTTTTTCTTTTCAAAAACATTTATGCCCTTTTAAAGTTTATGTCAATAAATATTCTATTTTCTTTGTTTAGAATAAGATTACTTAAACATTTTTCAGAGAAATGCTTTGTTGACGTGAAACATATATATTATATGGTCTACAAATCTTAAGTACACACTTTGTTCTAACTTTCAAAGTGGATATACATGTGTAACTACTACCCTGATCAAATTATAGAAGTTACCAGCACCCTAGAAGCCTCTGTTGTGACACGTATTAGCCTCTATCTATCCCATAATCCCCATCAAAAGTGACCACTATTCTGTGCCTATTAACCTTTGAGGATATAAACATATACTCGTTAACTATTTAACTACACAAATACACAATAAATGATTGAAGAACAACTACCTGATCAAACAGAATTGAACTACATGAGTATAGGTGTCTTTGTTCTCCTCAAAACAAACAAACAAACAAAAACAACCGCTATAATCTGTTTTTAGTTCCTCCAACAAAAAGAAAGGTAAATCTGAGATGTAAGTCTACTCATGTAGTTTTCTCTTACTCCTAATCAAAGTAAAGTTATCCATCTCTCTCTCGGTTATATTTAGAATATAGTGTTCTGATCTGTGACTCTCTATTCAGGTGGCTTCATTGTCCTTAACTGTTACTATTGTTTAATTAAAACAGTTTTTTTTTTGTATTATAAAACTGTCTTTTTAATTTATTAGTTGGCTTAAAGGGATTACATCTAGTAAAAGTTTTATAATTGTTGTGTATGAGTGTCTTACTTTATTTGTCAACTTATTTTGTGAATGTAAACATTTTTCCTTTGTACCTCAGCTGATGCTTATTTTTTCAAATTTATTACCAATTCTCAAATTTCAGTGAGGCAATATTCAAACATTTATCTTTCATTGTTCTTTCTCCAAAGATGATAAAAATGTTTTTATTTTCTTTCTGCAGCTTTTAAAATAACAAGATTTCATTGTTTGTGTATTTCTTCTTAAATCTCTCCATCCACTCCCAGCAGATCATTCCATTTCTGTAACTTTATTGGATTTTTGAGGATTGACAGAAACCATAAAAGAAAAATTTAAAATAGAAATAAAAAACAAACATTGGTAATCTTAGTAAACTGTAATAAAAAAAGATGTTCCATTTTTAGTATATGATATGAGGATAAAATAAAACAAGTATGGATGGGGTTCTTTTTCTATTTATACCAATTCTGGAAAACCAAGGTTTTTTTTAATTAATGCAAAATGACAGTTTATATTTTTTATTCAAAAAGATGAAAGACGTTTTTTAAAATTTAATTTTACTAGTCTTGAAATACATCTTATATTAATAATATAATAATAAGTAATCTGTATGTGATACTATAAATGAAAACCCAGAGTTTATATAGTTATTATATAACCCAGATATTATATAGTTATTGCAAACAACATAATACAATTCTAAATAATTTGAAAAATTAAAGCCAGGTGAATTTTTAATTTGCTCTATCAAAATATTAAATCATGCATTATAAAATTTCATTCATCATTGCCTCTGTTCAACACATGAAACTCATGATAAAATATAAATCGTAAAATAATTACACTGACAGAATTAACGCCCTCTTTAAAAAAAGTTCCTACCCTTTACTTTTATCCACCCTGAATGCATTAAATTAACAAGTGGATTACATTGAAACATTTCAAAATTCGTAATAAAATATCATTGCATTTGATTTAAGAAATAAAGCATCATATAGATAATATTTTTACTTCATCTTTGAATTTAATTTTTATGAAATACTTTTACTTCATTTTTTAAATCATATATCTTTTTCCTGTGTTAATTCAGGTATATGAATAAAAAGGAGCTGGTTAGCAAAGAGAAAAAAATACCTATTAATTTTTAAGTTATCTCTGATTTTATTTGATAAGTTTATTTTTACTGACATGACCTCTAGAATCTAGACTTTTTGCTACAGTTTGTTGATACTGTGGTGAAAATTGTCTCTTGTATCTATGAAGTTTGTTTTCAAGAAATAATAACACATTAACACAAATTGTAATAAGCGCACTAAAACAAAATTACAGGCTGTTAGAAATTATGCTATTGAAATGTATCCTATCTGTTTCCTATATGTTGCTTTATTATATATAAGAAAAATAAAGCTGTGATTCTAAATCTGTATGAAACATATGAAATAAGAATCAAAATGAAGGAGAGGCAGTGATATACCATATGAAAACATTAGAATAAAAATACGTATTTTCTATATTCTAGTCTTAGAATTAACATTTGCCAAACAGGAGAATCTGATGAAGTTATGTAATGCTCTGAGATCTAATTTCTCAATTTGTAAAATGGAAATATACAACATTCCTATGAAATTCATGAGAGTTGTGGATAACCAAATATAATATCTTCATAACTACTCTGCATTAAACAAATATATTAAGTTAACTTAAAAGTTTAATGGTTTTCAGAATGTAATGTTCACATTATAACTATTATGAGCTCCATTTACTTGGAAAAAAAGATTCTCCCTCTTTCAATATATTATTCATTTTCACATACAGTGCTTTAGTTTTTATAATTACAAACTAAACTATCACCAATATCACTATCAGTTGTACACTTTTATTCTGGTACACAAAAATTATTTTTAATTTTTATTTTAACTCAGATATTCTCTGAAACTAATAATGTAACAAAGACCTGAATTGTCAGATAAATGGTATGTCAGTTTTTATTTATATTTCTGAATATCTAGAAAAGAATGACAGTTTCGCAGGGCTTATAATTTGGTGTCACATTATCTAAATAAATGGAGCAATTTTCATGAGAAAATGCATGTGAAATTATACCTTGAAGATCCAGATAATGTTTTTACTAATTTAAAATGAGGCTAAGTATTACAGGAATAATTTTCATAATTCTGACACTGTGTTTAAAAAACAGGGAGTGGGCATCTAAAACAATTCTGAGAGATTATGAGCATTCCATTTTTCTTGTGTTAGAGCATTAGATATATAAATATATTTGAACCAAATTCCAGTCTAAATGATATCTGGTGTCCACACAATGTTACTCTTTTTTAGTATTTCTGTGGTTAAATTTCTTTTAATATTGCTCAATGACTTTAAAAGACTTAATTCTATTTCATTTTTCCACATTTTTTTTTTCTATTTTTTTTTCCTATTTTTTCTGCTCCAGAAACTGTTTATTTCCTCTGGAGATTCCATTAAGTGTTTTTTGTTTGTTTGTTTTGTTTTTAAATTTTTCAACTGCAGTTAACATTCAATATTGTATTAGTTTCAGGCATTCAGCATAGTGGTTAGACATTTGTATAACTTACATATTTATTCCTCCAAATAAGTATTGCACCCACCTGACACCATATATAGTTATTACAGTATTAGTGACTATATTCTGTAAACTGTACTTTACATCCCCATGACTATTTTATAACTACAAATTTGTACTTTTTAATCCTTTCACTTTTTTAAAAACTGATACTATGCAGTAATTGTACTATGGATTGTATAAATATAGCTGGAAAAAACACAAATTGTTATTGGAAATAAAAAATTATAGCCAATTATGCTAGGTAGGGGAGTGATTGTAAATAGTAGTTTCTCTATTTTTAGAGAAATGAAGAGAAGACAGCTTGAACTAGACATTTGCTCATATGAAGAAAAGAATGAAAATGAAAAAAAAAAAAAACCCTTTTATTTCCTATACACTGTTAAATGCTTTGAGGACTAATGTAGTTAGCTTTTATGGTCACCGTATCTTAATTTGTTGTTGGAGAAGAAAATAATAGACCTTGAGCTGGGTATAGGGTAGCAAGTCAATTGTCCCCATGAACTGAAAAAAATTCAGAATTTCAGTGGAGAAGCATTAGATAGGGTAAAGTCATGTATTCCTGTTGAAGAAAGTAGAGGAAAGGAGACAGATATGGAAAGTCCTAAGTAACAAGAAGGCAAACACTTTGTCTGAAGAGCAAGTTATTTTATAAAGTGTTTTGTGTGGGTGAGCTCACGAGTAGCAAAGCACTCGTAAGAAAACAGACATAATATGTTAGTGGCTTACTATAGATTTTCTCCATTAACATAAACCTCCATTAAAGTTTTGCTGAAAAAAGAATAAAAAACACTTAGTGACACTGGCGGTTTTTTATAAAAATGCAGGGAACTGGTTCATTGCTCATTCCATATTTGTTAGCTAAGTTAGAAATGTAAAAATACTTGTATCAGCCCCAGAAAGCAAAACAGATGAGATGAAGAATTCAGGGCAAGTACAACATCAAAATAAGAACAACTAAGAAACTATAATTAAGCCTCTGAAATCCCTAGAAACTGGAGGCAAGGCAGGATTTTCATTCTTTTATGGATTAGATAGACCAATTATATTATCTTTCCACGAAGAAATTCTTTAAAACGTTTGTAGTATCTGGAGACATCCGAGTATCTTAGTTCATGTAGGCAAGATGTCACCAATAATTTGGCAGAGGTGATTGAAAGATTGTCACATGATTAATTGATGCTCTTCTTTTTTCTGAATATATTCAGTACTGTTTTCTAAAAAAAAGTCTTTGGATAAATATAAGTATAGATTAACATGGCTTAAATCTTCATATTAAATTCATGATTTTTATCTCTTTGTTGAAGTTCTCACTGAATTTATCTACACTCCCCAAAAGTACATTGAATATCTTTATAACCAGTGTTTTCAACTCTGCATTAGTTAGATTACTTGACTCCATTATATCTGAATCTCTGTTCTGTTCTTTCATATGGTTTCTGCTTCTTTGTCTTCCCATTTTTGCTGCCTTTCCATGTCTGTTTTTATGTACTAAGCAAAGCTCTTAAGTCTCCTGGTCTTATTAGTGTGGATTAGTGAAGTAGGTGTCCAGTGGCACAGTCCTGAGAGGGATTCAGCTGCGGGCCAAGTTTAGCCCCAGCATGTGCCCCTCCGGGGCCCCTGTTAAGATTCAGCAAGCAATTCACAGATGCTGTATTTATAGTTGCCTCAAACAGCCACACCAGAAACTGAGGCCAGCTGCCTCCAGTGTGAATCTAGGCACTACTCAGCAAAGAGCACCTGCCTCGCTGAGGATACACCTGGATGTGGCTTGGGTGGGGCCATGAGTTGGGGAAGGCAGGGTTTCAGGGAATCCTCTGGGCAGAGTGACCTCTGTTATCCAGTTTAATGACATCTCGGCTATGGCAGCACTTTGTCCTCTGTACTGGTATGGGGGAGGGCTCAACAGGGAACAAAGGATACCACTGCACTTCCGTACAGAGCGAGTCTCACTTTGGCCCTCACTCTGACAATTTCTCCCTGTAAGTCTTACATGCCTCCTGTGCACAGCTGAACCCAGTGCTCAGAGAGAGCAGGTCCATCACTGTGAAAATTCACTTGTGAACGTAGCCCCTTTAAGAAGCTTCTGTGGCTGCGGGGGCCATAGCCTCCATCTCACTCAGCAGCTCAAGACTGAGCAGTCCTGCATCTATGCCCTGTCCTACCTTCTGCTGTTGCAGGGTGATTACTTGTGTTTCTCCCTTGTTGTATGGCTTGTTCATCTAGATCCCAGGCAATTTTTATTTGCTGCTGCTCTTTGTTTCCATCACAACTTTGATTTGGTCGCCAGAGGGATGAACAGAGCCTCTATCATCTATGCCATTTTTTTTCGATAGTCAATTTTTTCATGATTTGTAGACTATTGAGATTTTAATAGGTGAGTGTTCAAAATACATGCCTACTCTATATATCATTTTCAAGAGGTGTCCAATAAACTTTGCAATTTTTGTTAAATGCTTACATGTTGTCCTAACATAACATAGATATATAATATTAGAAATGATATTAAAAACAAAGATACTTTAACACTGAAGCCAACCAGGCAAAAAAGCTAATTTATCAAAGATTCTCTTAGATTTTTGTGTATTTTCTTATTTTGTCAAATGGAGATTAGTTAATAAAATGGCAAAGGCTATATAATTCTATGTTCTGTATCTTAGATATATATTTGATATTCAGTCTCATTTAATTGTGCTAGTCATTTAATTTTATATTAAGAAATTGATAAATTATCTATTTCCTTGTATTCTAGAATACGGAGGGAAACAAACACATCTTTTAAAATATCCGGTCATCTTTTTGATGAATGGTTCTGTGTTAATAAGATATTCTTATGGGAAAAACATTTTCTCATACCTCACACTGTACAGAAAAATCAATTCCTGATAGATCGTATGTACAAATATGTGTTAAAAATATAGCACTTACAGGAAAAAGTATGAGAGCGTTTTTCTCATCATAAAGCAAGCAAATATATTTTTAAACAAAATGCAAAATATTCTCATTAAATTATTTTAAAAATCATACATTGGGTCATAATGACATTAATAACTTCTGTTTACCATAAGATGCCATTAAAGAATGAAAAGATAATACATTAAATAGGATAAAATTTTGCAATAACACACACACATATATATCTTTATTCTTTACTTTCCCCTATTGTCTTCGAAGATCATTTTATGTCAATACTAGTTTTCATTATATACATATAACATATATATATCATACATATATGTCTATATATATATATATATATATATATATATATATATATATATATATATATATATATATATATATACACACACACATATACATATATAGACAATACCGTCACAATGGGAACAAATCTTGAACAGACACTGCACTAAAAAAAGATATCCAAATGGGCAATGAAAATTTGAAAAAGAGCTCAAATTCATTTTTAATTAGAGAAATATAAGTTAAAACCATAATGAGATACAACTGCATATGCACCAAAATGTCTAAAAAGAAAAAGATGGTGTGATGTATGTTATTATGTGCTGCACAGCTCTGTCTTCAAAGATTCAAATAATCATTCTTCAAGTTTCTGGAAATGTTAGCAGCCAACTTATTGAGGTTATATCTCCTTTTCAGTGGCAACATGCTTATAATAACTGATTGATGCCAAAACATAAAGACCTCACTCCTTACTCCAAATTAGGACGATTTTGAAAAACCATCTTAGTTCCAGAGTTCCCTATGGGATTGGCTAAGACCTTCGTTGTGATTGTATCACAGTTCAAATTCACCTTCTGACCAATCTTGTTTCCTGCCTTACCTACAGAAGTGTTGATTTTGAAAGACTTTTTCAATAAATTGTCATTTTGTGTATAGAGTCTGCTTCCTAAAGAACTTGACTGATGACAGTTAGGGCTGGGTCTGGTCTGAGAAAGTAGACTCTAAAATGGAATTTTGGCTATAGATCAACTGTGCTGGTTGACAATAAGGACCCCGTTACTGATGGTAGGTGAAGTACAGATATCCCTTGGCATATAATACCAGCATAATTGTTTAAACTTTCACTGGGATGATAATGAAAATCACTGAAATGTGAAAACCAAGATAGTTTATTACTGTAAGGGAATGTACTTATGGATAAAATATCAGGCATTTGGGAAAGATAGGAAAAATAGAAATTAAAAAACTATGGAATTGGATGACTATGCCAGGGATAATCAGTGCTTTGGAGAAACACAATGAAAGGCTGACAATGATTAATTACCAGTTTATAGTGAAGTATGAATGCCAAAGTATCTCGTTCACAGGATATGAAGAAGCTCTCAACTCCAGCAGTTGGAGGGCAGAAAAAAAACTGTGAATCAGGCCAAAAAATAAGAATAACAGATTCGAGAGGAAGTTTGATTCTCAAATCTATAGGTCTGCTATGCCAAAGTAAGAGCCCTTATTCAAAATGAGTGAGACCCTCACTTATGAAAGGGAGCATGTGGATTGATTTCCAAAAGTACAACTAAATTTCAGTCTAATTAGGATCTAGGTGCCAAGGGGCCAGAGCAGATGTGGAGTTTTTATCTTGGCCCAGAAAATTGAACCTGATCATAAGAAAGTGGTAGGACTCATATCACCCAATGGACACAGGAAAGAATATATTTGATACCAAGGTAGTCACTTGGATATCTTTTGATAATCCTTTGACAAATTTTCAAGGTAAACGAGCAAGTGATGTAGTCATGACCCAAAAAGGGTATGGTGAATTGGGATTCATACATCTTAGATATGAGCATTTTCTTCAATCAATGGATAATCCATTTGGAACAGCAGAGTGCTGCCCAAGAGTAAATGAAATCTAGAATAGTTGGTAGATATGGTTGAAAATAAGTATTATTTACAGTCTTGAATGCAGTTACAATGGTATGGATTTCAGTTCATCACACTCACATACCTCTTGCAAGTTTCTCTTAGCAAAAGCAGCACAATGTAATAGAACCCTAGGAAAGATGTTCCTCAAACTTTTTCTTTTTTACTTTTTTCTTTTTTCTTTAACAAAATTACTGGGTTTGAGCAACATTTGAGCAGGAAAAAGGGGTGCATTGTAGTTAGGATGATGTGCCATCCTGACACCATTCCCAGCACTAGTGCTGTGTCTGACTAACAGTTCATAGCTGGTTTGTATCTGAGATTTGCTCAGCCTGAAGAGATAAACCTTACTCAATATCACCAGGTTATAAAGCCCTCGCTTTCTCATCTTAAATTGGGACTATTTGCAAGTGCCTTGCCAGCTGTAGAGTAACCTATACAATTGACTGAGACCTTTGTTGTATCTTTTCTTTTTTAGAGAAGGATGACTTTTACATCTTTTTAAGATCCAAAGAAATCGGCACAATGCTATAAATCATATAGAAAAACTTAAAAACATCCAAAATATCTCTAAAAAATAATCTTTTCAATTCTGTTTATAAATTGTTATTATGAGTTGATTACACGATTAAAATTTTTTAAAGAAATATGCATCGATGTAGTAATCATATTACAAAATACAACTTTCTGAAAGATTATTTTTCTTTGTAGTTTTAGGATTTCATCAGGATAGTATCCTTTCATGGTTATGATAGTATTTTGTTTAAATTGTAAAAACCATTAAAGGCCTAAAAAAATAAAAACAAAAACAGAACAGAAGAATGGTAAGCTCAGATTACTATTAAGTACTTCTACAATTCTCCTCTCTTGATGAATAGTGTAACCTGCAACTTCTTAACTCTTGGCTGTTTTGATTTTGGCCTTTTCTTGTGTGTGTGTGTGTGTGTGTGTGTGTGTGTATGTGTGTGTTTTAATACAAATAATATGCAGCAGTAAGAAAATTTCTGCCAGAAATAAAAGTGCATTGCTGTTTACTAACTGATAAATAGTGAATAAAACCAGAAAAAGTAAAATTCTATGAATCGGAACATATTTTTAGTATAGACTGGAACATTAAGCAAGGCTATCTCTTAAGTTTCTTTTAATTGTGTTGAAAATATTTTTATCCTTTTATGTTTTCAATTAGATTTTTATTTCTGTCAGAACTGGGAATTTAAAATTAAGATAATTAAATTTTTTTAGTGGTTATTATCTTTCTTTTTAGGAAAACTTTTCTTTTGAAAATTGTCTTACAGGCCTATTTAAGAGTAATCAAATCAATTGTTTCTCAACCGTTAACAGTATAAACTAACTTCTGTGATGGGTATTATTTATAAAACCTTGTTTACAATTTGAGATAATTAAGTTTGCTTTACTGATTTTTGAGAATAAACTGATACATAGAAAAATTGCATAAGGCTTTCTTAGACACACACATATATACACACGCATATGAAGTTTCGTTAAGAAGATGCTCTTTTATATGAAAAAGGACCTTTCTGTTAAATGGGTCAGGAAAGAGTTACAATTAATAAGGATTATGCACAAAGAATTTGGAAAATTTTAAATTTAATAAGACTTGTAGAAAATAATTAGGAAACGATAGAGGAAGAGGGGCTCATACTGCTCTTAATCCATGTTGTAAAAAATTCTGCTTGGAGAATCAATCCTACTTGAAAATTAAATTTATTTTTCATTCTGTTGTCAATGACTTTCTCATAAAATAACAATTTTGCTTACCTTTATAAAGTTAAGTATTATTCAAATATTTCCTACATTCTTTTGATTAACTTTCCTCTTAGGAAAAAAAAAAAAAAACATGGAAGCAATTCACAGTGTAATAACAAAGAAATGACAAGTGTTTATTTTAGTTGGTAGATGACTCTTAGAAAGTCAGGCTCTAATTCTCATTAAAACAACTATAGTCTGAAAAGACAATGAAAATGTGTATACTTCAGATCAATTAGGGGCGGAAAAAAAGCTGTAAATGGCTTTTATTTAAGGTATACTCACATTCAATACCTTAGAGGTAAGATCACCTTAGACAAATGTTTAAGGAAAATTATGTGTTTTATGGTTTTTATTTTATTTTATTTTTTAATTAAGTTTATTGGGATAACATTGGTTAATACAATTATATAATTTTCAGGTGTACATTATAATTTGACATCTGCATATTCTATTGTGTGTTTACCATCCAGTTTCCTTCATCTACCATATATTTGATCCCTTTTACCCACTTCACCTTCCCCTACCCCCTATATTTGACCCCCTTTATCCCATCTATCTCCTTCCTCTTCCCCTAACCCCTACCCTCTGGTAACCACTAGTCCATAGTCCATGTCCATGAGTCTCTGTTTGTTTGTCCTGTCCATTTGTTGCTCTTAGGTTTATATCCCACATATAAGTGATAGCATGTGATTTTCAACTTTTTCTATCTGGCTTATTTTACTTAGTATGATTATTTCAAAGTCCATCCATGTTGCTGCAAATGGCAGTCATGATCTCTTTCTAAAGAAATTGTGATTATTCAAAATTCTAAAAATTTCTTTTGAAGTTGAAATTTCCAAACTTAACCAAAGGTTGTATACAATGCACAGGTGAGAATACATTGATTCTGAGTCACTATTTTCACTTATGCAAGAAGTGTTTCTATAAAGGCAGTATAAACCTAGAATAGAACATACCCAGAAGCAAAAACACTAGAGTAGCTTTTAAGAAAATACATGGAAAAGAGGAACAAATATATTAATTAATTATTTCTCTAAACTGTCAAAACAAAACAAACAATAATCATCTTCAACATTAATGATAAAAAGATCTTATCTAGCCAATAATATTTATTAAATTCCAATAAGATGACTGAGTTTCAACTGTCAAACATTTGTAGGTATTTATTAACCATAAATAATAACTATTGTATACCAATTGTAATCTAAAGCTTTTGATTAAACAAAACAGGAAAGCAAAGCTATAAAATCATGGTCCTGGAAGGAATATTACATACTATTTCTACTATATTATTCTTTTAACAATAGATGGAACCAAGAGAATTGGTTCTACTTAGCACACAATTAATTTTAAGTATTAATTGAATGATGCTGTGTCATATCTACTGTTCATATAAAATACAGAGACAAAACTGAAAATTTTGCTATTTCTCAACTCATATAGGATATATAAACTTATTCTGTAAAGCCTAGTTAACTAAAAAGAAATTTCATAAGGTAAATCAAAATATTTTTATATAGCATTTCCAGACATTAATTGAAACAATTTAATATGTGCTATTATGCACCCACAAACATTTTACTGAAGGCCATACATATAATGAAATGATGAATAATTCATCATTTTCCCACTGTTGTTGGTACAGGAAAGTATACAAATGTTACTAAGAACTTTCTGTAGCCTAGATCCTCTCTTTGTATGTCAAAAAACAAAACAAAACAAAACAAAACACAAAATTACTTAAAGATTTTAGAATTATTTTTCACAAAATATTTTACGGAAAAATCAATCAAAAATATTCACCACATTTCTTATTAATAAATATTATTGTCACAATGCTTACAGAACGTTTCTGAAATTTCTAGAATGTTTGATGGCTATATAATTTTAGTTCACTCCTATAAATAGAGTTAAATTTCATTTTTACAGAATTAAGATTTTATTAATAGATAAGTAAAATCTAGAGCAATGTAATTTTCTTAAACCTTAAATTCTATTTTTCTTTGTATGATAGAAAAACAAAATTTTATTTAAACATTCCACAAAGAACTTTGCACTACTGAACATGCTCAAGGTTGTTAAAAATATATTTCATATAAACATTACTGAAATACAGAATTAACTTTTTTATGCAAAATTAATATCATCTAAAACTAATTTTGATTTAATAAAAAAATTGAAATATTTCTTAGTTTAAACTTTTAAGTTCAATATTTTTAATATTTTTTGAACTATCTTCTTTAAAAGATTCAAGATTTTATGTTAATAATTCAATTATTGGACAAACTTGGAAAATCATGGTGCCAATTTCTGTAAATGTATCTCTTCAAACAACTCTTGCAAGACACATGATTTTTTTATACTTCAATCTCTGCATTTCCTCTAATTTTCAAATCAAATTTTTCATCTAATATTTTTATAATGAAAATGTAGTATTAATGAATGCTATGCTTTAAAACTGAGACCCAAGTTGTAGGATAGATCTAAATAGACATTTCTTTAAGTCATTTATTTCAACAAGAGGTGTTAAAATAAAATGAAATAGAGACTAGGTTTGAAAATCTCCCCAAAAGACAAAACCATTTAAGCCATGTAATTTATCTCATGAACATAAGTGAAACTTATGTTATTTTTTGAAAATGCCTCTGATAATCATAAAAGAAACTCATCATGTTCTAAAAAGGGTATATCATTGCTTTTAACCAATTCTCTCCCATTTTGAATCCTTCATTACAATAATAACCCACCACTGTAAAGTTTAAACGAATTCCTCATTTTCACTTTATAAGCCACCCTTTAACATCATCCCTCTGAGCTTCATTCCAGTTTTGGATTTGAAGACTCAACATTTGCAAACTGTCCTTTTCTGCACAATAAACTCTTACTAATACTGTTTAACTGATCTGGTTTTTATTTCTACTGTTTCTGAATTTTTGACAGAGGTATAAAAACTTGTAGGGTTTTACTGCCTTTAAATTAGAATTGCATTTTGCACTGCTATGCTCCTGATACTATGTTTAGTATTACCAACACAGTTACTATGCATGTTGGTGATAGTTACATTGATGAAGTAGAGCTTGCAGTTATGAGCCTGGAATTTTAGCACCAGCTTACCTCTATGACCGGCTTTATATCAGTTTCTTTAAAAAAAAAACAAAAAAACTGAAAAATTGTAGTGATACCTGCTTTTGTGGAGTTGAAATGTTCACAGAAGACACATTTTGAAAATAAAGTATATCACTAAAATATTATTTTATATTCTCCAACAACCCTTTCTATAAAGTATCTGTCACATAATATTTTAAGAAAGAGGGAGCCTTATAAGATTTTTTGTCTTTTGACGGCTAATACAAAGTTTTTTAACCTGCTCTTTGAAAAGTGAGAGATTAAAAAAAAACAATTTGTCTTATTAAAGCATACCAATAAATAGAATTTCACATTCAAAGGGTGGTCCGTTACGCATGATTTTCTCAGTGAGTGATAGGAACTAGTTTATTTCTTATGATTTTGAATTAAATGTGATTTCTCAACCTAATTGTATATTAGAAAAGTAATGTTTCTCTCATCACATAAAGTTCAATAAACTGATATTTAACAAAATTATATAAAATTTTGAATATTACAGATTATTATTGAATATTTTGAACATTATCTCTAGGTTATACAGCTTTAAAATAGTTGCTGCTCAAAATTTTAATAAATAAAATATTGAAATAACTAGAGAATGCTGTAAGATAGACTTGTACTTTTTTTGTATCTTCTAAATTTGTATTTTTATTACCTCAGTAAATTGTAAGCTTAACATATTTTAGTATTTATATTTAGAAAACATTTGGTTTTCCCACCTTTGATTTTTCACATAGTACCACAGTATAATGGGTTTGTAAAGGATTATTATTGGTGAATAGATGACGAATCTAAATCCCAGATAAACCAGAAAATAAAGTCATATAATGAATAAGTTGTAAATATAAATCTTGAATAAAATTTGAATTTAAAGTTAGGGAGATTAAAATTAAGTCTACTACTAACCAAATAAGATTGAAGTAAAAGTTTAAAAAATAACTGATGGCAATTAGGATGATAGTGACAATAGCACTAGTCCTTAGAAATTGCTATATGTCAATAACTGTTATTATATACAATGTATACATAACAATATTATTGACTGATATGCATGTGTATATATACATATATACATGTATAAATATAATACTGTTATATATTAAGTGTAAATATACACCAATGTATATTTATACATATAATACATACACACACACACACACACACATGCATATTTGTGTGTGTGTATATACACATATGCATGCATGTATATACACACACATACATACATATGTGTATACTAGTGGTTATCTAAACTTTATATATAACAGAATATATGTTCTATGTGCATATATATATAAAGTATAAATATATACCTATATATGTGCACATATAGTATATATGTTGTATACTATATATATTTTATAGTATATATGGTATATACATAATCATATATAGTATACATATATTTCATATGTATATATACTTATATATATATATATATGCTGTATACCCATTTACATACATGTATACATTGGCATATATATACATTTAATGCTAAAGAGATGAGGACTAGTATTATCTTTATTTGATGAGAAAATTATTGCTCAGACTGTTTAAATAACTTGCTGAAGTACAAAAGTTTAAACTAAGTCTGGTTAACTACAGAGACACATACAACTATTAAAGCCAGTGATAGTAAGGGATAAAAGAAGAAATGTATTAGTATTTATTAATGATGTCTTTAAATAAATCTTGGAAACATTGAGTAATACTCTTTATGTATAATACATATATTAAAATATATGCTGCTTGTATTGCTTATACATTTTTTTTACTCACATGTCAGAATCTTGATTAATTTCATAGGAAGAAGTATAGAAATATAAACATTGTCACAATAATAGTCCTCGAAGGAAAATGTGTATTTGCAAAAAACGTTACATAATTACATTGAAATAAATACCAAGCTGGTTATTACAGGGCAATATCACCATAAAGACTTAGAGCTAGTCAAGCATCTTGTATGGTCAGATAAATAGAGACTCATCTAAAAAGAAAGATAAAACTTTGATATAAGGTTATCTGTATTATTATCCAAAGTTTAAATTTAAAAAATTCTGATGATATATAATTTTTAATCAGGAAATAATAAAATATAACATTTTTTTTAGTTAATGTGAAATTAACTTCTCAAAGTATTTCTCTTTCTGTTTCTTATTTCATTTAGTGAGACACATATAGATTATATATAAATTACATCATCTTTTAACTCTCAAGTAAATTCTGTTTAAACTGGTATGATTTTTACAAAAAAATATAGAGGAGCCCAAGAAACTGCAATTCTTTTGCTTTAAGAACGTGAAAATCTCAGTGTAGTTTATAAAATAAACTTTTAACATATATTTATCAACCTTTACCATGTGCAAAAAAATTCTAGTAGGACCCAAGGGGGCAGTAATGTTGACTATTTCTCAATATTAATTTACTTTAGTCTTAGGAGCTTTTGAGCATCTATACGTTGCTTGAGATTTTTCAAAGCTCTAGTATTTGTTTTCCATGTACCATTTGATTATCATTTCCAACTATTTTTCATTAAATCTAATCCATATAATTATATTCATTTAAGGGAAATTTTTTAGTCTTAGGTAATTCTCTTTAATATGTCATGGAAGATATTGTTACTATCATAAAATAGTGGCCTTGATAAATGGTGTTGGAAAAACTGGATATCCACATGTAACAAAATATCAGACCCTTATCTTACAGTATACACAATAATCAACTCAAAAAAAGACTTAAACATAAGATTTGAAAACACGAAAACTTCTAGATGAAAACATATGAGAAATGCTCCTTATCAGTAGCCTTGGAATAATTTTGGATATGATACCAAAAGTTCAGGCAAAAAAAGCAAAGTTAAACACTAGGAAAACAAAGTGTTTATTTAAAACTTTTATTTTACAACCAGTAAATGTAAAAAAATATATATAACCTCATTTAAATAACATTTTCTATACTAGCCTAAATTTTATGTATCAAAAAGCTTTCTAAGCAGTAAGTTGTAAACCAGGGAAAATCTTTACCAAATAAAACACATTTATATATTAAAAAATACAAATTGTGACCTTGTTTTTTAAAAAATTGTTTAAAATGCTTAAAATTTTTTTTGTAACATCATTTTCATGGAGTTCTATTGCAAAGATGATTTATTTCATCAGTTTTTATTTTTTACTCTATGCGTATAAACAAATGACCAAATGTCAAATTTCAAGTGATAGTGTGTCATACATTACTCAAGTCTTTAGTATTTTGATTGAAAATTAAAAATCCAATCCTGTATTAAGCCAATAGGTTAGCTCTGGAGACATTATGCGAGAATAGGCTTCTGTCACCTGGCTTAAACTGGAAAGGGCATTCTTTACTTGTAATACATGAGATCATATCTTTAGGACCTTACAATGTTTTCAGTTTAGCAGTGTCAGTTACCTGTACTAGAGTCTTATTTCCTCAAGTTTAAAAGCCGGCCTTAGTTATCTTGTGTCTGCGCCCACTTCTTCCTTACACACAAAACAGTATCTGATGCAATAAAGTCCCAACTTTGCTTGGGGAGCCACTTATATACTGGCATTACTGACATATTAAAAAAAATAAATAAATAAATCATGTAAAAGTTCAGGAGGAGGCATATAGGTGTATATGATTATCAAGATAGATATAATACCTCATTTTGCTCTATTTCAAAACAAACTCTTAGCCCCACAAAGATCAAACTCTAAGATACAGTATCAAATTCAAATATTATAAGCCATTTTAAGAAAAGAAAAGCACTTTAACTATTGTTTTTTTGTAAACTAAGTGACAGTATATTGGAGAGCTACACAGTATAAAAAATAGTTATGCCCCCCACACTCCCTCAAATGTTTGCAGTTGTTACATGCAGTACAGATCAGCTCTATTAAACTAGCTGGCTAGGTGTCTAGTTATTATCTTTTGCACTGATCATTTAAATTTCACGCAGTGAAAGTCTGACAAATCTGTTGTGTTTGTGGCTGAGCTTTGCACAGCTGATGCAACAGAAGATTAAGCTGCCCCAATACTAAACTGAATGATGGATGGCCAAGGTTTCCATATAGCAAAGTGCAGTTTTGTTATATAATTACCAGAATTATATGCAGCACTATATCTATTTCCTGACTATAAATTGAAGGGTTGTTTGGTCTGAGTTATGAAAGAAATTATAAACTAATTTGTGGAAAAAAAACATCTGTTATGAACCAGCAAAAAGCTCTGCTAAGAAAGGAATAATTTATTTCCTTCTGTTTTGTAGTTATCTGTATGATCAAGAGAAAATGAAAGTATTTTCATAGTCTATAGTCATTTACAAAAGTATTTATGTCTGCACTTCTATAGTCTGTAAAAATGCAATGCTATATTTTTTTTACCATGTTCAGAAAAAAGAAGAAAGTAAAATATTCAGTTTCTCAAGTGTATGCCCTTTAACTTGGTATTCAAGAAAGATATTTTTGATAACTCCTTCATATGTTAAACAATAAATAATCATTCTGAAAATCTATGTCAACTTCTAACTTAGTTCATTTGGAATCTCTCTCCTTTCTGAACCACTCATGCAAGTTCTACTTTTTATTCTTTTAGCCTCACATTAAATAAGAATTGAATTAAGGTAGTTGTAAAACATGAGGGATTGGGAGTGTAGCATCTTGGCCAAACTAAGGAGTGCATGTTTATCAATGTTTTACACATTGTTCAGATCAAATAACAGATGTCTAAAGGTATTTTGACTGTTTGCTGTAATTATTTTCATTTTAATCCCCAAAGATGACATAAAATACTAAAGAGGATGGTTGATTGTATATATTCATATTTCTGTGTCCCCTTTCCATTGGCATTTCTCCTTTCCTGATGACCTAAGATTTTTTTAAATCATTTTATTTTTGTTTGAAGAACTTCAAACAGATAATTTTTAGTCCTACTAGTAATAAATTCTTTTAGTTTTCCTTCATCTCATAATGTCTTTACTCTACCTTCATTCCTAAAAAAGATTATTTGGCTGAATAAAGAATTCTAGTTTGAAAATTCTTTTCTTTCACGTCTTGAATGGTGTGCCACTTCCTTTTGGACTTTTTAGTTTCAGATTAGAAACTCTCTCTCATAGAATTGGTGTCCCTTATATATGGTGTTTCATTTCTCTCTGGTTGCATTCAAGATTTTTTCTTTGCCTTGTTTTCAGAAGTTTAATTATGATGTGTTTAGCCATAGAATTATTTGGGTTTTAACTGTTTGAGATTGCTGAGTTTCTTAAATTTGTTGTGCTTTTTGCCAAATTTTGAAATTTGGGGTATTTTTTTTTTTTTTACTCTTTTAGCCCAATTCTCTTTTTTCTTCCCTTGTGAGACTTTGATGATAAAATATAGGAGTTTTTTGTTATCAATCCACTCATTCTTTAGTCTCTGTTATTTCTTATTTTTAGTATTTTTTCTCTGTCATTGAAATTGGGTAAATCTACTGATCTGTCCACGACTTTCCTGATTCTATTTTCTGTCATCTTCAATCTACTATTGAGTTCATCCAGCACAATTTTTATTTCTATTATTATATTTTCCAGTTTCATAAGTTGTATTTCCTTCTATTTTTATAACTTCTATTTCTTTGCTAAAAATTTTAATTGATTTTTGTTTGTTTCAAGAGAGTTTCTAATTAACTGTTAAAACATTTTTATGATAATTTATTAAAAATTATCTTGATTAATTCGGTTTGATTCATCTTGGTGTCAGTTGATTATCTTTTCTCCTCCAAGTTGTAATTTTTCTGGTGATGAGTAATTTCTACTGTATTCTGAACATCGTTTCTATTATATAGAAGACTTTATGTTCTACTTATATTTGTTATTTTTTCAGGCACTTACCTTGCTTAAGTTTAGCACACAAACCTTCGTCTACTTTTGTAGGCTTTGGTTCCAAACATTGCTTAATTTTTAAAGAGCTTGCAGAGTTATTTTGGTCTACTTGGTTTATCTAGTGCTGTTGTGGCTGCCCAAAGGGTTGTGAGGGCTGTCTCCAGTCCTGGTCACCAAGTGTCTCTCAATGGTGGAGAGGGGGGTGAGTTTCAGGTCTACTGGGATAAAGAAGTTTCCCTATCTAGTCTCTAGCTGTGATGAATTCCCATGTTTGTGGGGGAAAAACAGTGCTTCTGTTCCAGAAACTTATTGTGACACAATGTCCTTCACTGGTATCCCAGCCACCCTCTGTCTCTTGGCAGGACAGAGTAGGGTCACACCTACAGGGACAAAAAGAGAATCCTGGGCAGGGCCTCTTATTTAGGCTGAGTCTCTTTGGATGAGGCTGATTGGATTCTGTGATGTCACCCTGTGGGAGAAGAGAATCATGGGTCTGACGGTAAAGAAAAAGAGCTTCCAATGCACGGCTACTTGTTGTGGTGGGTCCCTGTTTTCTGTGTTGCCCAGCCATCCATGTGTCTTTTTGTAAGGAAGGGGAATTTCAGACCAGTGGGCAAAAATTCTTCCTCAGGTTCTTCCCCTGGGCACCTGTGGTTATCAAGTTTCCCAATAGGTGGCCCTTGGTGGTGGCAAGGTGGTACAGAGTTTTCTTGGTGTTGTCTGAGGGCTCCAGTTCTATCTTGGGAAAGAATGTACCTATTCAAGCTGCCTTCTGTTCTTAGGTTTTGGACCAGGAAATGCTGGGCCTAGATTGCTTTCTTCCACTGGGAGTAGGGGCATAAAACACCTTTCCATTATGTTGTTTCTCTAGTTCTGGGGTCCTGAACCAGTGTGCCTCCTACTTTCCACCTTCTAGAGTTCTCCCGTGGTTGCCTCTTGCATTATATGTAGGGTTTATATTTTAAAGAGAGAAGCAAGAAAT
>NW_011888807.1:1848959-1851377 GCF_000151845.1 Pteropus vampyrus
TGAAAATACACTCTACAGGGAAATACAAACTAAACTAGAATGGTTTAATACTTTATGTTCATATTGAAAGTTTAAGTTTGGTACTCGATGTTTTCATAAGTGTTTCAATGAATATGGAGTTCAATAAATATGTTAGTTTTTGAACAAATATTTCAAAGCAAATTTGTCAAATTGTCATTTGATATAAATGACAAATGAATAGTCTTTAATATTCCTTTTATTAAATTATGCCAAGAGAAAACATAGTAAACCTTTAAATGATGTATATATTTACAATATAACTTTTGTCTTCAATATTTAAAAACTAATTTCTATAGAGCAAATATTTGGAAATATTTACCATAACATTTCCAAATGCCATCATTTTCCTCCAGTAAGGTATATTTATTTTCACATCATAGATTACTTAAATTTTAATAATCACCTAGAGTATGATTTATATGTTTAAGTCTCATGGAAATAGGCCACTTAAAATACACACACACACACACACACACACTCACATCTACATGTACATAAGTAGAAACAGAGATTTGTAGTGATCAGATAAAATTCAAATTATTAAGTAGCCTTCTACTAACTGCTATATTTGTAGAACAACTAAGTTAACTCATGCTTAACTTATAAAAATTACATAAAATTTCTAGATCTCAATGATTGTTGGACTCTGTGATCTCTAAGCTATTTTATAGCTGAAACAAGGCATCATTCTACAGTAATGATTTTTGAAAAGGAAAGAGCATAAAAACATTTGTATACAGTATTACATATGTTTTATTCTCAAGTATTTGTCTTTCTTTTTAACAAAAATAAATTCTTCCCAAACTGAATTCCCCTTCCTTTTATACTTTCTCGTATTTTTATTCTTCAGTCAAAAGGAATATATATATATCTCTTTGTAAACAATTGTAAAATATGATTTAACACATAAAATTATATATGCATTAATTTCTATGTATATGTAATTACATGTACTGAAATAGTTTATAAATTGTTATTTTGATCTTTGTTTTTTTTTTACAATCTTTATAATATATAGATAATTTTGTCATTTATATAACATGAATAATATGTGGATGGAGACCCCCAAATTTTAGTGATATGTTTGTAAAACAAAAAGGTTTATTTTTCTTATTCTTAATTGATCTAATTATTTTGTTCAGAGTAATAATAGCAATATTTGTATGCTTATAAATATATCTTATGTGTATATATCTACCTCTCTATCATCTATCCACCTATTATCTCTGCTTGTATACATTATATTTAAGTGAAATAAATGCAAATAATGATAAAAAAGGAAGAAAGAAGGAATTAGTATTTTTTTTTATACTATAAGGTACTCACTCTGTGAAGTGGCTTAGTGTTATTTGAAAGTGAACTTGAATTAATTGTAAACAAAATTGGCATGTCAGACCGCCTCTGCAAGAAAATAGTTAGATTAATGCTTCATATCATATTTAAAAGAACCCTAAATCTAGTTTTAAGCATTGATATAAAAGATTAAAATGTCATCATTACAGGAAATTATAGGAAAACATTTTTTAGGATCTCACAAAAATGGAAAACTTAATTAGAAACACAGATGTCATAAAACATGTTTCATTGACAGATTTATTTTTTAAATTCTATCATTTCACTATGTCAGGCAAGGCAATTAAACTGCGGTAACAGAAAAACTCTGTATGTTTTAAAACAAGTGTTTTTTTTTAAAAAAAAAAAAAAACAGAATTTATCTTTGTACACATTGATCCTAAAACAGATATTCCTGAATAGCAGAGAGCTCTCTCTCAAGAAGTGATTAAGGGGTCAGGCTGCTTTCATCTTCTGGGATTTCAGTCATTGAACTCATCAAATCAATACAGCATAGGGGGGGAAAGAGAGTGTGTGACTAACCTCATAAGTGTTTATATCTAAATAAATCTTACGAATGGCTAAAACCATTATAAGAAAACCAATTTAAATTAGGAAAGTTCTAAATAAAATATTCACAATATTCACAGAATAATAAATAGGAAATGTAATAAACATGAGAAAAGATGTGCAAATATAATGGTAAAAGGTAAAAAATACAAATTTTTATAAAGTTGCTAAGATTGACATAACTTTAATGAATGTATTTCAAAAATTCTAGTAGAATGTGAATTGAAATTTTTACAGAAAGATTTCTGGTGGTATCTCATATTTTAAAACAGGAAAACACTTTGACCTAGAAAATTTTCTTCTAGAAATTTATCAAAAAAATAAAGAAGTATTAGTAAAATTGCAGATTTTATATCAATGAGAAAAATAAAATTAGAATACTTGACTTTCAAAAAATGATTTAACTCCACAGTTATGAGTCTGGAAAATAGTTGTATTTTAGGTTTAAAAATATAGAAATAAGTACAGTGTGCAAAAATATGAAAGGAAAAGATC
>NW_011888807.1:1852447-1874328 GCF_000151845.1 Pteropus vampyrus
AGATAAGAAGTAATCTAAAAATAAAATTAAGGATACCACAAATTTGGTTTATATTAGCTATTTTTAAATAACCTTTCAGATTGGCAATAGCGTTACCAACATCCTAAAAAATACTTCTCAAAACTTGTTTGATTTTGCGATTCTATATCCTTTCCAATTTGCACTCATAGTTCCAGATGATATTAACTTAAATGGCAGGTATTTAATCCACTCCAATTCCACATTTTAAAGTAGTCTTTCATTTTCATTTATATGTGTCTCAAAAGAGTTCTTTCCTTTCAAACATGTACAAAAGCCTCAAAAATGATAATTAGATGTTAACCCATTCCTGAACACCACATTCTTAAAGTCAAGATTTTAACACAAATTTTATGTCTTTAATCCATTTTTGTTTGTTTGTTTATTTGTTTTTTTCATTCGTTTTGTTCTCCATTGAACCACAGTTTGATAGCTAAGATCCAGGCATCTATGAATAAACTATTACAATGTCAAGTGGCTGGTTTCCTTTTCTTCCAAATATCATCAGTCTATGTTCCTCATCTTTGCAATGTCCAATATAGTAGTGAATGGTTGAAAGAACTGTTTTAGAGTGAGTTAAATCTAAATTTAATTCTCAACTCTACAGTCTCTCTAGCTGTGAGAACATGCTCTGTGATAATGGCTGTATCCGTCTCTATCCAGTATGGAAAAAGAAAGCACACCAGTTATAACAGAGAGAAATTAACATTTAAAAAAGTTTTAATTCAGCATAACTTTGTTAACCAGGTAACTTCAAGGGTAATAAGAGAACTTTAAGATATTATGAAGGTGGCAATTGCAGGGAGTAGGTACCCTCTTAGACCTGAAGAAAAATGGCAAAAGGAGGGAATTATTAAAACTTAGGAACTTAAGCACCCCATGAAGCTCAGGCTCTGTACTGGAAGAGAACAAAGTGCTCCTTTGACTCAGAGAGGCATCCCACTGACTTGGAGCATAGACCTTGAAAGAGATGGCAACTGCTGGCCATCACTGGTGTCTGATATAGGTGTCTGTAAGTGTGGAAAAACCTGCAAACTGTATCTCCTGCCAAAGAAAGGAACTGCTATGAAGAATGAGGAAGCATTTCGGGAGGGACCTTCAAAAAAAATGTGAGGTGCTGGGAAGCCACAGAAAACCCATAAGCAGCAGACAGAGGAAGAATCTTCTTCTTTTTCTAACTCTGCAGTTTCCTTTCAGAATGCGCTATTTTCAGAGACTAACGAAGACAGCTGGCAAAGCAAATATGTGATTTGCTGAATCACAGTAGCAGCTTTACAGAGCAGAGTACAGTATGGTGGGGATTTGGAGCTGGGGGATTCATAACTAAAAAATTGTCAAAATATATATGTAATGACAAACAGACAATATGTGAACCACTCTAATAATGATGGTGATGATGATGATGTTAATAAACTGTACATCTTGATTCTGTCTAGGGATTACTATAATCTTTGAATATATTTAACCCCGACATTAGATTATATCTTCAATACCTGCACTAACCATCTTGAACTTTGTCAATATTCTATCTTGCTGAAAGTAATCACTCATGTTATACCATATTCCCTGGTTTGAATAGAAAACCAGAGATAAGTGTCTGAAAAATATATAAAAGATATAAATAAAATATACTAAACTCAGAGAGAATTTGCATTGTGCAATTCTTCAGATGCAATTCATTGTTACTACATTGGAACACTATTGGTGGTGGCAAGTTGTAGGAGAGTAGGAGCATTCTTTAATCTTCTGATTAAACCTCAGTCTACTAGTGGGTAAGTATATCAGGGCTGTGACTTTCATAGTAAACCTCTATTGGTGTAGCTAGTTTATTCTCCAGTCCTGACTTCCTTCTCTGGTTGAAGTAATCCCAATCTTTGCAGCCTTTATCTTTGTTGACTATTGTTTTCTTTTTCCCACTTTAGGTGAAACAGAAAGTCTGAAGGGAGCTAGAATGAGGAGGAATGTTCTTCTCCAGCTACGCATACATTTCAGAGATGTCCTCTGGCAAAGTCCTTTGTACTGGAGTGTAGGACTTTTGTATGTAGAAGATTCTGTGTTTATTTTACAATGTTTACTTTTCCCCTCTGCCTGCTAGAGCCTAGCGGATCTCTCTTTAATCATCATTATAACCTGATGATGTTTCAGGAGAGAAAACCCATAGATGTATGGGGGCTCCCCTAAGATTGCGACACCCAGAACTTCCTCATTCTGAAGCCAGTCCACATTCATTCTCCAGCAGTTCCTCAAAGTGACTATGTAAGTGTTCCTACTAGTTTATAGCTCCAGATGCTTATGGTTTAGGTAGCAGAACAGTCACTCAGTTTCTGGAAGCTCTTGTGTGTCCAGATTTGGGCATAGTGGTTTTTCCTGTAACCTCGGTTCTCTAATGGGTCCCAGAATAGTCAACTTTTTCCTTCATAAGAACAGGAGAAAGCATGTCTAAGCTCTTTTCATGTTGGAGCAGAAACAAGACATCGGCATACACGCTATAAGGTGAAAATAGAAGTATTAAATGGCAAGACAGTAACTGAAATGAGTCAATAAATTATAATAGTAAGAAGAAGTTTGCTTTGATTGAAAACTTATAATGTGTATAGACTAGTTAATACCTAGTACTCAGTGTTTCTTTGAACATTAATTTCTTATTATCTTAGGAAATTAAAATACATCTGAAGAACGTCACATGGAGAATTGTATAAAATTCATATATTTTATTTTCCTGAATTTTACACAGCACTCATCATTGGATGGTTTTATTATAAATCTCACTTAAAATGTTTTCTTTGCCACTTAGTCCTTTGAATCAAGAAATGTAACTAAAGTATTTGTGTTTAACACACTTTATTTTTACCTCTTATGTTAAATCTTTTACCTTGATATTTCTGCAAAATAACTTTTAAGTTAAAAAATCTCAACCTTAAACTAATTTTAAGCACGTAACAACATTTTAGAGAATTCTATAAATACGTAATGGTTCCCAGCACAACTCTTGTTTTTTTGACTTTCAAAAAGATTAAAAATATGACTTAAGTGTTTTTTTCTAAAACATTTAGTCCTAATTATTTTATTTTTTATGCAATAAGCATAAAAATGAATTCCCTTTCAAGAGTAAGGTTTAGTAAAAATTAAAATATTCTTATGACTGTGAATTTACATTAAAATCAGAACTAAATTTAATGTAAATTTCTTTTAAAGGAAAATATTGTACTTTATATAAACAGATTATACATTGATGTAAAATCTGATTTTGAGAATTATTTTGAATTTATGTTCTATAAAGTAATTAATAAGGGGCACAGTTTAGTATTTTAGATTTACTTCTGTCCCTAATTCTGATATATCTTGTATTTTCTAACATTATGCAGTTAAAAAAACATACATAAATAATGATGTGTTTAAATTTATTTTTTTAATATATTCTTTTTGAATTCTAGAGCTGATTAGTTCTACAGAATGGAATTTTCTCTCTTTCCTTGTATTACTAAAGGAGCAGCTATTTCACCTGTGCCTGAGTAATTTACACTGTTTTCCTTTCACTTAAATTTGTAAGCAAATACAAATATTTGGGGGGCTCCTTTTTCGGAAAAAAAAAAAAGATTCTTTGCTTCACAATTCAACTGCATCTGGGTTGTTTTCTATAGCAATCTGGCACAGAGAGATAAGACGTGGTAGATCTTTGGGCCTCTCAGTTCAATGAGTGACTGCTGAGCTGCACAGTTTCTCCTAGAAACCTAATCAGACTATTAATGTATTTTTAGAATGTTTCAAGTGATGGAATCTGCAAGATGTGGTTAAAGGATTATTATATTACACAGTTGAAACTGCCTTAAGTATCATTGAATTTGCTTATACCTATAAGACATAGGCCATATTTTTAAATTTTCTTTATCACTGTTTCCAACTCTGGAGAACCCTAGACACTTTGGTACAGAGATCACAGTTGAACTTTTGGGTCCTTTTCAGAGCTAATTACTTTTACACTGTTTCTAGACCTAGTGAACTCAATCGAGCAGTGCAAATTTACAATACTGAACCATCAAAGAATTGGGTAAATTGAACTAAAAGGCCATTATCACAAAAAGAACAAATTTGAAAAGTTTTTATTCTAGCAAAATATAGAAGTGTCCTAGATTTGTGATATGTCTTAGGTAATCTTAGACAAGAACAATTCCTTTTGATAAGCTATGTGAGACACTACTGAAATTCAGAAAAAATATGCAAATTTTCCTCCAGTAAATGACTAGTTTAATCTCAAAATCTATGATGTGCTTACTCTGTACATAATTTAACAGGGGTATGTTATAAGGTATAATTTGCTACTTTTGCATTTCCATTGATTTCATGAATATGTAAAGTTAAAGAAATAAATTACATTCATGCAGAGTATCTACATATCTCTTAACCTACAGGTGGTGCCAAGGGTCACAATTTGTACCTATATCTTATGGTTCTTTTTAAAATGGCAAACAGATACAAAAATAATTTAGATATTTAGATGATGGCAAAGGTAAAGTACCTATTACAGGATAAACCTTTAAATGTAATCATTTTAAATTTTAAAATTATAATTTTTCTTTATTTTTGGTTTGAAACTAAGTCCTAAAATTAAGATATCCCTTCTCTTTTAGGAATAAAGCACAAAAAGAACAAAACCAAACACAATTTAACTAGGACAAAATAATACACCGAGATAAAATACAAATATGTATACCAAAATATCGAAATAAAGTTGTAGTAGTATGGTGGTAGTGGAGGCATGCAAGAGGCAAAAATAAATCATAGAAAGAGGATAATGGTAGCATAATGTTTTTTTGCTTTATTTTATTTCAGATAAAAATCACTATGATGAGCGTTGAATCCCGAGATGAAACACTAAACTCCTTGTTTGGAATAAAGGTAACAAAAGTACACCTGTTGTTGTCTGTAGTTTCTTGGACCTAGTTTAGCTCCTGAAAGCAGAGATCTAGTTAATAAAACAGGAATCACGCAGGAATCACGACAGGAAAAGGGAAGAGACTATTTATATTGTAAACAATCTCTAGTTGCTCATGTCTATAAGCTGGGAAGAAATAAAAGCTAATTTTACTTTTACATAAAATCTATATTATGAGAAAAAAAATTTAGATGGCTTGAAATAATGTGCTGATCCTTCCTCCATTGTATATCTTACTAATAGCCTGGTTTAAAGAAAAAGTGCTTATGCATTGATGAGTAATTAAAAAGGAAAACAGTAGTAGGTCTATGCATAGATATTACAATCCAACAAAAGGAAGAAGTAAATAGATTATGAAATTTCCCTAGGCAGGAAAAAAATACAATTTTATAATGTAGATTAAAAACAAGACTATGTTTTGCCATGAATAAAATATATAGTTAACTAATTGCTTCTATGATATAAGATAATGAGAAATATATTCAAGAGCTCAGGGAAGAGATTGTAAGAAAACAAATGAGAATGATGATCATGATCATGATCATCATCATCATCATCATTGTCAAATCTTACTAACACATTTAACAATTACTCTAAGAAATCTTATTTGTGGTTTAAATACATTAACTGATTAGTACCTCATAAAAACCTTATGAGATAAGTGCTACTATTATCCACTTTTATTTTATGAGAAAATAGAGGGACATAGAGATTAAAATGAGGGTTAAAATTAAATAATGAAATAAAACTGAGAGTCCAGAAGTAGAACCACATATGAGCAGTCTCCAGATATGTGAGGAAGCAACACTAACATGTAGTGGGAAAAAAATGATCTTTTTAAATAAATAATGCTGCATAGTCATAAGAATAAAAAATGTATCTGAATTCTTACCTCACACCATGTTTGTCAGAATTCTTCAGAGAAACAGAACAATTTAAATTATAATATATGTATATATTAAATATTTATTATGAAGAAATGACTCATAATGGAAGTCAAGAAGTCCCATCATTCAAGATGAGATTATCTTACAATATATAAATGTATCAAATCAACATGTTGTACACTTTAAATTTATATAATATTAGATGTCAAATATATTTTAATAAAGAACACTGTAATAAAGATATCTATAAGAAAAATGTATATATATGTTGGATTACATTAAAATTATAACATGTTCATCAAGAGACACTGAAAAGTAAAAAGGCAACTCACAAAGTTATTTACAAAACACATATTTGATAAAAAGGCTCATAATCAAAGTATTAAAGAATAAAAAGCCTTCAAAATCAATAAGCAAATAAAAAACAATCTAGTAGCAAAATGGAGAAACAACTAAAACAGACATCTCACAATAAAGGGTATTTAAATGGTGAATAAATATGACAACTTAAAATTCTTAGATAAATTAAACAGGAAAATGTAAATTAAAATTATAATGGGATACCATTACCTACTCACCAAAGTGACTGAAATTTTTAAAAAGACAAACTATCAAGTGTTGGCAAATCTAAGGCTAATCAGTACTCTTATACGCTGTTAATAGAGAATAATTTAGAACAGCATTTCTCAGGCATTAGAAATTCTACATAGACTTCTGCAGTATAAACTTGACTCACAAGTCACAAATGAAAACTGTGGTTCAAATAAAGAAGTCATAGATAAAACAGTGCACTTGTGATCACTTCTTGAAAAAATGTGAACAATAGTTCTCAAACATTTTGGTTTCAGAACCCCTTTTTAGTCTCAAAATTACTGAGGACTATAACTAGCTCTTGTTTGTATAAGTTATGTTTGTCAATATTTATCATATTAGAAATGAAGACATTTTAAAGACGTCTATATAATAATTCATTAAAAACAATATCAAATCCATTACATGTTAAATAAATAATGTAGTTTTTTGAAAAATAAATATATCATTACACTGAAACGGGCAAAGATTTTTAAACAGAATATCAAAACAACAAATAATAAATATATAAAAACATGCCTTAAACATTGGTTATCATATAAATGCAATTTAACTGGGAATGGAATACATACATACTAGAGTGGCTAAACTTAGAAAAAATTAAAAACCATGTTTAGAAAGTATATAATATATTAAAGTTCAATAATTTTTTATATATTCTGTTTAGACTTTTAATCCACAATTTTATTTCACAACTTGAGGGGTGGTGACGTTTATAATTATTCATGAAAAATTAATTTAATATTTGTATCATTAAAGAAAATATTTTATGATTTAATACTATTTTAAGGTAATGACAATTTACTTGGAAACTATTGAAACTATATTATAGTACTAGAAAGTACTTTTATTTATTTTTGTTTAAATAGAGATAATACCATATTTGTTAGAAATGTAAGTCACAAATACAGTTTTTGTGCAACTGAATATTCAATAATATATTTTCTGTTATGTCTCTTTGGATGTGTAATATAAATATGTAGATTTTAGGCATAATTAAGTAATATATGTGCTTTTGCAAATGTGATAAATGTTAATATTTCTCAATCATATTTTCTATATGTATTTATTAACTCTATTAGTGTTTATATGTTTTTTAATAAAGTCAAATAATCTATTTGTCATCCTTTAAAGTTGATCAATGTTTACTTAATTGCCTAATATTTTTCAGGTTCTGAATGAACACTAAAATTTTAAAAAATAGAATAGAAGATATCTAGGTAAAAAATAATGAAATCAGTAATCTCTAATGTTTTAAAGTCTTATATAATTTCATAATATTTAGGTGAAATGCTATTTTTATATATCTAAAATAAAGAATAACAGAGCAAAAGACATAATATAATCTACCAAAACTTCTGATAATAATTTCTTAGGAGTAAATAAATTATACATATTTTGTCAAAATCTGTTTATTCATATGTATATAAATTAAAAAGTGTGCATCTGATCCTTGAGATTAAAAAAAAAAAACACTGCTCAAAATTCACTAAAGTTCTTCACCATGTGAAGTTCTTCACCATCTTCACCATGTGAAGATACGTAGAATTCAGTTCAGTTTCTCATATGCTTAGCACTTAAAAGTATGAGGGATATGGGCAAATTATAGTAAATCAAATTTGGCCATAACCCATTTTAAAGAATAAACTGTCATTGGAAATATATTTTTTAAATCTTACATTTAATTTTACATCCAAACTTTCTTGAGAAGCTGTAGAATTTGAGAATGAGTAGATATTCCACTAAAATAATTCCTCTCTGACATGCACCTGAAGTCATTTCCTTTCCTTTCATTGCATTAAGATCTTACCTTGTGGGCAGCTCATTAAAAGATGGAGCCAGCATGCCAGTCAGCCCTCTGAAATGAATTCTGTTGATTCCTGACCAAACATCTTAGGAAATGATAATCAATTATTTCAATGAATATGAGCAACTTTTTTTTTTTTTTTTAAATCAAGAGAATAGCAGAAAAGTGTTTCCTGCTAATGTGGGATTTTGTTTGTTTGCTTGTTTGTTTGTTTGTTTTGATTATTTGGCTATTTTCTTTTGTTGTTTGTATTGTTTTGTTTTGTTTTTGACACTTTCACTAAGCCACCATGAGCTTTGGTAGAAAAGCAACAAAGTGATGTCTCTTACTTCAGCAATTAGTGTTTTCTAACTCAGTCGCTAGGCTATCTGTCACTTCCAAACAGCGTGGTAGAAAAATATGTTTTCAGGATTAATACATGCTACGTATGTTTATTGAAATCATACAAATTACCTGTAAAATGCTGAATTACCTTGTACACTAAAACTAATTTATTTACTAAATTTCAGAATGTTATTAAGATAACTTCACCATTTAAATGTCATATAGCTTGGAGGTTTCATGACAATGGCTATATCACTTGCAATTAATAAAGAAGTTTTATTTATAGATTCTAAATGATTTGTTATGCATAGTAGTTATTAAGTCTAAACTGGGATAACATTTGCTTTTTTACTTTTTAATTTCAAATTGGCTACGTTTATCATGTTCAAATATTTTTTGGAAAATGTAATTGTTAAAACACTTGTGAATGCTAGTTTGGCCCTGTGTATCAATATGAATATGCATAAGTAAATTATTATCCTTTTAAGAATTTTTATTACAAATATACCTGCACATGTGCCCAAATAACTATTTACAAGAATATTGAGACATTGCTTGTGATAACAAAAGATTCAAAACACTTTAAAAATGCATCAGTTTTAGACTAGTTAAATGGATTATTCTGTAGTTATGCCATGGGATGTTACACAGCATTTTAACAGTGAGGTTGACATATTTGTATTGACAGGATATTGTCCCCAAATATATTAAGTGTTAACAGTAAGATAGAGAATAATGTGCAGAGTAGAAATTTATGTACATGGAAAGAATTTCTACTATGAGTGTTTCCTAGCAACTATTATTTTATATTAAGATGAAAGCAGCAATGTAGAAAGAGTACGTGTTTTGATGTCAAACTGAAGGTGAATATAATCTTTCCTCTGCCAGAAAGTTTGGTTTGAGTTCTTATTTTTGATATTGGAATAATAATAATTAATAGAATTATTAAGGTCAAATATATGTGTAAAATTATTAGCACATATTAGGCATTTATGCCTTAAAACCACCTTCACAAATGTAAATTCCAAATATTTTAGGCATTTATGCATTAAACCCACCTTTATATATGTAAATTTCAAATATATAAGATACTAGACAGTATAAATTAATGCAATTAATGTGCACAGATTTAAAATATTTGAAAAGCAAGTAAATTAAAAATATATTATCAGTACTTTTTACATGATGCTATGGGACATATTTGAATGTGCTACAAGACATGTATCACAAATAAATTTTAGGATTAAAAGATCAACAAATCATTCTTATTCACCCCTGTTAACAAAATTTGCTTTTTAGAAAAATAACCACAGAGAAATATGTCTCCATGAGGCAGTGTTTATATGCATGTACAATGAAGCAATGCAAAAAAATAAATAAATAAAAAGTAGTACTTTTTTTCTAAAGAAAAATAATAAAGCAATGTCTAGCAACTGGCTGAAGTCAATTTAAAAATTTTCAAAAAATTAATATTTTATTATTTTTAGAGGCCTTTAGTGACACCTTTTTAAAAAAATGCTATTATAAGAATTTTGATATTTAATATTCATTGTATCTTCTAATCATCTATGTGTATCTGTATGTATACTCCTAATAACTGCATCTGAAATTAATTAAATTAGCCAACAAGTCCAGTTTATTATGATTTAAATCTTTTCTATCTTCACAAACTCTAAAAGAGTCTACACATGAAAAAGTCTAAAGTGAGTGTATTTTAGTTTTAGAATTTATGCATGTATGTGTGTGTGTGTCTGTGTGTGTGTGTGTGTGTGTGTGTGCACGCGCACGCATGGTTGTTGAGAGAGAATAAAAAAGAGATTGTCCAGATTCTGTTTCTAAGAAACAGACTATTCCTTTTGTGGAAAAGTTGTAAAAACCAGAGCAGCGCGAAACCAAGCAGCACTCAGAGAGTTGGAGAACTCAGGTTTATTACACCAGCAGTCCCAGAGGAGCTAACGTGCTGAAGATCTGAGCCTGGAGCTCAGTAGCAACATTGCTTATATAGAACTTACTTGGCATGCGCTGATTGGTTAATTTGTCCTCAGACAGTTACAAAGTGCGGGAGTTGCTATGGGTTGCAGGCAGTTACATTTATTGCTTAGAACAAGCAAAAGGGAAGATGAGCCTGAAGTTAATTTCGAGTATGACCTATGCAGCAAGCTTATCTACAGAAGCAGAACAAAGAGCTGATTAGCCTTTTGAGTGAATATTCCTCTTCATTCTCCCCTTTTGATGCCTGTTTAACTTCTTAAAGGGCATCAACCTTGATTTTCTTGGCTTAGGGGATGGTATAAGGGTGGTCCAGATGTCACAACCATTTGTAACTAGGGGTGAGGAGACAAATTTGACAAGATAGTTCAGGATAAAGGAGAGCTATGAGGAGCATGAGGACAGGATCTGCAAGTGGGAGAAGCCAGGATCCCCAACTCTATATTCTGGATCAGGACCCCCATGACTCATTTAATTGTTGATGGATTATGGCAGACCCCTTCTAGGATAGGATGAATTCAGCATCTTGGCAGGCAGACCTGAAAACCCCCTAACTCTTTTCTAAGAGCCATGAACCCTCTTAGTATTAGTATGATTGTTGAAGGATGGGAGGTCTCTTCTTAAATATCTGCTTCCTGCTGAGAATGGTCATAGTCTCTGCCTACTGGGGTTTCATGGATCTCTTTCCCTTTCTGCTTTAATCAGGGCGGGGTCTTGGGTTTCCTGCTGAAGTGCTGCTTCAGTCCCTAGACAAGGAAGAGAAGATATGAACTGTTATTTAAATCATGTATCTATTAATTTCTATTAGTGATTTGCCTATTAAGTGAGTAAAGGGAAACAGACTTGGTTAACATATTTCTTAAAGAGTAAAAAGACCTTTGGCCTAAGGTCCCCTCCCTTCTCAGACTCTAAAGACTCTGCCTGCTCTAGGGCCATTCCTTCATTATGGTCTGATGATCCTTATCAAAAGCCAGAGGACCTGAGTTACCAGTTTCAGGGTTATTATCTGGCTTTTGGAGGGAGGGCCATTTTCCCAAAGAAAGAAGGGAAGAAAACTTAACTAGGTTTACTAAAAAAAATAAGAACTCTACAAGAGATGTCCCCTATCATTTCCTGTGAGGGTGAGTTCCCTGCAGTGCCTAGTTGGAGACTTTTGAGGCATAAATATAGTTAGTCTTCCCAGGGAACAAGGTTCCTCAGTACTATTAGTGGAAACATAAGAATAAATAATTCTTCCAAATATAAGAAACCATTCAGCGGGTAACTTAACATGTGCATTTGCATAGCTTATAGACGTAGCAGAGCTGCATTGGTTAGTACACTTAGTAAATGTTTGCATATTTTTCTGCTGGTGTTATAGTAGAAATTTTCCTTGTCCTTCCTGAGTTTAGGGTGGAGACCGCAAGGGGGAAGGAATTCCCAGGCAAGAGTTTCCAGAAGGCCATTTAGAGATCTATAGGATGTGGTTAATCTATAACTGGCTGAGTTGGTCATTTCTGAAAGCTCTTCCCTTTACATATTTCAGATGTCTCCTCTCCACCCTCATTCCCCTCTTTGAGACTCTAAACATTCTATTTTTATGCTGGAACCTCACATTCTCCATCTAAACCATCCTGGGGGATCCCCTGATAGTGGTGGGTAAAGTATATGTGGGTAAAGTATATGTGGGTTGCAGCTCACTGTTGTACTGTGGCTTCCATCATGCTTTTTAAGCTTTTTATTAGCAGGAGCAGCAGACATGGCCCTATCAGGCAGATTCCCAGGAGTAGTAAAACTGCTCCTATTAAGATTTTAAACACACCAAAGGCTTAAAACCATCTCTCCAAACATGCCATACATGCCATACATGCCATACTTGCACAGGCACATGTGTCAGTTTTATCATCTTCTTGACAAGGTCCTCAACTGCCTGGCCCTGGTCATCTATTTGTAGGTAACAGTTGGTGAGATTGAATTTTCCACACATGCCTCCTTCTGCTGCTAATAGATAGTCTACTGCCAATCTGTCTTGGTAGATGGCATTACTCATCTGAGACTGTTGATGTGCAAGGAGGGACAGGGCTTTCCCATTCTCATTGGTAATGATTTCTAAGACTGCCTGTAAATGAGGGTATGGTATCCCCAAGATCCATCTTCTGCCCAAGTGACGGGCCCATAGTATTGGATTATCTACTCTGGGGGCATTCATCATCCTTCCAGCTCCCTATTTGGAGTTCTCTTTTTACCTGATGTAAGGGTTGAGGGGCCAGGTAACCAAGCAGTCCCTCTGTTTTCAGAGGTAAGAGGAAGAAGGATGGCCTTATCATGCCAATTATTAGCTCCCTTCCCAATTTCTGGGGAGGTGGATGTAGGCCTTGTTTCCACAGTAAAGCCCATGTGAGGCTATCCAGTCTCAGACCCTGCCTGGATCTTGCCAGGCTCCAGGTGACTCTGGGAATCTGGCCAACGGATTTCTCTCTGTCTGGTTTCCCCACCACACACTTTGTTTGGAGGTGGCATTATAGTACTGTAGGCCAAGACAAATTAAGTTTCTGACTGACTCTGTGAGATTTCCTCCAATCCTAGCCAGGCAATATTGTCCTATAATAGTATGCTTTAAAATCCATTGACTATCATTAGAGGTGCATGCGTCCATTATGTCTGGCATTGTTTTGATGGGAACTAGTTCTGTAGCTTCCCATGGCCACCTATGCTCCATTAGAGTTCCCCCACATACATAGCAGGAAGTGACATTCAAAGAGTGAGCTATTCCTTCAGTCATTTTGAGAAATAAGTTTTTAGTTGATTGTGGTGATGGGGGTAGGGGTTCAGTTACTTCTTTGTAGAAGGACTTATAAACCTGAAAGTCTCGAGCTGGATGGTCTAATACTTGACCTCCGACATGAATTTGAACATTGGGATTTAGCCCCGTCTTGTCAATGCCAAGTGTTAGTACTTCCCTGGACTTCCAACGTAGGTTCAGGGGGTTGGTTATGATTAGTTCTAATGGATTGCACTTATGTGTGGTGTAGTCAACATTGAAGAGAGGCCCATGGGAGAGAGGCCCATGGGAAAGGTCAGGACAGAGTATATAGCTCTAGTATCTAGTAAAAATTCAATTTTTCCTTCTTGCCATGTTGAGGGTGACCTGAGGCTTTACTGTTGTGATCGTGGTGGATTTTTCTAGAAATGGAGCTTGCAAGATGTCCCAGTCCTGATGATGCCAATCATGGCTGACCAAGGTCGAGGCCTTCCAGGCCTGCAAGGTTTTTTATTGCCTAGGATCACCTCGAGATGGTCCCTGTATTATGGCAGCTAAAATTTGTGTCTTGTTTGTACTCCGCTTCCTTCTCTGCCTCTTCCCAGTTACTGGACACTTTAAAGACCTCTGGCACCAAGGCAGCCTGTAGCGTTTGGGTTTAGGTCCCAACTTTTTGAGCTTCCTTTGGATACTGGGCACAGACTGGGATATGAAATGTATAGACAGGAGTGTCTGGCCCTTAAACTTTGGACCAATGTTAGCATATTCTCTAAAAATCTCAGAAAACTGGTCAAGGCAACGTAAAACACAGAAATTATTTTGAAGAAGTACGGAATCCTTGTTTTCTACTCAGAAAACTTTTCTATAACATCGGTAGCAGATCAATAGTCTAAGAAACATTAAAACACAATTCTAATTTTGCATTAGCTTACTTTTGGCATTTAAATTTACAATCTTGTTTAGCTTAATCACATAAAATTTCCTCTCAGGATTTCTCTTCACAAACCTTCTACCACTTTCCTCATTCCTTCAGTTTGCCTCTTTTCACTGATTCAGAAATAACCAACTTTAAGACAAACACCTTTCCTTCAATTTCCTTCAGAATGTCTCCATACTTTATACCTTCTGTTACCAAAAATATTTTCCTTTCCATCATAATTAGAATTCTTAACTGAACCATCATATTACATATAACACAGACAAATATAGATCAGAGGTCTTGCATATACTCATATTTCCCCATCATCAGTATTTGTAACTTTCCTAAGGGTACATATCTAGTTTCCTCAGGGAGCAATGAAATAGATGGGGTCTTGAGATAACTCATTTCTCCCTCAGAATCTGAGGGTGAAGGAGTAGAAAATTCCTGATTACCAAGATATCTGGGAAGGCGCTCCTATCAGTGGGCCAGCTAATAAGTCTGGGTCTTGGTAAAGGAACATAGAAGCTGAACTTTTACTGGCACAGCAGTCCTGGCTTTCCCAGGCTTGCCATTATACCAAGCCATGGGATTAACTTGTTGGTCAATGCATTAAAAGACTGGGCAGTGGTGGGGGGTCTACACCCAAGTTGTAATGTTGCTCCTAATTTAGTTAAAATATCCTGTCCTAACAAGGAGACTGGGCAGCTTGGAACTATTAAAAACTCCTGCTGAAAGATCTAATCTTCAAATTGGCAAGTCAGTGGTGGAGTAAAATGGTTGACCTTGCCTTCTCCTACTCCTATGATAATAGTAGTTCGTGAGGTGGGTTTTCCTGCAAATGCAGGGAGAACAGAATAGTTTGCCCCTGTATCTAAAAGAAATTGAATTTGCTTGCCCTTTATGTACAGAGTTATCCAGAGCTCCTCAGTAGTAATAACCACATTCCTGGGCCAGGGCAGCGAAGATGGCCCCAGGCCTCTTCAGCCACACAACTCCTGGACCTGGGCTACTAGGGTGTTGGCTGGCCACCCTCTTCTCTGGCAGTGTAAACAGTCAAATCTCTAATACCAGGGATTAGTACCAGTTACTTTGCATGTGTGGCAGGGGCTCGGGAACTTTTCGGTATAGTCCTTTGCCTAATGTCCTACTTTCTTGCATTTGAAGCAAGAACTCAGTGTCTCCTTATTCTCCGGTCTCTTAAGGGACACTTGTCAGGTACCAAGGGCCTGGCCAATTTTGACAGCCATAATCCTGACTTGTTTTTTTTATTCTGTTCTCTTTTTACCTCTTCAATATCTTGAGTGTTATAGATCGTGAAGTAATTACCATAGATAGTAATTGACTTTTGTTAGTCTGTGGCCACATTTGCAGCTTTTGAAGCTTGCATCTGATATCAGGGCTGATTGACTAATAAAATGCTGGCCTAACAAAACTAACTCTTCAGCAGAAGTGGGGTCAACATTAGTATACCTCCTATAGGATTTTTCTAGCTGGCTAAAAAAGATGGCTGGATTCTCATCTTTTTCTTGAGTAATGGTTCTAAGCTTCTCATAGTTCACGGCTTTTATATTGCTTGTTCTTTTCCAGAGTTGGTCAGGCCACAAGTACCTTACTCTGTCCCTGCCTATTTGCACAGAACCGGGCCCAAAGGGACACTACAGTAGGATTTGCAACCATGACTCTATGTATGGAAACTGATCAGGATGTCTAGGGGACCCTGTCACTATACAGTACACAGTTCTAATCATGGGGAGATCCAGGGTCCCTTCTGAAGGCCATCCTACCCCATAGGCGGGCCACACAAGCTCACAAAGAGTATGAAGTTTTCCTGGGGTCAACGATCCCGTAATCCCCTGAGAAGCCTTTCTTAAAAGTTTTCAACGTACAACAGTTGTCTCAGAGGAACCTCCCCCTATATTTGCCTTAGGGAACTTCCTAATGGAGGAGTAAAATAAACTTTAAACTTTCAAGAAAATAATTCGACAGAGGGCCGTTTGGAGATAGACAATTCTTAAGTTGAATCAGTGGTTAACTGCCCATCCCCCAACCCCTGTGTATACCACCCTATGTTGGTGATGCAAAGACAAACAAAGGTGGGTGCCTCCTCTAGAGAGGAGACCACTCATCTTGCCATGTCCCGAAGGAGCTTAGGTGATGTTTAGCCATACTGGACTCAGCTTTGTGACTTACGATTGGACACTAATCTAATGCCAACCTGGACCATATACCGTAATGCACAGAACCTCAGATGAGTCTACTCAGACTCCATAGCCTTTAGGAGACCTTAAGGGTGCCCAGCGTGGAGCCATAAATTCGTGCCTGACTGATCAAACCTCACAGGTCGCTCATTCACATACCAGGTTAAAACACTGCCTCCCCACTTTTGGAAGGCCCTGATCTATTTCTTCACACCCCTCCCCCGCTACCGGGAAGACCCTGATATCTTCTAACTGAAGACTAGGAAGTGATCAAGCTCCTCTTCTGTCCAGAGACGAGACCTGACAAGGGGGCTGAGCCCCGGAGCCTTATTTTATCCCATGTCCATTCTTGGCAAGTTGGTCCATCCCTCCTATGAGTCTGGTTGGGAGCTCAGCCCATTGGAGAGTCGGAGCACCAGTAAAAAAGAGAACCTGGAATACCTTCAGGTGGCGCGCCTCCCCGTTCGTCTTGGATTCCCTCTTCCCCGGCCTGGCTGAGCCACCAGTCTGGGCTGGGGTGGTTAAAATCTCTCTATGGCCTCCAGAAATGTTGCAGAAAAGTTGCAAAGATCAGACTGGCGAGAAACAAAGCAGCACTTGGAGAATTGGAGAACTCAGGTTTATTTCACCAGTGGTCTCAGAGAAGCTAATGTTCTGAAGATCTGGGCCTGGAGCTCAGTTGCAACATTGCTTATGTAGAACTTATTTGACATGAGCTGATTGGTTAATTTGTCCTCAAATGGTTACAAAGCATGAGAGTTGCTATGGGCTGCAGACAGTTACATTTGTTGCTTAGACAGAACAAGCAAAAGGGAAGATGAGTCTTTAGTTAATTTCAAGTATGGCCTATGCAGCAAGCCTATATGCAGAAGCAGAACAAAGAGCTGATTAGCCTTTTGAGTGAAAATTCCTCTTCAGTCCTACCTCTGGATTCATAGAGCAGAACAGAGACAACCTATGACAAATGTTAATTAGAGTTTTAAAATGAATTAATCCAGCTCTAGGAATACATTGAAGGAAAAGGCCTGGAATACTTTCTAAGCTCATGATTCCCAGAGGAAATGAGAGAGACATGGGCTCCCTCAGCAAGTGGGAGATGTATGAAGTCTACTAAAGGACAAGATACTTAGGGGGACATATGGGTAAGGTCTGTTCTCTCTTTATAATGACTTATTTGAAAAAGAGAAATCTGCTTTTGCCTGAGTATTCTCCTTTGGACACCACAAAAATTATCAGGAGTATCCAGAAGAACTACTGGTTGCCAATTATATTTCTATAAATGATCTCTTCTATAATAAAGATCATAGAAAAAATATTGTGGCATAATATAAAATTATTTTGAGGTTACACACGTTTTGTACAAAATAATAGTTGTGCACAATTAACCAGGAACTGTACTTTAACCTATGTTATAAATTAGGATTTTAGAATCCTAATTCTAAATAAACATAGTGATAAAAAATTAAGATACAAATAAGGACTATGAAAATCATTTATTTCACAGGAGTATACACATTTAGCATTTCTGCCTTACAAAGCATTTTTGGTGACAGACTTGCCACCTTACTGGTTTGTATAAAAGGTTTATTTTATTAAGAGAAGTGTAGTGAAAAATTGGGCAACCTTCCTGCTTTATAAGCAGCTTTTCATTAAAGTTAGCTAACTTGAGAATTTAATTAGCATCATTAGATAAATTAAGAGCGGGATGAACATTAATACAGCAAGGTAAGCATAGAAAAAAATTCAAAAAACAAAAATCAGTTCACAGTTAAACTGAAATTTCTTGTATATTTTCAGTTTACCTTAAAAAATTGGTAGCCATTTTTCTAAGCCACTGTGCCGGAATGACTACTTAATTTAAGTTAATTATACTATTTTAAAACTTTGATATTACATATTATCTTGAAAGTACCTTACTGGACCTAAATATTTTAGTTAGTCTTTCTTCAATTTGCCAATCCCATAGTATTAATATAATTTAAGGATGTATATCAGTAAAGAATTTATGCCAGTAATCTAATTAATACTTAAATTTTATCAAAAGCATTTTTATTTCCCCAGGTTTTGAGTCTTTTGAAATATAGAATCCCTTTAAATTATTGAAATCTACTCTAGAATACCCATAAACAACAACAAAAAAACTGTTTCAAACTGAAAATAATAAAAATAATGCAGTATAGTCTCTGGAAAGTTAAAATTCTTTACTCTGAGACTTCTTACTTTTTCATTAAAAGTTCTTCTTACTTTTTTATTGTTAAAATTTAATTTCTTGTACAACCATATAGAAAAACCATATAAAAATCTATATATTTCTTTTTATTATTTTGTCATTTCTATTTATTATTCATCTTGAGAAAAAATAAACCTTTCTATGTTTTTAAAGAAACTTTGAGAGATTCTGAAAGAAAAAAATGCATTAAAAACATAAATATAAAAAACAACCAAAGAAAGTAATTCATCCTACTAAATAATTTTCAATCTGTTCTGGAGCATAGAATTCTTAAACTATTAGAATTCTGAGCATATTTGTTATTTTAAAATTTTGATTATATGTTAACAGTTGGGCAATTGTTAGGGTCACTCTGATCATATCTCTCCATGATCTTTGCCAATTTTCAGATATCATTTTGATTTTCTTTGAAAAGATAAAAATAGGAGAAAAAAACTAGCTTTATCCTCATGTAAAGTTATGGCTTTAACAATGAAAAGTCTCCTGGTTGTAGATGCTACAATAAAATTCAGAGGCTCTGATGACAGAAGCTTTTTAATCAGAGTATCTTGGTCTATGAAGTTGTTTTATGACTATTATGTAAATTCAAATGAGACGTTTAAAATGTTAAATGTAATCAAATTTAAAGAATTATTAAGTCAAGACTAATGTTCATAATACTTATGAAAAACTTCATGAGTTTCAGTACTATTAAATGTTTTATGTTATTTTGAATTCTGATTATTAGGTGACCAATTATAAACGATTCTTTATAGTTATAATTATTTCTATGCTAGAAAAGGACACGTTGTGGACAATTTCATAGTAAAATATAAACCATGAAATGGAATCATATTTTATTTAAAAGAATTGTAGGATCAGTGAGCACAGATTTTTTTTTTTAATGTGATTTTTTTTTTTTTTTGTGAATGCTACAAAAAAGAGTTTTATAAGATAGCTAAAATAGATCTGTCACCATTGGGGCTGATTGGAGTTTAGTGTCCCCTAGTGGCAGGGGTGAGGGAGAGTGATAATGACAGTGCAGATGTGTAGTTAGCATTTTCCTCAATTCTTCCTCAAATGACACAATGAAGAATCAGAGGTCATTGAGATTTAATAGTTTTATTAAAAATATGTTTTAGAAAGACAAAGAATGGTCCAAGGAGGCACATGGTCCCAGCACTATAATCAACATGAAGGAGTCAAAATGACTACAAAAGGGCAAAAAGGCCGCAAAAGACTACCAAACAGAGACAGAGAACCCAGAGGGACAAAAGGGGACAAAAGGTGGAGCCCAGAAGGGCAAAAAGGGAGGGGAGTTCAAAAGGGCAAGAAGGACCCAGAAGTGAAAATGTCTGCCATATATTTTAGCTGCGATGGCGGATTCCCAGGTCATTCCTAGGTGATTGGCAATTGAGGTCATTTTGACTGACACCTGACTGACACTAGGCAATAACTTTGCCTAGTATGCATGTGCATACCCGGAATTCTACTACCATTGGGATATTCTTTGGGTAGTCTCTAGGCTGGGCCCCTATTTCTTTGTTTTCCCTTATCATTCATGTCTGACTAGCTACCTAACAGATCTATAATCAACAAATTTTACTTAAATTCTTTATAAGATAAGTAATTACTGTTATACCTTTGTTTGTTCACTTGTTTTCATGTAAGCATCTGTGAGATATAGTTATAAGAAAAGATTTTCTACCTTCTCAAAATAAGCGTTATGTCTCCTATTTTTTTAATATGACATTGTTTCTCAATAAGATTTACAAAGATTGATAATGTTAAAAGTATAAAATGTTAACAATACGGAACACAAATCTTTTACCTGAGGCAATGGCCTCAGGTAAATTGACTTCTCTTGTTCTGAACAATTTTTTTTTATTATTATTATTTTTAATCTGACTGAGCTGAAAGAAGAACGTGGATTGGTAGCCTCTGAGAATTATTATATTATATTACTACTCTTCTCAGGTAATAACTCAGCACCAATACCAGGCCATTCCTTCAGGAAATTGTTTTGTCTGGGTAGCTCCCTAGCAACAAAGGACATAGGCAACACCAAAGAGGTTTCAGTAATGTGAACCCTCTTAGGAAACTTTGATTGATATTACAGAAACTGCATTGAGAATAAAACTCCTAACAGTAGCTATGACCTTTATCATATTCTTTTTTGATTTTTCTCTGGAGTCATTACAGCTGCTTTGCCATCAAGTAGTAACCTATGCCAGTGGGATCCTGAGATGAAATTTTTTTCTTTAGATATAGAAAACAGAAAAGAGATGTATAGCAAAATGAAGACATGAAGCTTTGTTGGTTTTTATAAGCAAAAGACTTTTCGGGGGCTATATGTTGCCTTGGAACCTCTTGGGTCGACTTTTTTCTTTAATTAAGAAAATAAGCTAAGTAATAGCTTATATATAGTTAATATCAATTGTAGGAAACAATAGGACAATTGATTAAGAAATAGATTAAGACTGATTTATAATTAATTAGATTTTATTCTAACATATTCATATTTATGTAGTTTATGAGGGAAAAATACAAACATTACTTAAAAGATAAGTTGATTAAGTTAATTCTAAAACTCATTTTAAAGTAAATAATGTAGCATTTCAATACATATTATATTTTTACATTTTCCTTTTGCTGTACATCAAGAACAATCCATGATGTTTCTATAATTATAAATTTGCCAAGCTTTTGGTCTGCAGTGCTTGTGTCGAAGTTGTCTTGCCCTTATCCTTTAAACCATTCATTTTGGATAAGCATTTGAAAATAATTCATAGCCACATTCTTTTTTAGCTGAGAGCAATACTCTCAGTTTCTACTGTGAACTATGGCACAAATGTATCCATTTGTACTAGAAGCTTGTTGGTGATCAACTCATCACAGTCTCAAGTATTTTATTCTTCATTATTGAAGTTGCAAATCTGAGTAATTGCTTCCCTAGCTTCCCTTATCATGCAACACACTTACATTTTAGTAAAAATGTAAGCAGAAGCAGACTGGAAGTTTCTGGGAAAGTGTTTGTTTCTCTTGATAAAATAGAATGGTCACTATTGACTCAACCACCACTACACTGCTTTTTGACATGGTCTTTCATCATTCTTCCCACCTAAAGACACAGGAGGAATCTTGAATCCACTAATCAAAGGCACAGGGAGATGTAATAATGCTGGCATTGTTAAGCAGCTAATACAAAACCAGCAGTTTCTTCTTCCATGCTCTTATTAAGGGAGAACAGGAAGTAATTTGTT
>NW_011888807.1:1874378-1875131 GCF_000151845.1 Pteropus vampyrus
AGATGTAATAATGCTGGCATTGTTAAGCAGCTAATACAAAACCAGCAGTTTCTTCTTCCATGCTCTTATTAAGGGAGAACAGGAAGTAATTTGTTTTAAGATTCCCAACACTTGCTTTTTTTGTTATTGCAGTCTAGATCTAACTTACTAATTCAATCTATTTTTTTTATTTTAATTAGTTTCAAGTATACAGTACATTGGTTAGACATCTATATAGTTAGTAAAATGATTCCCCCATCACTCCCTCCTTCCTCTGACCCTTCACCTAGCTAATGTATGAATGGTAATTGCATTCCCTATGCTGTGCTCCCCATTCCCGTGACCATCTATCAGCTACTAATTTGTACTTCTTTAACACTTCACCCCATTCTCCCAGCCTCCAAACCCTCCTCCCCTCTGTCTGTCACCAAATTGTCCACTATATTTGTGAGTCTGTTTTTGATAACTTTGGTTTTTTTATTCCTTAAATTCCACATATAAGTGAAATTATATAGTGTTTATCTTTCTCTGTCTGACTTAAATACGTTCTAGGTCCAACAAAGCAATATCTTGTTCCATCCCCTTCCTTTTCATATGTCTTGTTTTCTTATTCTTTCAGCCACTCTATCTTTCAGTTGGAGCACTTAATTCTTTTCCATTCAATGTACTTATTGATAGGAATGTAGTTGTTATCATTCTTTATTCCTGTTTTTGATACATGTTTTTTCTTCTTAAAAAAGTCCTTTCAACATTTCCTGTAATACTAGCTTAGTG
>NW_011888807.1:1875181-1878489 GCF_000151845.1 Pteropus vampyrus
TTTTTGATACATGTTTTTTCTTCTTAAAAAAGTCCTTTCAACATTTCCTGTAATACTAGCTTAGTGGTGGTAGATTCCTTTAGCTTATTTTTGTCTGGAAATCTCTATCTGTCCTTCAACTCTAAATAATAGCTTTGCTGGATAAATTATTCTTGGTTGTATATCCTGGGTCTTCATCCTGTCGGATATTTTTTTCCAAGCCCTTCTGTCCTGCATAGTTTCTTTTGAGAAATCAGTTGCCAGTCTTATGAGTGTTTATCTGTTTTTCTCTTGTTGCTTTTAATATTCTTTTTTTGTATTTAAACTTTGGCATTTTAATTGTGATGTGTCTTGGTGTGGGCCACTTTGGATCCCTGATTTTTGGAATTCTCTGAGCTTCCTAGGGTTTTCTGTCCATTTCTTTCACCAAGTGAGAGAAGTTTTCCATCATTTTCTTCAAACAGCTGTTCAGAATCTTGATTTTCTTCAGTTATGCAGATCAGATGAATATTTGGAGCTTTAATAGTCCCATATTCTCCTTAAATTATTTTTCTAGTCTTGGCAATTTTTTTTTTTTTTAATTTATTTATTGCCATTCTGATTGAGTGTTCTGATTGGCTTTCTTGTTCTCTAGATAGGGCATTTGAGCCTCTTCTTTATTCACTTTGTTTATTTCTTTGTTTATTCAATATACTTCTCATCTTAGATAATGCGTTCTCCATTTCAGACTGATTCCCCTTTATAATTTCCATTTTCATTTTTATCTCTTTGTTCTCTACATTTCCCAAAAGTTTATTGAGTATCTTTATAACTAGTGTTTTGAACTCTGCATCTGTTAAATTACTTGACTCCATTATATCTGGATCTCTGTTCTGTCCTGTCATATGGTTTTTTGTTTCTTTGTCTTTCCATTTTGGCTGCCTTTCTGTGTCTGCTTCTATGTACTAAGCACAGCTCCTAAGTCTCCCGGTCTTACTAGTGTGGATTTGTGAAGTTGGTGTCCAGTGGTACAGTCCTGAGAGAGATTCAGCTGCAGGCTATATTTAGCCCAAGACTCTACCCTGCTGAGGCCACCTGTTAAGATTCAGCAAGCAATCCACAGATGCTATGCTTATAGTTGCCTCAAAAGGCCACACCAGAAACCCAGGCCAGTTGCCTCCACCTCTGTGAGTCCCAGCAAGGAGCACCTGACTTGCTGAGGATACACCTGGATGTGGTTTAGGTGGGGCCCGAGTTGGGGTAGGTACGGTTTCAGAGAATCCTCTGGACAGAATGACTTCTGTTATCCATTTTGATGATGTCACAGCTATGGCGGCGCTGTGTCTGGAGCATGGTAAGGGAGAGGGCTCAACAGGGAACAATGGATAGTGCCGGCACTTCCGTACCAAGCAAGTCTCACTTTACCTCTCACTCCGACAATGTCTCTCTGCAAGTCCCTGGTGCCCCTGAGCACAGCCTAATAGGCACTGGTGCTCAGAGCGAGCTGGTCCGTCACCATGAAAATCCACTTGCAGACACAGCTCTTTTAAGAGGCATCTGCTGCTGCCGCTGCCCAGCCTCTGTCTCACTCAGCCACTCTAGACCAGGCAGCCCCATATCCTCACCCTGTTCTACCTTCTGCCATGGCAGGGTGCTTTCTTGGATTTCTCTCTAGTTGTATGGCTTGTTCATCTAGACCCTAGGCGATTTTTCCTTGCTGCTGCTCCTTGTTTCCGTCACAACTTTGATTTGGTCACCAGAGGGATGAACTGAGCCTCTATTATCTATGCCATTTTTTCCTCTCTTCAACCTATTTGGTTTTTAATGAGTAATTGTCCTATTGTTTTCTGTATTGGTTTACTTAGTTACTTACTTATTTATTTGCATGGATGGTAATTTTAAAGAGAGAATTTTGATATTCTCTTGTGTGTCCAAAGAGGTGCATGGAGGATTAGACACTTGGGAAATGTTATTAATAACTTAATATTATTTGCTCTACAGTATGGAGTCTCCATCTCAGCACAATTGACATTTTGAGCTGAATAACTCTCTATTAGGGTGGGGAAAGGGGCTGTCCTGTGCATTGTAGGATTTTTAGGAGCATTCTTGGTCTCTATCACGATATGACAGTATCATCCCCCTCCCAGATGTGATAATTAAAGTCTCCAGACCTGAAAAAGTCCTTTCAGAGAAAATCACACCAGTTAAGAGCCGGAATATCTAAAGTATTAGGATAAGACATATTAAAAATGAGAAAATTCACCTTTATGTTTTTATTCTTTAGTTATATATAATAAATATTTTTATACTTCAGTTAGTTTTGTGGTACATATATTTTATTTTGAACTATGGAATTGTTTTCTATAAAATGAGGTAAAATAAACTTTAAATGAAACTTGCAAGAAAATTCTATGGAGTAGGCTTTGTTATGTGACATAAAAACCATAGATTGATCTATTAAAAAGAAACACTGAAGCAAAATTTAAATAGCTGTTTGGCATTGCATAGTATTCAGGGGTCACGAACTTACAAACTAAAATGACATCAGTGATCAAGAAGGGAAAAAGAAGTCTGTGAAGCAGCTTTAGAATTTCCATTCCAATACAGACTGGTAGTATTAATAGTGAATCTAAGCACATTATTCCAGCTGTAAGTATTTAAATTCAAATAATATTAAATACTTTATAGGATAAATAAAAGATGTGTGTATGTATATTTAGCTGCCAGTTTGCAACCCCTAAATAATTTTGTATAAATGAATCACATTTTATGTTTAATTGATGCTTTGGAATTAAATGTCATTCTCTGTATTGTCTGTGAATTGGCTCATGTGGACTGTCCATATGTTTAAATTGTGCTTTAAGTTGGGTACCAGAAAAATGATTTTTTACCTAGATGCCAGGCTGCGTATTTTTGTCATAGATAGGCAATAATTCTTAAACCGATTCCACAGATTTTCTACTCCATTTTAATAAAAGCATAAAATTCTTAAGTGGTAAATGATAGTTTAAAATGGCTGTTAGTGGGCTTTTTGGTCTAGATGGCAGAGTAGGTAAATGCTGTGCTCACTTCCTCTCACAACCTCATCATAATTATACCTAAACTACAGAATAATTATCATTGAGAATCACCTGAAATCTAACTGAACGGAAGTCCTATAACTAAAGATATACAAAAGAAATAATGATGGAAAACTTCTCTAATCTGATGAAGGAAATAGACATATGCCCATCCATCAATTATGCAGATTATCTGTTCCACGCATCTTTTTTTCTTTTTATGCAGAAGAAAATCACATAAAGAGTCCATCAGTGCAAAAAAAAAAAAAACCTAAAGAAATAGGCCAATAT
>NW_011888807.1:1878539-1884320 GCF_000151845.1 Pteropus vampyrus
AAGAAATAGGCCAATATGTCATAAAAATATTTATTTCACATATTTTCACAAAAAATGCTAATGAAAATTCAGAAAACCAAAATAAAATTTTATTCACTGTTGTTGTCTACTGTAATTTAAAGCGATCAACCTCTTTTTAACTGGCACAAAGTCTCTATTTTCATTACTCAAAGTATTTGGAAGTACTACTTTGGTTTCACTATTTATATTTATGTTTTTGTATGATCTTTTTCCAACCCCATCTTTTGCTAAATTTCATAAGTTCTTTGATATTCACAGCAACATTTTTAAAAATCTTTTTGAAATATTAAGGCTCGTTGGATATTTGGATCAATATCTAGAATTGCAGGTTCCAGTTTTGTGGCCACTTGAAGAGCTTTGTAAATATTTTCTGCAGTGAATGAAACTAGTTCAAAGTAACTGCCATATTCATCGGCAGGATTGGCCTTCAGATAGTAAGTGAATAAATTTATTATCAGTTAATTCATGATCAACCAGTAATTCATTAATATTGTCTATATTCAAATTGTCAGAGCCTTCTTCTTGAAATTTATTTAATAAATTAATAATGCCAGTTAATCCCTCTTCAGTTCTTGGAACCATATTTCCTGATACAACCACTTCTAATCATACTGATTTTCAACAAGCATTTAAAGGTAATGGCTTTTTTTCACGCAAAGCTGAAGCAATATTCTAATACAACTTAAAACTGTATATTTATACCAGGCTTCTGTAACTATGATTCCTTATCTTCAAATTTATTAAAAATATTATTAAAACTCCATTTAATATACTTAACCGTAAAGGTAGAAATAATGCCTCGACCTAAAGGTTGGATCAAAGAAGTTGTATTTGGAAGGAAGTTATTTATTCATTCCTTCTATTATTCAACAATTATCCATAACCTGTTTAGAACCATTCGCTACATCAAATGCTGAGGTTTCAAAGTACATTGAAAAGTGATGTTGTCCTAAAGATATCTATTGTCAAGTAAAAGTGCATGAAAGTTAAATATACAACTTTTATATTTGGATGTTCTAAATTATGTGGATGACCAGATGCATTATCTACAAGGAAAAGTATTTTAAAAGGAAGACCTTTTTCCTTCATATAATTTTCAGCTTCTACAGCAAAACATTTATAAAACCAATTCTGAAAAACATCAATAGTCATCTGTGCTTTTTTATTTGCCATCCCATGAATGAAAAGATCATTAATAATTGTGTGCATTAGTATTAGTTCTTTGTACATTGCTGAGTTAAGCTATTATTTTTTAGAAAGAGTAATTGCCAATAATGGAAATGAAAAAAGAAAGAAACCCATAAAATGAGACCATATAAAAGGAAAATGTGAATAAAAAGTCTGTGTAAATGGGGGGAATATTTACTGGGTATTAAAAAATATATACCGAGTAAATGGAGAGATGGGTGTACAAGCCCAGGAAGCATGGAGAATCCCTAACAAGATAAACCCAAAGAGACCTACATCAAGACACATAATTAAAATGCCAAAGGTTAAAGACAAAGAGAGAATCTTAAAAGCAATAAAAAAATCATCTAGTTACCTACAAGAGAGCTCCTGTGAGACTGCCAGCTGATTTCTCAAGAAGAGACTAGCAGGAAATATTTAAAGTAATGAAAAGCAAGAAACTAAAACAAAAATTACTCTAGCCAGCAAAGCTATCATTTAAAACTAAAAGTCAGATAAAAAACTTCTCAGATAAAAAAAAGCTAAAGGAGTTTATCACCATCAAACCAGTGTTACAAGAAATGTTAAAAACAAAACAAAACTTTAAGAAAAAGAAAAAAAGATAAAAATATGAATAATAAAATTACAATAACTATATAACTAACAACAATTACTTTCAATGTAAATGGATTAAATGCTTCAATCAAAACACTGGGTGGCTAAATGGGTAAGAAAACAAGACCCTTACATATGCTGCCTAAAAGAGAGTCACTTCAGGTCAAAAGACACACACGGACTGAAGGTAAAGAAATGGAAAAAGATGTTTCATGAAAATAGAAACAAACAAACAAAAAAGCTGAGGTAGCAATACTTATATCAGACAAAATAGACTTTAAAACAAAGGCTATAACTAGAGACAAAGAAAGGCCTAATAATCTCACTTCTGAGTATTTATCCAAAGAAACCCAAAATACTACTTTAGGTACATGTTCGTCCATAAATTCATTGCAGCATTATTTACAATAGCCACAGTATGAGTGTTTGTCAATAGATGAATGGATAAAGAAGAGGTGATACTATATATAATAAAATATTACTCAGCCATAAAAAAATGAAATCTTGCCTTCTGCAACAACGTGGATAAACAGAGAAAGAGAAATACCATATAGTCTAACTTATATATGGAATTTAAAGAAAAAATAAAACAAACAAACAAAACAAAAACAAATATGGTTACAAAGAACATTTGGGTGTTTGCCAGATGGGAAGGTGGTTGGGAAATGAATAAAATAAGAGAAGTACAAAATGGTCGTTATAAAAAAGTCATAAGGTTGTAAAGTATGGTATAAGGAATACAGTCAATAATATGGTAACACCTATGTATGGCATAAGATGGGTACTATATTTACCGGGGTGATCACTTTGTGAGTTATGCGAATGTCTAATCACTGTGTTTTTACATCTGAAACTAATATAATATTATATGTCACCTGTAATTTAAAATTTTTTAAAATACTTTAAAAAAATTAATTGAAAGAATGTCTGTTATTCATGCATGCCTTCTACTATTCAACAATTATCTATAACCTGTTTGGAACCATTAACTACATCAGATACTGAGGTTGCAAAGTACATTAATAAATGATGTTGACCTAAAGACATCCATTGTCAAGTAAAAGTGGATGATAGATAAAATGATAATTATAATGTTATGTAGCATTATATTAATAGAAATACATAAAAAATATAAAAATATGAAAAAACTAGCTCATTTATTTATTTTTTATTATTTGTTCAAATACATGTATTATTATTAATTGCAAAAGACTCATTGAGAGCTCAGAATAAAATGTGTACTATCATTCACAGATAAATTTTAAAGTGAAGTCCTTATAAAAATTAGGGAAACTGTGAGAAAGAAATCACTTTTAATAAATCACTTAAGCAAAAAGATTAACCATAAAAGATTCAATTGAAGCATATTGACCCCTATTTCAATATTATTATTATGCAAAGTTAAGAGTTTAAAGCAATGAAAATGAATGTAACTCAAAGAGATTATTAGCTTCTTTCTCTATCTTAATCCGTTATCATCAAAGGAAAACTTTTGAGAATAAATTAAATGTTTAATTTAAATATTTAAATTATTAATAATTAATATTTAATTAATTAAATTCTAATGGAATTTATCTCTCATCAGAAATAGGAAAATATAAAAATGATCTGAACAGGAGTAAGTGTTATACATTTAAGCTGGTATTCATCACAATTAACTCTCTAAATTGAATGTTTAGTCAAATAAAGCAGATTGGCTCTATTGCTACGAACTTAGGTCCTTGAAAGGTTCTGTTATCGAGAGGTCATTGCAACCACAGTTCTTTTTTTTCCTTTCTTCTATTTAAATTATTATATCTTTTGTTGATTCCAAAATATAAGAGGTGTTCCCCATTCTTTGAGACTATTGTAGATACTGTTGGTGCTCAATCAATATCCTTTTGGAATTCACTAGTCCAGTGCATGCCACCTATAAAGGATGAACATGCTAATTTTCTCCTTTTTTCAGGGTAGCATAATGTTGAAGCATCTTATACATGTCTCCCAAAGGTCCACATTAAGGTCAAGCCCCAGTTGCACATAGTTATAATCTGCAAATAGCAGACTCTCCATTGGCTTCTTTCCATTTTCTAATTTGCTTCCTCAAATCCCCATCAGTGCTTCCTGAGATCTCCATCCAAACAATCTCCTTCCTTCAGGAGCCTGGTATAAAAGAAATGTCTTACTTTATTATTCTATAACGAAATATGGGCATTTAGTAAACTTAGATTCTATTTTTCAAATGCACATTATAATTTATAAACTATGACTTATAAAGTGTTTTTTAGTGATGATTACTTGAAGATCTTATACTCTAGAATAGGAATAATAATAATAGTAATAATAAACATAACAATTATGATAGTAAAACATGTAGTTAACATTAGTACAAAGCAACACATTAAAATATTGTAAGGGGTAAAAATAATTTCAGCATTCATGAAAAAAGAAGAAACTTCTCATTAAAGTGATTAGGAAATCAGGGAAAACATTAATCCATTATTTTATTAAAAATCTGTTTAGCATTTTGTATGAAGCGGTCACAAATCTAAGGATAAGAAAGAATTAAAAGGTATATAATGAACTGAGCTTCTTTTTTTATATGTTACAGACTGACATGTTCTAAGACACACATATATACATTCAAATATATTTTCATGATTCATTTGACAGAAATCATTTATTTGGCAATTAAAAGAAAAAGGATGAAAAACAGAAACCAGAAATGAGAAAGGAAAAATGAGTAGCTTCATAATTTATCAAGATATAAATTGCAGCTTTTCATTTTTGATATATAACCAAAGTACTTCAATAACTCAAACTAAGTCAAAACATAAGATTGTATTTTCAAAGTGTCATATGAATGCAGAGCATGAAAATAGTTTTTCTTTAAATTTAAAGAAATATAGATCCTAGGTGATTTACTTTCACTGATCACATAAACCAGCAGAAACTGAAGCTAAGAAAGATTGAGTGAATCTTATAACCGAATTAGCTAATTTCTTGTCTTCTAAGAAAGATTATTGAAATTTCAAAGAAAGTGAGGTAGCTGAATGGAAAACAAAGTTGGAGTCAAGAGCTAGGGAAATACAAATATAGTAATAAGTGAATTCCAGAATGTTGAGTGATTTAATTAAGTGTTATGAATATGGTACCTTTTAGAACAAGTTTCATGTATCTGGTCAAGTTGTTTGAAACTTGAAGATTCAATCAAATATATGGGATGTAGTCCATTAAATCCGCTACAACACCCCTAGATCCCCACAGTTCTCAGACCTATCAAAATAGAACACATTGAATGAGAATACTTTGAATCACTAAATTTTTTAGTGATTTTTAGTTTCTCTGCAAGATTTGGGCAGTATTTTTATATACTTCTAGTGAGATACCTTCAAACATAGCAAGTAATGCCAGCTGTTCTTTTATTTTGAACTTTGGTTTCTTTATCTTGAAAATGCTAATGTTAGGGCCTATCAAAGTTTTTTTTTCTTTCTTTTCTTTTTTTAATACTGTAATAAACATAGAGTTGAATACTTACAATGCTTAGACTTCTTCATTGAATATTATGCATGATTTATAATTTAAGAAAGGTTTAAGCCACAAAATAGTAATAATATGAATGTTATTAAGTATTATGACTATGTATTTGCTAGCATTTAATGCCTTTAAAAACTTCATGATATAACCAGAAACCATACACTTCATAATATTTCAGTGGAAAATTTCTCAGCTATCATGATTGAAGGAAGTTTTTCACCATTTCTACTGACCTCTTATCTGATTTTTTATTTCTTTCTTCTTGGTAATTTCTTTCTATTGATAGATATCATCCAGGTGGAAGGTTTATCTCATGATAAAAGGAAATAGCATGCAATGGGATATATGAGAGCACCTAAAATATTTATAATATCCTTAAGTTGCTTTATAATTTTTTAAAGTGACATATATTTTAGATTTTAGGTATTGTAACATATGGTTAACACAATTTGGTGACTACAA
>NW_011888807.1:1884370-1888166 GCF_000151845.1 Pteropus vampyrus
GAACACATTGAATGAGAATACTTTGAATCACTAAATTTTTTAGTGATTTTTAGTTTCTCTGCAAGATTTGGGCAGTATTTTTATATACTTCTAGTGAGATACCTTCAAACATAGCAAGTAATGCCAGCTGTTATTTTATTTTGAACTTTGATTTCTTTATCTTGAAAATGCTAATGTTAGGGCCTATCAAAGTTTTTTTTTCTTTCTTTTCTTTTTTTAATACTGTAATAAACATAGAGTTGAATACTTACAATGCTTAGACTTCTTCATTGAATATTATGCATGATTTATAATTTAAGAAAGCTTTAAGCCACAAAATAGTAATAATATGAATGTTATTAAGTATTATGACTATGTATTTGCTAGTATTTAATGCCTTTAAAAACTTCATGATATAACCAGAAACCATACACTTCATAATATTTCAGTGGAAAATTTCTCAGCTATCATGATTGAAGGAAGTTTTTCACCATTTCTACTGACCTCTTATCTGATTTTTTATTTCTTTCTTCTTGGTAATTTCTTTCTATTGATAGATATCATCCAGGTGGAAGGTTTATCTCATGATAAAAGGAAATTGCATGCAATGGGATATATGAGAGCACCTAAAATATTTATAATATCCTTAAGTTGCTTTATAATTTTTTAAAGTGACATATATTTTAGATTTTAGGTATTGTAACATATGGTTAACACAATTTGGTGACTACAAGGTGATGCTTTTGTATAATGATATCACTCTATGAACTCTATAAAGGGCAAAATGGGTTCCAGGAAAAACAATAAGTTCTACATATTAAATTCATCAAATATTGTTTTCTTTAAGGCAGTCTTAGTAAGGAGCTCGATTCTCTCAGCAGACTTTTGAGATCTTCGCATTTAAATGCCAGGTCATCCGGCTAACTGCAAGTTGTTGTGGACATTCAGAAATTGAAACGGACAACTCAAGTGGCTAAGCACTTAGCCTCAATACAGACCAATAATGACTACAGCTATAAAAGTAAGAAGAAAGAACTCCTGCTTCTCTTTTGTTTCTAATGGAATGGTTGAGTGACAGAATTGCACATTGTCACAATAATAGAAATTCTGCTCTTTACCAGTTGACCTTAATGAATAATGAACCTCCATAATGAACCTCCTCTTCAGAGTGTTGATTATACCATTAGTTATATTTGAAGTTTGTTAGTTCACATACTGTTGATTGCCTTTATATATGCTACTTAGTTTTCTGATAGTATACATTTTTTTTTACTCAACAGGAGTTATTTATTAAGGTGAAAAAAATCAACCAGTTTTTCTGCTTTCCAATAAGGACTAATCAATATCCCTGAGACCAAGAAAGTAAAATAAGATTACAGTGTTGTATATTTCAAAGTCTATTATGAAGTGTGTGTGTGTGTGTATACACACACAGAAAGAGAAAGAGAATATAACCTATTAATTCTATACATTATATCATAATTATAAGTCTAAGAACATAAAAAAATATACCAATAGTTGACATTTTATTTTATTTTAGATTGTTCAGATTTCCCAATTTGTAATTTTGTGAATTTTTGTACCTACAAAAAAGTTGAAGGAATGGTATATATATTAAACACTTGTATATCCTTCACAGAGATTCATAAATTGTTAACAATTTGCTAGATTTTGCTACATTTGCTCTCTATTCATCTATATCTTTTTTTCCTTCTTGCAATATAATTTGAGAGTAAGTTGTAGACCTCATTATATTTCTCTGTTTAATTATTTAGAATACAATCCTCCATTACCACGATACCATGATCACTCTCAAACAATTTAACAGATTAGATATAGATATAGATATATAGATATAATTGTTCAACATATACTCAATATGTGTGTGTATGTTTTTCTTTTTGTAATATTTTTCATGACATTGACTTATTTAAGAGTCTTGGGCAATTGCCTTGAAGAAAGTATTATATTTAAACTTACCTGATTGTTTCAGCATTAGATTTAGGATATGTGTGCACACACGGGTGCATACACACAAATTCTGAAAGACTAGCTTAAACAAGGTACTTTGTGTTTTTCATTGTATCACATCAAAAGATACATAAATGTCAGTTGGTTTCCATTATCAGCATTGCTAATTTTGATAACTTGGTTAACATGGTGTCCATAGTTACTTTTGTTTTAAAGATATAATTTTACTCTTATAATTAATGTTATCTTTAGAGGATAATATTAAGTCATTTTATCTAGGTTCTTAAGTTTGTTAACATAGTCCTATTTAAATTATTCTTTGCATTCCATTTAGACATTTTAATTGTTAAAGTTATTTAACCAATAACGTTATGAATTTTCCTGGTATTTTTATCATAAATGCTCCCAATAAATTCTGATATGTAGTTTTCTCATCTTTTTAAATTTTTAATAATTAGTTTAAAATATACAATGCATTGGTTAGACATTTATATAGTTTATAAAGTGATCCCCCCTAATTAATCTTCCTCTCCTCCAGCTCTCCACCTAGTCATTACATTAATGTTAACTGCATTCTCTATGTCATGCTTCCCATTCCCATGACCATTTATCAACTACTAATTTGTACTTCTTAAACCTTCACCTTATTCTCCCAGACCCCAAATTTCCTCCCCTCTGAGCATCACCAGATTGTCCTCTATATTTGTGAGACTATTTTTGATTAGTTTGTTCTTTTTATTCCTTAGATTCCATAAAATTATATGGTGTTTATCTTTCTCTGTCTGACTTATTTCACTCAGCAGTTTTTTAATGGCTGAGTAATATTCCATTGTACATATGAACCATAATTTCTTTATCCGATCTTTATCTAATCATCTGTTGATGAGCATTTAGATTGCTTCCATATCTTGGCTATTGTAAATCGTGCTGCCATGAACATAGGGGTGCACAGATCTTTATGAATTATTATTTTGTTTTTCTTTGGATAAATATCCAGCAATTTTGACCCAGCAATTGTGGGGTCAAAAGGTATATCTATTTTTAATTTTTTGAAAAATCTCCAGACTGTTTTTCATAGTGGCTGTACCAATTTGCAATCCCACCAACTGTGTATAAGAGTTCTCTTTTTTCCACATCCTCATCAACATTTGTTGTTCTTTGATTTGTTGATGATAGCCATTCTGACAGATGTGAGGTGATATCTCATTGAGATTTTAATTTGCATTTCTCTGATGATTAGTGACCTTGAGCATCTTTTCATACATCTATTGGCCATCTGTATTTTCTCTTTGGAGAAATATTTGTTCAGGTCTTCAGCCCATTTTTTTAAATTTGATTGTTTGTTTTTTGTAGTCGAGTTGTATGAGTTCTTTATATATTTTAGATATTAACCTCTTATCAGATAGATCATAAATGAATATGTTCTCTCATTCAGTTGGTTGTCTTGTTGTTTTGGTGATGGTTTCCTTTGCTGTACAAAAACTTGTCTTTCTTTTTTTAATTTAATTTTATTTTAATTTTTTCCCCTTTTTAATCCCCCCCACCTCCATTTCCACACCTGACCTACAGATGTTACCGTCTCCCCTTATGAACTGGATCTCTGAAGGTGGGATGTCTCCTCCCATGCGCTTGCAGTATGCACTCAAGGCCTGGTGCACCCCGGGGATGGTCCCCGTGACTCTACCTGGGGTGCGAACCCAGGACCTTCTACATGCAAAGCAGACGTGCTAACCACTACACTATGGAGCCACCCCTGTATAGAAACTTTTTAGTTTGATGTAGTCCCATTTGTTTATTTTTTCCTTTGGTGACCTTGCCTGAGGAAATATATCCAAAAAGAAATTAC
>NW_011888807.1:1889526-1895016 GCF_000151845.1 Pteropus vampyrus
ACCTAGTCATTACATTAATGTTAACTGCATTCTCTATGTCATGCTTCCCATTCCCATGACCATTTATCAACTACTAATTTGTACTTCTTAAACCTTCACCTTATTCTCCCAGACCCCAAATTTCCTCCCCTCTGAGCATCACCAGATTGTCCTCTATATTTGTGAGACTATTTTTGATTAGTTTGTTCTTTTTATTCCTTAGATTCCATAAAATTATATGGTGTTTATCTTTCTCTGTCTGACTTATTTCACTCAGCAGTTTTTTAATGGCTGAGTAATATTCCATTGTACATATGAACCATAATTTCTTTATCCAATCTTTATCTAATCATCTGTTGATGAGCATTTAGATTGCTTCCATATCTTGGCTATTGTAAATCGTGCTGCCATGAACATAGGGGTGCACAGATCTTTATGAATTATTATTTTGTTTTTCTTTGGATAAATATCCAGCAATTTTGACCCAGCAATTGTGGGGTCAAAAGGTATATCTATTTTTAATTTTTTGAAAAATCTCCAGACTGTTTTTCATAGTGGCTGTACCAATTTGCAATCCCACCAACTGTGTATAAGAGTTCTCTTTTTTCCACATCCTCATCAACATTTGTTGTTCTTTGATTTGTTGATGATAGCCATTCTGACAGATGTGAGGTGATATCTCATTGAGATTTTAATTTGCATTTCTCTGATGATTAGTGACCTTGAGCATCTTTTCATACATCTATTGGCCATCTGTATTTTCTCTTTGGAGAAATATTTGTTCAGGTCTTCAGCCCATTTTTTTAAATTTGATTGTTTGTTTTTTGTAGTCGAGTTGTATGAGTTCTTTATATATTTTAGATATTAACCTCTTATCAGATAGATCATAAATGAATATGTTCTCTCATTCAGTTGGTTGTCTTGTTGTTTTGGTGATGGTTTCCTTTGCTGTACAAAAACTTGTCTTTCTTTTTTTAATTTAATTTTATTTTAATTTTTTCCCCTTTTTAATGCCCCCCACCTCCATTTCCACACCTGACCTACAGATGTTACCGTCTCCCCTTATGAACTGGATCTCTGAAGGTGGGATGTCTCCTCCCATGCGCTTGCAGTATGCACTCAAGGCCTGGTGCACCCCGGGGATGGTCCCCGTGACTCTACCTGGGGTGCGAACCCAGGACCTTCTACATGCAAAGCAGACGTGCTAACCACTACACTATGGAGCCACCCCTGTATAGAAACTTTTTAGTTTGATGTAGTCCCATTTGTTTATTTTTTCCTTTGGTGACCTTGCCTGAGGAAATATATCCAAAAAGAAATTACTATTAGCAGTATCAGAGAATTTATTCATCTTTTTTTCTTTTTTTAGAAATTATTCAATTTCAGTTTGTAGTTTGTGTTTCTCCCAATAGTCACTTAATAAAGAGACCATAAATTTCAAACAAGCAGAATCTTTGTTTTTCTTTTTTTATTAATATATAGTTCATAGCTTTGTGATTACGGAAATGTTATTTTTATTGTCTAGAATTTGTGGAACTTGTTTAGGTTTTTCTTAGTTGAACTAATATATACTCGATTTTCAGTAGCGATCCATGTGCAATTGAATGAACACAGGAAATGAAAGTATATAAAATAAGAAAGCATGAACAAGATAGTATGTGTTATGTACACATCAGGTATTTATTATTTTCCTTCTATGAAGAGGAATGCTGATAGAGATGAGATTATAGAAATGTAAGAATTGAATTCTCTCCTTGTTATAAAGTTCTAATGGGGTTTTGAAACAAGGTCTCCATCTGGTATCTTGACATGATTAATCTATAACATACCAAAGACACATATTAACAATTCATGTAAAAAAAGTTTTATCTTTGTATGTGTCAATCTTTAGAACGGAGAGAGTAGCAGATAAAAACAAAGAATACTGTTAGTGCCTATATTATGCCAGATATTTTCAGATGCCAGATTTCATCATATGAAACTAATAATATTAAGGAAATACCTAAATATTAAATTGGTGCAAATGACAAATTATTATATAGTTCTCAAAACTTTTGACTTCAAACATTTAAAATTGTTTTTTAAAGTTGAAAAGAAAAGAGATGAAAAATGATTTCAGAAACTGGCAGTATAGTGAAGGGGTAACAATGAACAGATTAATCAAAATAATGTATTCTTAGTAACAGGTATTTCAATAAATTATTCCTGAAATGGTTAGCTTCACTATGGCATTGTCAAATAATGTGGCTTCTCAAACTCGAGTATATAATAGTTTAAAAAATAACAATTTTTAATTAAGTCATAACGTTAAAAAAGAGCAAAAATAGACGTATCATGTGGCCATTCGAGCTAATTATTCAGGAATAGTGTTCTTTGCCAAGTGATCAGAATGATTTATGCCATACAGCTGCTAAGGGAACTTTAGTATTATTTGAACAGCCAATTTGTATGAAAAATCATGTATTTGTTAGTTTTACTGAATTTGTAAATCCACTTTAAATAGTTACATGTCCCATGCTTACAATGCTGTTTTAAAAGACAACATAGGTATGAATGCTGAGAAAATAAGTGGAACTGTGCCATTTATAATGCAAGTATAAGAGCAAGGCCACTTTGGCAAAATTAAATGAATATTAATGTTAATAAATTAAATTTAATTTAAAAATAATGAACTAATTTTGTTTATTTAGGGGTTTCACCAATATTTAATAGACTACAGAGACTTTATACAAAGACAAGTGTTTCCACCATGCAAAAATTATCAATAGAAGCTGGTTGAAATTAGGATAAGTATCTCTAATAATAGAAAAAATAAAAATAAAATCTCATATTTTTAAATAAAATATACTGATATAATAAAATAAGTAAGAATCTCCAAACTCATCGCTACTGGTAATACTGTACATTAATCAAAGAAACATAATTGAAACCTAATCAGCATAAGTTATTCAGGAAAAGAAGTACATGCTGAGGACCAGATCTTCCTTGCATCTGCTTTAATTAACCCCTCACTTTAGCATTTCTTGGATATCCAAGTCTCCTTAAGCCTGAACTTAAGGACATCACAATATGCTTGACAGTATGGATGTTTGGGGAATACTCTTACTGAAATTTTGGTCAGAGTTATTGTATATAGTTCATCTCTGTCCGTGATTATTGACCTTCCTGGGGAAATCACTTATTATTTATCATTTTCCTAAAGCCATGAGAGCATAAGTGTAAGGATGAAAGTCATGTTCTTCGAGTATGAAGAAAATAAAAGAACCAGGGAGTGGAACCATTGTTTGTCTATTCTACTATCACACTGTAGAGAGAATTTTAGATAGAGTAAGAAGTACATGTAACAAATAACTTCAGACTTTGTAATGGTAATTGGAAGATTGGGAGATAAACTTATGCTGGGGAACTTATCATGAAGAAAATAAAACAGTAGGAAATACAAAATATTATTCATTCTTTAGTTGTAAAAAGTAAAAAGAAGCTTTAATATCCAACTTCTTACAATGTGTAACTATTTGAAACATACATACAACAGGAAATATAGGATTTGGAATTGGGAGTCACTACATACATACAAGAGGAAATATTGGATTTGGAATTGGGAGTCACTACATGGACAACATTGTATTGACTTTACCTACAAATTGGGATAATAATTATCACTTTGGTGTCAAAGTTAAGATATGTTATGATTGTAAAAAACTTAACATATTTTCTGGAATACAAAATGTCCTCAGAAAATAGTAGCTTTTATTATTTAGAAAGCAGTTTGATAAACACATTTATCCTTCAACCCACAAATTTTCATTCATTTATTTATTAAGAGAGTCTTTCCAAATTCCACACTCTCTGTTAGGCATTGGGATACAGGAGTGAATAAGACAGACTACCTCTGCTCTATGGAGCTTAGAGTTAGCAAACAAGAGACATTTTTAAAAACATTATTACAAAATGATGTTTTTGCACAGCCACAAAAAGTCCTGTAAGGAAAACATTAGAAGGTTCTCTGAAAGAGCATAATATAAGGACATTCTGAATAATGAAAAGGAAAACATGTTCCCCACTCAGTTTAAAGTAGAGATAGGATAGCAGCCCTAGAAGGTGAGATAGTGAACAAGGATCAAACATATAAGAAAGGCAGGATTTTGGTGAGAATGAGACTAGAGAAATGTAAGAGTCCTTCTCCTTTACCTTAAAGACCTCACAGTAGCAAGGAAAGAAATGAAAATAGGTTCTCACATAAGTTATTAAGATATTGGAAAGATGACTAAAAATTGGAACAGGTTGGCATATTTGAGTTATAAGTAAATTTAAAGCATTGACATTTTCTTAAGATATTTCTTAAGATATTTATTTTCTTAAGATATTTATTATATTTATTAAGATATTTATGTTTATTATAAATATCTTAAGTTACTAAAAAATATTAAATGCATATGAAATAAATATATATATAAAACACACCAAAACAAATTTCATTGTCCAATGGGACAGATGTATAACACATACACACCCTCATACACTTGCACATGCACTCGCACATGTGTACACACAAATATGTACGTAAAAATAATATTTACTCAAAACATTTGAAAAATTAGGACTGTGTGAAAATTTTTGCTTGATTTTTTCTAATTATATGCTAAAAATATAGAGACTGGGTGGACCTTTATTAGTTTCCTTTTTTGATGCCTTTTCATCTGGGGACTTTGCGTTATCCTAATTCTTATAGACAGAAAATGACTCTCTGGTGAGCATGCCTTCTATATACAAACAAAACAATGCAGAGTTCGCACCTTCTAATTTTCTTTTCTATTGGGCTCTTGTACTCAGGGTCACTATTCCTCTGCCCTAATCGCCCCAGGACCAGGTATCAGACACCTAGAGACAGTCCCTACATTCCAGAGCCTACTGACATTATTCAAATTTGCCAATTCTAAAACTGATTAGACTGCTTACTTTGCCTTACTCGTTCTTTCTTGTGAAAACCAGGATAAAGGTTCTCTCTCAGTTTCACACTCTCTGTCTCTGCTTGTCACTAACATCTAACATTGGTATCTTATGTGGCTCTATGTGGAGTGGCATAACCTCTTCTTCAGAACTGTGAATTATTAATAGCAATCATCTCCTTATCAGTTGACTTCACTATTCCTGAATAATAATAAATTCTACATTCTAAACAAACCTATTTTATATAAATTAATCAAAAAGATCCATCTAACACCATTATTCCACTCCTTTAGGCCTATTAGCTGATCCTCCTTACTCTTAGAAAAAATGCTAAGGAGTATATGTAAATAAAGGTGTAAAATTATACATTGAGTATTAGTTAAAAGGAAGACAGCTGAGAAAATGCAAAAAGAAAACCAACCTCCTTTGAATCAAAGTAGTAGCTTAACATGATTTAAAAATTAATAGTCATTTCTTCCTAATACATATTCTGGTAGAAAGAATAAAAAAGTTCAAGTGCTGGTCTATATCAACTTTGAGGTTAAATTATAAAGCTTTTTT
>NW_011888807.1:1895856-1898131 GCF_000151845.1 Pteropus vampyrus
TAACTTTTACTCTGTGATATTATATAATTTATTTTTAATTTATACTTATCAGAGACATATATTTTACATCATGAAATCTATAAAAATGGTACTAGCGAGGGAGACTAAGTTCAGAAATGTTTTCTGAAGCTTCTAGTTTTTGAATCATACCACCACTATTTACTAATTGATTTTGTCAAGGTTATTTAACCTATCTAAATCTAATTTCCTTTTCCAAATAAGAATAATGAAAGAACCTATCTCCTAAGGTTCTTGTTAGGTTTTAATGGAAATACAATGTAAAGCATTTAGTAGCTAAAATTGTTTGAGCTCCTTTCTCATGCCCTGGCCCTTCTCTCTTTAATGTGTACCAGCTCAATTTCCCATGCTAGCACCTACATTCCTCTCTGTGGCTTTCCATGACTGTTTAAGTCTATCTTACTTCCTGTGTAACACTATAGATGTGTTAGTAATAAATGCTCTCCAGGAGCAGTCCTCTACACTGACTCACAGAATAAGTGTTTAATAACCAAGCACTCTCATCCCTCATATGTATTTACGCAGGTACTAGGGAACCAGTGGAAATAATATCTTGATGCTCACAGTGGTAACTAGCTTACAACAAACCCATGTTTCCCTTCCCTTTCCTGAGTCATTTTCTCACTCACCTAAATTCACTTAAGTTCTCATATCAATATTAGCATCTACAGAACTTCATATTGATATAGTCATTATCAGAAGTACTCCTAGAAAACAGATTTCTAGGGTAATAAAAGCAAGAAAACCATTGCTATTGGTATGTAGGAAGTTGATAATACTTAGCATACCGTAGCATCAACATTACTAAGATTTTCACAGATGGAGGAATTAGGATGGGATATAAGTGGAAAGGGATATATTTATTTATGAAATAGCTCTAGTTTTGAAATATGCAGCAATGGTGATAATTCAAAGGATAATAATGTAGTTTGTTTCATGTTATCTAAGCAATGAAAACAGGAAATGATAGGCTCAAGTGAGCCAGCTACTAATTTAAGCCATGAGATGAAAGCCAGAAGACACCTATGTAAGCTTTTGAAAAGTTAAATTTCTACAGTTGGAGACAGACTGGCCTGAAACTTATACACAGAACTTTATTTTTAGAGTAGCTTGATTAGAAAAGAGGATAAAATAAAGACTAGTATTTTGGCGTGATATCCCAATTTGTATGTACTACTGCCTATTGTATATCTGATTCCTTAGCATGGGTCATGTCTTAAATTAACTCACTAGCTGACACTGTTTTCCTGAATGATAAAGACATTTCTTTTATGAAGGAAATAAGGAATAGCCTACTGGTGGATGAGAAAGAAAAAATAATTTAGTCTGTGTTAATAGTGCACTGTAGATCAGGACTGACGGTAGAAGAGCTTTTAAGGGAGGTGATCCCTCTAGTGTAGTAAATGATGGTAGGATTCCAGCAGAGGCCACTTGGCAACAATTACCCGTGAAATAAAGTGGATATATTTTTCATAAAGGACACTTTATGAAGTAGCTGTAACGGTAAACAAAAAGCACTGACCCACAATGGTGTTTGACAGTGGCTTAAAGACAATAGTATTCCAAAGTCAATATAAATTGCTGCGAATGGAGATTTTGCTTGACTTACATAACCAAAAAAGGTCAGGATTTGATGGACAGAAAGCTGAGCTCAGTGGCTGCATTATAAAATTATGATTACTGATTCATTTAACAGATCTGAGCCATTTTCTTAAAATGGGAGACCATAATTACAAAGAGGACAAGACACTTTAATGAAAGACACCGCACTGCCCATAGCTCTAATTCTTCCCCAATGAATCCATGGTCAGAAAGAAAAAAAAAAAAAATTAATCAATCAAACAAACAAACAAACAAAACATCCTTTGAGGAATAATGAACACTGTGCCACCTTGGTTCTCTTGTTAGAATGGCAGTATGTGAAAGCCAGGTAGTACATGGAGTCCTAATTCACGTGTGTCTAACAGTGGATCCAGTGGGTCCACAGAACCACCCTGTAGTTATTTATAACTATGACATTTCTTTACTTGCTTACAGAGCAAAAGTCTAATGGTTGGAAGCTCAAATAAAAACCATTATATTTGCAACAGCATTCGCAATAGTAAATCAGAGCAATATTGAATCTCATATAAAAGGGTAGAGATTAGTGATGCTCTCAATGCCTTAAATGATGCAGGTTGTTTGTCCCAATACCACTCTCACTTAATTCACCATTCTGGCTGCTAATAAATATAGGTGATAATGGTAGATTATGGTG
>NW_011888807.1:1899236-1908032 GCF_000151845.1 Pteropus vampyrus
AAAAAATATTGCATTCTTGACTAATGGTTACAGAAAATATACTATATTTTCTGTATGCATAGTTTTTTTCAGGGATGCGATACCAAGCTGTTTCTTGGCTCGCCAAAGAATTTGGAAATGTTTAAATAGTAATGCTGACTGTTCTCTGCTTTGTTCAACACAAAATGACATAGGCTATTTCTTGATTTTTTTTTAATCCCATTTGCCAAATAATTGCCTTATTGCTTAATCAAACTTCCCTTAAGTCTTTGGTTAATTTCTACTGTTGTATGAAAAATAAGCAGTGATTCTATAAACATTTATTGCAGCAGTTTTAATGAGTACACTTTATTACAACACCAACTCTTTAATTTGTTTGGCTTTTAAGCATTTTACAAATGATCCTTTAAGGGTATCTGTTCCTCTTCTGTATAAACTGTATAAAGTATTTCATGCTATCAGATGTGGTGGCACAGAGGATAGATATAAGCTGTTTTAGGTTTTTCTTTTCTGGAAAAGTGCTTTTATTCTGCTGTCAAATAACCATCACAAACATATATCCATGTCACTAGGGGCTAATGGCTTGTTAGATTATAAGCAATTCGAAGACTTATTTTCAGGGACTTGGATAAAATAAGCTAAAACACATTACAAAAAGATTCCTTTCGCTTTAAAATTTGGCACTTCAATGTCCCAATTTTTCTCCAATGGGAATTTTTTTCCAATTTAAAATGATTATATAACATGTATGCTTCCATGACTCATTTTGCTCTTTTCCCTACAAAAATAAGAACTAACATAAATCATCAATATTATCCCCAGTATTAGAGACTTAATGGAGAAAATAATAGGTTTCAATTGGGTTTTTGAACTTAGAGAGTATAATGATAGTATAAAGGAAAAAGTAAGATAAACTGTGATAGTACGATGTGGAAATGTTCAAGGAAAGATTCAGTGATGAACTAATATTTAAACTGAGCTCTGTGAAATTCATGGCCTCAGTGCATGTGTGTATATTTGGACAAAAAAAAAAAAAAAAAAAGGAAGCACCTAGCAGTACGACTTCCTTGGAAACTATATATAAGGCACAATTGCTGGAAGGTAGCAAGTGAGAGTCTAGTGGTGGAAACTGAATCTGGGCAGGCACACATGGCAAACTTCCCAGGGCCTGTTATGCATGATAAAGAGTTTAGATTTTATAATAGAAGAGGACAATAAATAATAACAAACTTACTATATTTTGCTGCCAAAAGTGTGACAAAGAGTATGCCAACCAATTAATAAATGTCATTTCATTTAATCTTCATGAACACCATTCAAGGTAAATATCTCCATTGGGAGATTTTGTTTTGTTTTTAAAAGAGCTTTTAGTACAATAAATCTTTGCAACTGCTAAATGGCAGAGAAAATAATTTAATCCTGTTCTTCTAACGATTTATAACATTTTTCACTTCCAAATTAGGGCTTTTAAGCCAGTGTGATGGTATAAGTACTGATATAAGTATCTTTGTGTTATAGAAATAACACAAAAATGGTGATACAGAAGGAGAAAAAAAGCTAGTGATATTCTAGGCAAGAGATAGCAAGTATGTGACCCAAACTGGATAACATGTAAAGCAAAAACAAAACATATAGATATTTTAGAATATATAGTCTATGGGGATTGCATTAATGTAACTATGTGAAATTTGCAACACGAACATGTAAAATAAAACAAAATATTAAGACTACTGAGAAGGTTAAAGAAGTCTTTTCATTCTGTTTAAGTTGAGACAGAGTGATGCATAGGTACTGTTAAGTGGATGACTAGAGAGATGATATTCTACACAAGAAACACAGTCTTCTCCCCGCCACCAACTACAAGACATTCTGATACAGTAATATTATGGAGTTCCACAAGCTAATAACAACTATATGTTAATCTAATTTTCTTTAAAGCTTCTTTTTACAGTATTACTAGCTTGTTTTACTGGACTTATAACATTGGGGTCCTACGTACATAATATCTATATATGAATTACAAGAAAATTATAACTTTGTGAACATCTGAAAGACTAATTTTGTAACATATGTTTGCTGTTGTAGCTTTTAAAATCCGGATATAACATATAAGAAGTATTTTGGATTTGGACTTGAACTATAACTCTAAAACATTTCTAACTATTGCCTAAAAGAAAAAATTGATTTTAATCTTGTTTTATAAGTAGGAAGTATTTGTGAATGTAAAATTTAGCTTGACATTCTCCAAAAGAAAGTAAAGTTCAACATTTCTAATAGTGTATTTCTCATGGACATAGCCAATATTACTCTTAGTTTGGAGTGTTGCTTAAGAGAAAACACATCAAAGAGAATTTTAAAGGCCTGCAAGAGATATGAAAACCTAAAGCTTGTGTGAGAAGATTAGAAAAATGTTGAGTGTGTGTGTGGGTGGGGGGAAGAGGAATATAAAATAAAAAAACAGAATAACATCAAAAAGGTTTTTTTTTTTTTTTTTTCTCTTATTAGAAATGTAAGAAACAATATCTGGTTAAAGAAGACAAAAATAGGAGTAAAATTTAATGTGTAAATATGGAGCCGGATATAACACATTGCTTTAAAAAATGACTTGTACTTGAAGAAAATAGATTTATGCATAAAATATACAAGATCGTGTATCTATTGAAATAATTATTGACTACTTTATACTTTATATAACTTAAATAAACTCAAACGATAATATTAAAACCAATGAACATGTATCTTAAGGATAAAGGCAGTGTTTCTATTCATAATTGCAATGCTATAACATTACTGGGCAAAACAATCCTCTACCATGACCCATGTTCGAGTCCACAAAATCAAGGCTTAAAGCAAGAGCTCACCCAAATAAAATCAGACAGGCAGTAGACATGAATGACTAGGGCAGGTAAAATAGTAAAGGAGAAAAAGGCAATTAGGAAAAGCCAATAAAGGATTATTGTGAAGTTGGCTACCACTGTGGGTAACGTGTTCAGTCCTACCGGTGAAAGAGAGAATCATTTATCTGTTGGCATCTCACTCCTACTGGTTAAGCATTGCCCTGGGGCAGGTGTTGGGGATTAATCTCTCTTAGAAGCAGTTAAAGAATATGCAAATGTCAAGTGAGCTTCAGCAGATATACACATGTCTGGAATCATACAAGCCCTCAAGTAGGGAGCAAGAAATACATCCCACGTATCTGAAGTGAGAAACTCCAAATAGGACAAAGACTGTACAGAACTGTTTTCTAAAGCTGGGCTGGAATCAAATGAAGCCTCAATTGGATGAGGCCAAGAGATGTGAAGCAATGCAGAAGTGTTCAGGACAGCCCACTCATTTGACATGCTCAGATCTGCTCATACTCCTGCACCTACCATCATCTCTGCCCCAATTTAATTAACCATCATAAGTCTTCAAAGTGGAGATCAGTAAACTCTAAGGAAAACAATGCAGGAGAATCAGTGGAGCAAATTATACTAATTCTGTAATGTATTCTCTATAGTCATACTACTTAAATTATTGTTTTAGCTGAATTTTCAAATTTTATATTGTGTTTTTTAGTGACAGTTATAAATGTATTTTGAATTTCATGATTTTTTTTTAATTTTTCCAATATGCATATGTATAGTCTTTTCCCAAGTATGTTTTTACAGTTAATATTTTGATTGATTTCTCATTTTAATATATTGTACATGTGTGTATTTATTGTGATAAGTACCTTGTCAGACATTAGGTCCTTTTCAAAATGTCCACTGAAACATTTGGTCCACATTAAAAGGTCCTTGAAATTTGATCCTGTCCAAAATGTCCATGAGAACATTTGGTCTATGACAAAAGTTATTAAATATTTGGTCTTGTGAAAAATTTATCATGAATTAGAAGAAAAATAACAAATAAAATTTTAACAGTTAAATATTTGTATTATTTAATGAATCAAGGACCAAATGTCTCTATGGACATTTTGGACAGGACCAAAATGTCCATTATTTAGTAAGCATAAACCTGCCCTTTAATTTTTGTTGAGCTTTTGTTACTTTTATATAGGAAATTTATTTACAAAGAAACTTAACAGCCAAATATAGACTCAAGTCTGGTGAAGTGCTAGAGTATAGAGATAAATTATAAACTGGATGTAATGTTGATGCAGAACAAGGCAAATTTCCCTGAATAGGGGAGACTAAACACTGCACTGAGAGAAGAAAAGGGTCTTTTGGTGGAGAGTGTAGAAAGAATTCAATATACACCCCAAGATTAAAGTCAAAAGGAAAGTTTATTAGGAAAGGAGTAACTCTCCATACAGAGCATGGTTTCCCCTCAGAGGCAGAGAGTGAGAGGGACTAAGAGAGTTGAGAACAGTGAGTAAAGTGTACCGAGAAAAAGAATGAGAAGGACTGAGAGAAAGAAACTGAGAGAGACAGACACTGAGAGGGAACCCGAGTGTTTGGGGAATTCAGGTTATATATCATTCTTTAATTCCTGTGAGTTACAGTCTAAAGACTTTGTTTACCTATTTCCTTTGATATGGACACACAGTGAGAAAGAGGAAGAGGAAGAGGAAGAATATGTAGTATGAAAGGCTTGCTGACAGTTCTCAGCCTTTAATCCATAGGTTCTCCATGGTTTAGCCATAGGGAATGAATAATTTTATTTTACTTAGGGCAGCCACTTAAAGACTCTGTTTTTCTTGTTTCCCATTCACAAGTTGGGGGAATGAGTTGTTAACAATCCTAGCAGAAATCTTACTTTGTTCTGCAGGTGTTCTGTGCCCTGGCTACAGAGGTGATCAGCTTCACAGTCTCTGAATGTAGCTTGGTTTAACACTTTAATTCTCTTACCTCCTCCCTACATTAATGTGAAAGTTCAAGTTAACTAGATGGTTTACTTACTTAGTAAATTGTAAACAAGAAAAAATGAGTCTGGGCAATTTGCAAAGATATTAGTAAAAAATTGATAGACAGACTTTCCAGTTGAGAAAATTACCAAAATACAATCAAGTAAAATTATGGACAAGAAGCAAGGAACTATTTCACTGCTGAGAAAGCTAAAGATGTAGCAAGGCAATAACTGAGTTGGTCAGAAAACATAAACACCACATCCACTAGACTGGTAGGCCAATTCTATGGAGAAGGCTTTTGAATTCGTGTCACATTTTTAATGGTAACTCTCAGAACTGCAAAGTTGGTACTCAGGAAGTACCCTTTTAGGTTTTGAAAAGGATCATGATCTTTTCTGCTGAGGTTTGCACATACCCACAGCATTAGTGCAAGATTGGAACATCAAGTTTGATAAATGCCAGTATGCTTCCAATAAGCCAGAATTTTTCTGAATAAGTTATGTTATCACTGCAAGTAGTTAACATACTTAACAAATATTTAAATCTCTGTCTAATAAAATTGTGAAGTGTTTTGCTACTTTTATGTGAATATAGCTCATATTTTTGAAGCACTTATTTTGCTTTTTATCTAGTATTTTATTTAATCCTCTCAACAAATCTGTTGGATTATATTTGTCAGACTTTATAATTCAAAACAAAAAACAATGAAACTCAGCTCTATAAAAAAAATTAGTCCAATTTAAAATAGCTAGAAAGTGTTAGAAGAGGATTTCAACACAGGAAATCTGACTTAGAGCTTGTGTTCTCTTTTATGTTGCATAGATACTTACTGATGGCAAAGTCAATAACAAAAATATGTTATTTTCTACTGAAATGTTATAAAACTTTTTTCATACAGTTGGAGATATACATTTTAATTTTGCTATATTTCCAACACATCAGTTATATCACAGAAATAGTCACAATACTATACGTCAGGCATATTAGATATAACTCTCTCTTTTTTTATCCTGCTAAGTATTTTTCACATTTTAAAGATATAGAACACAAAACCCTCAAAATAAATTTCCCAGAGTCATAATACTATTAAGTAGAAGAGAAAATATTTCCACATGCTTTATCTTTTACCACTTTGCCAATATGAGGAGACTCACACTACATGTAGCTATTCCATGCACTACTTTTTGTTTCCATGCTCAAAGAGTACAATGACTCCACTGACTGGATGCTGGGCAATCATCCAGCAAGGTAGTGAACATATAAGAAAGAGACAATGAATTTCATTGCCAAAGCCATATTAGAGGAATGTGTCTACTCTGCTACATACATGTAACCTCCAAGTATATTCTGTCTTATTCTGATTTATCTTCCTTTTTAGAAGTGTCCTTGATATTTCTCGGCATATTTACAAATCGTGTGGCCATGAGCCAAAGGGAATACATAGTGTATGATTCCAAGAAAAGCATAACAACATGCATGATTATGATTGAGAGTTATGTTCTTTCTATTTCCTGACCTCATGGTTCAATATGATGTTAAATCAAGCATTAGTTATAAAATTCTGATTTTTTCTGCCTTTTTTCCATATTAAAAAGAAGAGACCAAAACCTATAAATAAAAAGTACTTGGTCTTTGGCTTATCTACTTCCAAGCTCAATGTCTGGGTTACCCAATTAACTATGAGCAAAGCCATGATCACTTCATAGTAATTCAACATAGCAGAACAAATTGTGTTCAATAGAACTAAATAATTCATCTAATGGAAAATTTTTTTCTGATTAACTTCTTGTTGCTCCATCTTAAAAACCCTTCAAGTGCTTTTATCATTTCTATTTAAGAGACTAGTCCGTCCTATATTCTGCTTATCTGCATGAGGCAAAACAGGTTTAAACAAGGCTCAAGAAACTGTTTATTAAAGGGTTAGAGAGTAAATATGTTAGGCTTGAGAGCCACATAGTTGCCTTCTACTCCACTCTAGTGTTGTAGCACAAGAACAAAGACAATATATAAATGGCTGATTATGGCTCTGGTCCAATGAAACTTTATTTATGGATGGTGAATTTTAAATTTTGTTTCTGTTTTTTAAATAATATATTACATAAAACTATAAATTGCTTATTTGCACAATAAATAGAAGGGTGAGAAATATGTATAATTTTGGAGATACAGAATAAAATAAGCATTATTTCAACAACCAGTGTTTATAAATTTTCATTAAATTAGGAAGACAAATATGTCTAAGATGAGCATGATAGAAATATTTGTATTTGAATATTTATTTATTTGGTAATTTTTGAGAAACATTTAGCTTGTTTTGACAAGGTGAGTTGCCTAAAAATAAACTTAGTTTATTATGGCAAAATATAATTTCTTAATATATAAGAAATTATAATGAATTTGCACATGTTTGCCATATTTAGAATCAGACCTTTCATACAAACTTAAACAAAACAAAACAAAAAGAAACGCACACAAATCTATTGAGTGAAATGGAAGTTTAATTTATTAAATAAATGATCAACAGAACCAAAACTTCCAAAATCACAATACTATATCAGTGATTGCATGACCACTAGGTGTAGGATCCTCTAAAAAGCCCAATAAAGAGAAGTGAAACATATAGTAGGACTTCTACTTTTGCATTATGTATTTCTTTCTGTGTATACCAGGTACCTCAGAATTTTCTTTAATAACTATTCTGTATGTATTTAATTTGTGTCTTTGCCTATCTATATTAAAATAGGTGATTCTCTCAATTTGAGAATAATCAAATGATGTTTTCAATAATATCTACACCAAAGAGACAGGAAAAGAAATTAATTTTGTTTATGCAATGAGTAGAATAAAGATTAAAATATTGCCTTCAATTTAATATTCTATAGTCATAGAGTGAGAAGGTAAGGCCAAATATTTATGCAAAGATGTTTATAAAAATGGTGGAGCCATCATGGTGATAATATAGCTTTGAATCTCTCTGAATCTCCTTATGAAAATAGGTAAAATAATTGGATACCAAAACAAAACAAAAATGAACAAAAATCGCAAAGTTTGCAAAAATCCTAGTCAAGAATACAAGTGGATGGGAAAAACCACCAAGAGGCACAAGACTTTCAAAGTATCACCATCTTTCTGCAAGTACCTAGGGGAGAGCACTGAGTGATAAACATGAGAACAGGAAATTTCTCTCTCTCTCTCTCTCTCTCTCATTCTCACTAGGTAGCTAGCTAACTGCTGATAGATAGATAGATAGATAGATAGATAGATAGATAGATAGATAGATAGATATATCCATCCAAGAGTTACTAGCTAGAAAATATTAATGGCTAAATTGAGAATAGAATCTGAAACTTGGGAGGGTTTTGTCTAAACAAATTGCTTGAGAGTAAAGGATCAGCCATAAGGTCAGAAGGGGTTTGAATAGTTTCTCTCCAGTGAATACTCAAAAGTGACCAACCAGAGAGTAGTTTCAGGATAAGATAGGTTTAGAAAAAACTTCTAGGAATTGAATCAAAATCACATTGAAAGGACTGTGGAGAAAAAGTAGAAGCAACTTAATATAGGAGGCAGGAACATAACCAAGTAATCTTACAGAATGTCTCCAAGTTTTTTCATAGTATAGATAACAAAAGTAGAGGGAGGTCTGTGACATTAGAAAAGTTAAAACACATTCTAAAATTTCAGGAAAACTGATTTCATATAAAAATGATGTATAGAAAATAATCAAGGCCAAAATTGGTACATTTTTACAAGAAAAAAATAAGAGTGGCAGAATAAAGAAAGAATAGTAGAATTGTATTCCTACAGATAATAAAAACATAACAGTAAGATCTGTAAACAAAAGAGATCAGAATTATAAAACTATATTCTATTGCCCAAATTAGCTAGAAAAACAAATCATATGAATGAACAACAGAATTTTAAAATTCAGAAATTAAATCATGGAACTTCAGGAAGTATTAGTTATAAAAGAAACAAATCAATTCATA
>NW_011888807.1:1909017-1910132 GCF_000151845.1 Pteropus vampyrus
GTAATCTTACAGAATGTCTCCAAGTTTTTTCATAGTATAGATAACAAAAGTAGAGGGAGGTCTGTGACATTAGAAAAGTTAAAACACATTCTAAAACTTCAGGAAAACTGATTTCATATAAAAATGATGTATAGAAAGTAATCAAGGCCAAAATCGGTACATTTTTACAAGAAAAAAATAAGAGTGGCAGAATAAAGAAAGAATAGTAGAATTGCATTCCTACAGATAATAAAAACATAACAGTAAGATCTGTAAACAAAAGAGATCAGAATTATAAAACTATATTCTACTACCCAAATTAGCTAAAAAAATAAATCATATGAATGAACAACAGAATTTTAAAATTCAGAAATTAAATCATGGAACTTCAGGAAGTATTAGTTATAAAAGAAACAAATCAATTCATAGTTGAACACTAAACTGCAATAAACACGTTTTTACATGCAACAGATAATTTCATAGGAGAAATAGGAGAAAAAAAGAATGTTTTTAAAACTGAAAAGAAATAAAAGAAAAATAAATAGCTCACTATATTCCTAAAAAGAATGACTAAAAACAAAATATATTTTTATAAAATTATTGGGTTTTCATAAAAAAAAATAAAAACCTTTTGATAATCTAGATCAGGAGCTATCAAATTTTTTTCATGCAGGGCCAGATAGTAAATATTTTAGGCAGTGTGTCCAAAGAGTAGGCTAGATTTCGCCCAGGGACCACAGTTTTTTTGATCCTTGATCTAGACGTTTTAAAGAAAGTGATGTATAAGGAAAACTAGCTTATCATAAGACTTTTGGGCAGCAATTCATATGCCAAGAAATGGCATAATATATTTGACCCCTTACAAAAAAATCCTTAAGCTTAGTACTTTATATCCTGCATAATTGGCTCTTAAAGATGAAGAGCACAGGCAATTTGTTATTATCAATGTGCAAAAACACACAGGATATTTTTTCCATGAGAGCTTCAGAAGAAATCAAGTAGAAGATGAGCTCCACAAAACCAAAATGATTAGAGACCTAAGAACTGCTGTTGAGCCTTAAATATGCAGTCATTTGTAGATTACAGTAAAGTCAGGGATGATAGAGAGTATGTAAGTGCTGTATGCTTTGACAGTG
>NW_011888807.1:1910466-1912773 GCF_000151845.1 Pteropus vampyrus
CTGCATAACTATAATGGACACATCCCAAAGTATAATTTTCTATTCTCAGTTATTTTAGCACAATAAAGGAAATAAAAATATACTGTTAATATAATTAATAGATAATGAAAAAAATATAAAAGCATCAATATATACTGTGTATGGAATACTGTTCTGTGGCAACTTGTTAATTCTGATAATTAATTATAAAGGATTAAGATTCCAATAAAATCAGAAAAGAACGAAGTCTTCCTGGTGATGGAAAAGCATTCAGATCATATAAGAAACTTCTTTCTGAAGAACATATTCAAAAACAAGGGTTTAATAAAGAATTTCTGAATGACAAAAAAACTGACACTGTGAAATCTCCAAAGATCTTTTTTTTTTCCCTCTGAAGTAACAAAATAAAAAAATTTAAGGATAGTGTCTTCTTCACTCCTTCTTTTATTTCACTTTGTTCTTATTCATTATTATGAAATCAGAAGAATTGAAAACAAATAAAGCAAATAGATTTTTTTTTTTTTTCTGATTTGTTTGGGTGTTTCGAGAGATTAAGCAATTTATATCTCTTCTAAGTAACCGTTCTGTACCTCATTGGTGAACTGGAACTCTGATGCAGCTTAAGGTTCATATCTGAATACTGGGGAGTCCTATCCTTCACTCCTGAGGGATCCAATGATAACATTCTTCTCTTCTAAATGTACTGGAAATGATATGTGACATGGCCAGGAGAGTACAACTGCTGGTCAGTTGAGACTTCTAGGATTTCTAGGCAGAAAAGAAATTCACTTCTCTTCTGGAGTTCTTTTTCTCTTTATGATGAACAGTTCAAAATGCCCATTCTCTATATCTGTCGGAGCATCCTATTCATCATTGTTAGATACAATTATGTGAGTACACACCTATACTCTATGCTTCATAAGCTAACTTCTACTTTGGAAATAGGCTTCTACATAGTCTGTGGTAGCAGCAGAGGTATTTGGGGGAAGAATTTGACTCTTTTCTGGCCTTTCATTCCACCATTTAAGAAAGTGTCCTACTGAATTCTTTTAGCTTACCCTCCATGAAATTGGAAGAAATCTATCCTTCTTTAGTAATAGATATATAACCAGGAGATATATTCTTTTTCAAATATATGTGAAAACTACAAATGAACTTTCACCTAATTCAGTGAAGTCTGAAGTACCTGCAAAAACTTTGATCCTGTTTTGAGACTTTGTGCCATTTAAATCTTAAATCCTATACAAAGTGATTCTTTAGGATCACACCTTTACTATCTTTATTATCTTTAATATCTTTATTAGAGATGAACACAACTGTGTCATGATACTATTTTTAATCAGAAAGCTAGGTAAAGAACTGATCAGAAAAATCAAGGAGGCTTACTTCATTCTTAAGATTTATCTAGAAATATTTCGAATCACAATTATCACTGATCTGTGCCATTTTGATACTTCTTTAATAAATACTGTCTTGATGAATTTTTTAGTCTATTCACTTTGAATAGCCATTCCATCATTCATCAAAGCTCAACCTAATTCAAATGTTTTTTTCTAAGATACATGCCCAGAAGAGATCTGGATGTTGGATAAGAGCCTCCCTTTATGTCAAAGGAGGCGCTTGAAAGATCTTGAAAACGAGCTCTAAAACTTTTCTAGGTTTGGAGGGAAGCCTCACTAATGAGCAATGACCAATATTCTTTTTTGATGATACTCTGGGATGTTCTATTCTATATAATTAATGTCATAGATTGTGATGCTTAATTATTCTACTCATAATTGTAGAAAAATGCCATGGAGTAATATAGTCATAAGATATGAACCTACCCCCTCTCGCGCTCATGTAGAGATATTTGAATTGTCTGAGAAAATATCTTTCTCTAATTTAAGTCATAGTATTATATCTTTGATGAACAGTTTCCATGATGCTGCTTTTAGTCCTATGATAGGTCCAGTGATGTAAGTTAAAGCTGTGGTGTTTTTCTCTTCTACTTTAATATATAAATATTTCTAGAATATCTGCCTCTGAAATATCTATCTGACCTTGGGGAACATTGAAAAATATTTCATTAATGAACAGCCATCTTAATATCTCTTTTACCCCACCTGATGTTATTGATGAAATATCAGACCTTTCAATAATTATGATGAGATATGTGGTATTTCTTCTTTCCTCTAAGTCAGAGAACAGTGCTTTATATTTACCATGGATTAGTCTCCACTTTTGATATCTTTAGAATCAGGACGACCATATTGTTCTGCTTGTTGTCATTATAGAAGAGTCTTTATTATACTTCATTTTATCCCCTTCCCTCAAAATACAAATATC
>NW_011888807.1:1912823-1920500 GCF_000151845.1 Pteropus vampyrus
GACTCTTTTCTGGCCTTTCATTCCACCATTTAAGAAAGTGTCCTACTGAATTCTTTTAGCTTACCCTCCATGAAATTGGAAGAAATCTATCCTTCTTTAGTAATAGATATATAACCAGGAGATATATTCTTTTTCAAATATATGTGAAAACTACAAATGAACTTTCACCTAATTCAGTGAAGTCTGAAGTACCTGCAAAAACTTTGATCCTGTTTTGAGACTTTGTGCCATTTAAATCTTAAATCCTATACAAAGTGATTCTTTAGGATCACACCTTTACTATCTTTATTATCTTTAATATCTTTATTAGAGATGAACACAACTGTGTCATGATACTATTTTTAATCAGAAAGCTAGGTAAAGAACTGATCAGAAAAATCAAGGAGGCTTACTTCATTCTTAAGATTTATCTAGAAATATTTCGAATCACAATTATCACTGATCTGTGCCATTTTGATACTTCTTTAATAAATACTGTCTTGATGAATTTTTTAGTCTATTCACTTTGAATAGCCATTCCATCATTCATCAAAGCTCAACCTAATTCAAATGTTTTTTTCTAAGATACATGCCCAGAAGAGATCTGGATGTTGGATAAGAGCCTCCCTTTATGTCAAAGGAGGCGCTTGAAAGATCTTGAAAACGAGCTCTAAAACTTTTCTAGGTTTGGAGGGAAGCCTCACTAATGAGCAATGACCAATATTCTTTTTTGATGATACTCTGGGATGTTCTATTCTATATAATTAATGTCATAGATTGTGATGCTTAATTATTCTACTCATAATTGTAGAAAAATGCCATGGAGTAATATAGTCATAAGATATGAACCTACCCCCTCTCGCGCTCATGTAGAGATATTTGAATTGTCTGAGAAAATATCTTTCTCTAATTTAAGTCATAGTATTATATCTTTGATGAACAGTTTCCATGATGCTGCTTTTAGTCCTATGATAGGTCCAGTGATGTAAGTTAAAGCTGTGGTGTTTTTCTCTTCTACTTTAATATATAAATATTTCTAGAATATCTGCCTCTGAAATATCTATCTGACCTTGGGGAACATTGAAAAATATTTCATTAATGAACAGCCATCTTAATATCTCTTTTACCCCACCTGATGTTATTGATGAAATATCATACCTTTCAATAATTATGATGAGATATGTGGTATTTCTTCTTTCCTCTAAGTCAGAGAACAGTGCTTTATATTTACCATGGATTAGTCTCCACTTTTGATATCTTTAGAATCAGGACGACCATATTGTTCTGCTTGTTGTCATTATAGAAGAGTCTTTATTATACTTCATTTTATCCCCTTCCCTCAAAATACAAATATCTTTTGCCCTTTACTCCCATGAAACAACACTTGGGTATATTCTCCTTCTTCTTTATATTCTAAGAAACATTTTGAAACTTCTTTCTTTGTTTTGGTGGAACAATCCCAATTTCCTGGATATTATGTAAGCATGTGAGTAAACGCTTATCTATCATCTCTGCCCTGATGGACTTCATTCTTACAGTTACCGCTAAGACTTCTACTCCAAATGATTATCAAGTCTTTTAGACTGTTTCACTTATACAAAGAATTGTGTGCACTTCCAGGTTTTAAATGCAATTTCACTTTGATTGGTAAAGTTGTTATTTCTCTTTAACTTCTCTTTTTTTTTCCTGAAACTGCTTTTTTGAGTAAAGCAGACTATAAAATTTAGCAAAAAAAAAAAAGGGGTTTTTTTTTCATAGTGCAAAACATCTCTTGAACAGTACATACTTGAGGTTTTTTTAGTGTCTAAAACAAATATCTCATGATTTTATTTTCAGTTAATTTACCAATTACAGAGATTTCAGTGTTTCACTTGTCATGAAAAGGGTAAATTTCCCCCCTTTAATTCTTACATTAAAAAGTTTTGCCAAAACAAAAGGAGGAAGAAGAAGAGAAAGGATTCAAGTTTGGATAGCAGGATTATTTACCAGCAGCATTCAAATCACCACATCAGTCTTTCCTACTTTATATTTCAATTTCGACTTCTTAAAAATGCCTAAAGAAGTTCTTCCATGCTATCTTATTTTTTTAAATCCCTGTGAAATTATCAATACATCACTTTGTATCTAGATTCATTTAAGATAAATACATGAACTTAGCAAAAGTGTTAGAATATAAATTATTTAAGGATGAACACTTACAGTTAAATTTTATTAAAAGCTGTAAGTATTTAATATATTTTCTTTAAAATATTGCTTGGGATGCAATAACCTTCTCATAGGTTAAAAATATGACTTCATAAAATGGACTATTATAGAATAGTATTACAATGAATGTTTAATCCCATATTTTCTTAATTTACTTGAAATAACATTTATTAGATTCTATTAGAAATAATCATAACAAGTCGAATCTCACAGATATGTCTGTACCACTTAAAACTTTTTTATTTCAAAGTCTGGAGAAAAATTAATAAAACTCTATCATTCACAGAATACTTTAAAATATCTGCTATATTTTCAAGTACTATTTAATTTTACCCCATTTTCCTTTTTTAATTTTTTTTTTCTTTTCTATGGCATTATCTTGCCTATTTAAATAGTAAGTGTAAATTTATACAGTATTACAGAATATTTATATAATTTTACATGCAAATTGAAGGTTGCTAAATTAAGGGTAGAAGAGTCTATGGAATAAACATATTAATTAATTGATTTTTTTGTGGGACTTTAATTTTTTGTTTAATTTTATTAAATTTTTGGGTTGAAATTTATTAATAAAATTATGTTTCAGGTATACAATTCTATTATACATGATCTGTATATTGCATTGTGTGTTCACCACCCAAAGTTAAGTCTACTTCCATCACCATATATTTGTGAAGATAAATCTTTATTATTTGCTAAATCAGCTTCCTTCATTGAAATCTTTTCGCAGTATTGGGAAAAAATCTCTATTAGGTTTAATGTCTTCTTATGAATGTGGAAGAGTTAGAGAGAGGGGTTGTTCGATGTATTTTTTTAAAATTATTTACTATTTTTTAGACCTTGCCCCCCCCACCCCAGCAAGTAATATATTCTTTTTTCTTTGTAAAGTTTGTGACAATTCTTTAGATGGTTGATGATCTTGATATTATTATCTCTGTTTGGACCATATAAAATGATTGTGATATTTCACTGTTGGAAATGACTATTACACAGCCACTGTTTTTTTTCATTTGGAGACAACATAGCACATAGGCAAGATACATTACATATTATCTCATGGATACAAATTACTCATAAATTAAGAACTTTTTTATGATTGATTTTGAAACATAATTTTCCTCAATTCACTGACTTCATTAGAATTTATTGTACTAGAACAGCAACATTTTCTACCTCAACTAAATTATAAGTATAGATGTAATTATGAACAATATCTTATAGAAATAAGTTGCTTCTGAAAAAATACTGATATTTTAAAAGGTTACCATTTATTAATTATAAAATTTGTAAACTTTAACTGACTAAATATCTAAATTTTCTTAACATAGGACCATATACCTTCAATAAAATGTCCATCATTGTATTACTGCATCTTGACTCTATATAATTTAAAGTCAGTTAATTTTGATAGCTTACAGCAAAGATTGATAACCCTTAATCTTTGTTAAGCTTCTTTGTTGAAGACCATCAAGATCTAATTTTTTAAAATCTTACCACTTGGTAGATAAATGGCTTACGAATCCCTTTCTTTTCTAACTTTTCTAATTAATCTGAATGTCATTTAAGAGGGCAGGGAATAAGAGTGATTTTTTTTTAAGTCTTCCAAGCTCACTCTTACAAATATGTTTTTTATCAATGTCAACTCCCAGATAATGCCATCTGTGCTAATCCCTAACCCTTTCTACTGTAGTGCTTTAAGTTGTCTTTCCCTTTGATTTATCAGACAGCTGACCCTGGCCTAACCCTGTCAGCTTTAGTTCAGAGGAGCTCTCACAAAAGACAGGCCTCTGATCTGACAAATTGATTGGCTGCAAGAAACAGTTTAACTGGAAAAGGATCTCCCTAACAAGTGATAAAATACTTTTATTCCCAGCTTACAGCTTTGAGTATGTGGGCAGAATTTATAAAATGTCCAACAGAAGAAAACATTATGAGTAATATGGAAAGCTGAATATAAAAAGAAATAGTAAAATGCCCAAAGCTTCCTGATTAATGATAGTTCTGAGAATATCAGCAACTATATTTTATTTGAAAGCCTCTAAGTGTGAGTTAATTGAAAACGATCATTCTAGTTAGAAAACAAATTTTAAAATTCTCGTAGTGTTTCAAAGCTGTTTTTAACTGGAGCATAACGATTAGATATGAGGATAATAAATTGCAATCTCTAGAAAAGCTATTAATCAGATTAAGAAACAGGTTAACAACAATATCCTTTCGCTGATGAGGCTGTTGAGCTACTTTTGTCCATGGCACTTTGATTTTTGTCACATAATTTCACTATTAGCAATCAAGAGTCTGGTAAATTTTTATCCAGATGGGATTTATGGTCGCATCAGGTTTGAACTAAAATAATAGCCGAAAGATTTATTCTTTAAAGTACTTGGCTATTTTAATTATACCATGCAGTAAAATTAAAGCTATATCCATCTTTTTTTTTTTTTCTTGGCATTTCTTTCTTGCTTTTCTTCTTCATTCTTTTTTCACTTTCATTGCACCTTTTTATTTTTTTCTGTACTCCTACTTCATAAAAGGTGTGTACTGTAGTCAGTATATTATTTTTATTACTGGGTACATTGATGATGACCGTCTTCTTCTCATAATGTATGCCCAAACCAGACCAAGATTAAGGATGGAGAAAATTATTATACCTTTTGATAGAAAGAGCTGCTGCACTGATTCAACATTGAGAAGCAAGAGGATACATGTCCTCAATTCTCCCTCCTTCCTGGGAGAGGGATGTGGGTGGGGCCTGGAAAGAGGAAAAGACATCCTGATGTCAGACAGTTAAAAAGTATTTATAATAGAAACATCAGAATTGAGAATCTAGCCATACAGCAGCAAGAGTTACATGAAAATTCCTATGTCTATCCTAATAGACTTCCTAGGACTGGTATGACTATGTTTCCATGGTAGTTAGCCTTGGTTGATTTCTATTTTTATTCTAATTTCGTTCTCTAGTCTTCATGGCAATCATGTTAGCCACATGATTGTTTTATGTTTCATTTTATTTCTGCAAAAGTTATCCAGAGTAGATTTGTATTATTGGCAGATGAGTGATCAGATGTTTTTGGATGAGAGAAACAAAGATCCTAAATTGACAGTTCCACATTTTAAGGTTAGGTATTTGGGAGGATATTAGAGATGCTTTCCAAGAGTGAATAAATAACCATTACTTGGAATGAGAAACTATGACCTTTTCAGTGAGCATTTTAATATAATTTCTGGGCAGTTTAAAAATATTATAAACAAACAAATAATAAAAAATAAACTCAACATTGTACCTAGCATGGTCTTGCATACAGTAATTTTTTTGAAAGCTTGGCTATTACCGACATGTAAAACTGCTTTGCTTTTTCAAGTCGGTTATAAGGGTATAAGTCAGAACAATTGACTAGACCACTTTCAAGCCATACTTTAAATAAAATATCTAAAATTATCTAAACAAATTGCTGATATTCCCTCAATAACTCTGCTTTTAAAAATATTTTATTTTTTTAAATTAATAATATATATATATTTTTTATTTTTCAGTTACAATTGACCTACAAAACTATATTAGTTTCTGGTGTACAACATAGTGATTAGATGTCTATTAACTCACAAAGTGTTCACTCCAATAAATCTACTGCCCCTCTGACAGCATACACAGTTATCACAATATTATTGGCTGTATTCCTTATGCTATACTTTCTATATCTGTGACTATTTTGTAACCATCAGTTGGTACTTGTTAATCCCTTCACCTTTTCACCTATCCCTCCAAGCCCCCTCTCATCTGGTTGCCCTCAAAATGTTCTCTGTATCTACAAGTCTCTTTCTGCTTTGTTTGTTGGTTTGTTTTGTTCTTTAGATTCTACATATAAGTGCAATCATATGACATTTTTCTTTCTTTATCTGACTTAGTACACTCAGCACACTACTTTTTGGGTCCATCATGAAATATCTTTTTCTATCCCATTACTTTTAGTCTCTGTATTTTTTCATCTGAAGTGAGTTTCTTGTAGGGAGCATATGTAAGGGCTTGTTTTCTTATCCATTCAGCCATCTTATCTTTTTATCAGAGCATGTAATTTTTTCATTTGAAGTACTCATTAATAGATGTGTAGTTACTGCCATTTTTTGTTTAGACTTTCGATACACAGTTTTTTCTTCTTCTTAAAGAAGTCTCACGAACATTTCCTGTAATACTGATTTAGTGGTGATAAACTCCTTTAGCTTGTTCTTGTCTAGGAAACTCTGTCTGTTCTTCGATTCTAAACAATAAGTTTGCTGAGTAAAGTAATCTCGGTTATAGGTCTTGGGTTTTCATGACTTTGAATATTTTGTGTCAAGTCCTTTTGGACTATAAAGTTTCTGTTGAGAAATTGGCTGAAAGTCTTATAGGCATCCCCTTGTCTGTAAGTAATTGCTTTTCTCTCGCTGCCTTTAAGATTCTCTCTTTGAATTTAACCTTTGGAATTTTAATTATGATATGTCTTGGTGTGGGCCTCTTTGGGTTCATCTTGTTTGGGATTCTCTGAACTTCCTGGGGTTGTATGCCTATTTCCCTCACAAAGTTAGGAAAGTTTTCCATCATTATTTCTTCAAATAGGTTTTCAATTCCTTGCTCTCTCTCTTCTCCTTTTGGTACCCCTATGAAGAGAATGTTGTTATGCTTGATGTCTTCTCAGAGACTTCTTAAACTATCTTCATTTTTTGGATTTCTTGTTGTTGTTGTTGCTGTTCTGATTGGGTGTCCTCTGCTACTCCATCCTCTATGTCGCTGATTCGATCTTCTGTTTCATCCACTCTGTTGATTCCCTCTACTGTACTATTTAACTCAGTTATATTCTTCATTTCTGACTGACTCCCTATTATATTGTCTATCTCCTTATTTATGCTTTTTATCTTTCTGTTAAAGTTCTCACTGAGTTCATCTACTCTTTCCCTAAGTTACTTGAGCATCCATATAGCCAGCGTTTTGAACTCTGTATCTGGTAGATTGCTTGTCTTCATTTTCTGGAGTTTTGTTCTGTGCTTTCAAGTGGGATGTACTTCTTTGTCTCCTCATTTCAGCTGCCTCCCTGTGTCTGTTTCTATGTATTAAGTAGGGCTCCGAAGTCTCCTTGTCTTAGTAGAGTGGCTCTATGTAGTAGATATGCTGTAGGGCCCCTTGGCACAGACCTGGGAGGGGGTCCAGCTGCAGGCTAAGTTTTGCCACAGCTTGGGCAACTCTAGGGCCACCTGGTAGGAGTCACCAAGCAATCCACATGTGGTTGCCACTCGTGTTGGGCTTATAGGTGTCCTGAGGGGCCAAGTCAGAAACCAAGGCTGGCTGCCACTAGTGTGGGGCTTAGGGCTGCTCAGCAAGATGCACAGGGCACACTGATGCCAGATACTGCTTCTTTGGGTTTTGTGAGCCTTTGAGAGGCTTCATGAAAGTTCGTAGCAAGAGCTAAAACAGTCCATTTATATGGAATAAATCACTAGAAGCAGCTTGGGTGGGCCCACCAA
>NW_011888807.1:1920550-1942296 GCF_000151845.1 Pteropus vampyrus
CTTCTTTGTCTCCTCATTTCAGCTGCCTCCCTGTGTCTGTTTCTATGTATTAAGTAGGGCTCCGAAGTCTCCTTGTCTTAGTAGAGTGGCTCTATGTAGTAGATATGCTGTAGGGCCCCTTGGCACAGACCTGGGAGGGGGTCCAGCTGCAGGCTAAGTTTTGCCACAGCTTGGGCAACTCTAGGGCCACCTGGTAGGAGTCACCAAGCAATCCACATGTGGTTGCCACTCGTGTTGGGCTTATAGGTGTCCTGAGGGGCCAAGTCAGAAACCAAGGCTGGCTGCCACTAGTGTGGGGCTTAGGGCTGCTCAGCAAGATGCACAGGGCACACTGATGCCAGATACTGCTTCTTTGGGTTTTGTGAGCCTTTGAGAGGCTTCATGAAAGTTCGTAGCAAGAGCTAAAACAGTCCATTTATATGGAATAAATCACTAGAAGCAGCTTGGGTGGGCCCACCAAATTGGGAGCTATAGAGTCTCAAGGAATCCCCTGGGCAGAGCTATATGTGCTATCCTGATTGATAGCACCTGAGTCTGAAGGCTGAGAGTGGGAAGGGCTCAACGAAGAAATAATGGCTTCTGCCTGCACATCTGCCCAGGAACAAGGCATCCCATTCAGACCTCTCCCTAAAGCCCAACAGCTCAGCACCTCCCCATATGTCCCTGGAGCCCCTTGAGCAGCTAGCTGCCGCAGTGCTGGAGCTCAGATCAAGTGAGTCCTTCAATGAGTAAGACTGGGCATGGGCCCTTTAAGAGGAAGGTCTTTGCTGCCTGCAGCCATCTGTCTCACTGAGTTGCAATATCCGTTGGTTTTCACAGCTAGAGGTTGTGGGGACTTTGTTTTCCGGCACTGGAACCCTGGGATGGGGAGCCTAGTGTGTGGCTGGGACCCCTTACTCCTCAGGTGGGGCACGTGGATCTGCAGCCAAGATAGACCTCCCAATTCTCAATTGCCTCAGGCAGTTGTAGGACCTGGCCATTTCTCATCTCTGCCCCTCCTACCATTTTGAGATGACCTGTTATTTGAGGTTACCTATTTGAGGGCTTCTGTCCAGCCAGACCTCTGGCAACTCTGCATACTGGTTGTTGTTTAGTTTTGTTATAATTTTGGTGTGGTCACTATGTAGAGGTATGCACTGCCTCTACATTCTATCCCATCTTGAATCTTCTCCGCAAAATATTTTATATTTTATTGTAAGATTTGATAGCCTTCATTGATTTTTTTTCTAAAAACTCATTACTTTTTAGAAATTACCTAATATTTAAAACATTTTTTTTCAGCTTTGTTAAATAAATCGCCACTTCCAGGAAAACTAATGATGTAATAATGTAAATGCATTGTAAACTTTAATTTTTAATTACCTAATATCATGTTAGTCATAATGTTTTCTTGTTGTGTAATGCTGGATATTGGTTTACAAAGAGGGCAGAAAAAAAGTTTGACAGAAATAAAGTAAGCAAAAGGAAAAATAAACTCATTGATAATATGACAAAGAATCAAGGAGATGTTCAATTATGTTTAGCATTTTGAAATATTATATAGGAGAAAACAAGGAAATAAAAATACACTATATCTAATGGAATATGACCCTTGAATGTACTATGTATGTAAAAACAGTTTAAATTCTGTTCTTTCCTCTGCTATATTAGATAGAGTTATTTGGTATAACTCTTAGAGGTTGAAGTTTAGGGAGGAGGATAAATGTGTAGAGCATAAAACTGAGCCAGTAATTCAGGGCTACTTACACTGTTGGGATTCTTTGTCTATTAAGCATCTCCACTTTATGTGGTTGGGAATCTTACCAAAGACCTCACTATTTGAACTTAGTTACCATAGGAGTGGAAAATACTATTGTCCAACTGCCAACATTCAGATACTCAGGGGTACCTGCAGTCTGCGTACATTTTCCCAAAACAATAACAAAAGAAAAGGATCCCTGGACATATAGCACTTGGGGAGAATCACAAATATGTACTTTGGAGTTGAACCAACTGGAACACTGCAAGCTGAGATGGTGAGAAATGTTCAACTCTGTGAAATATACACATTTAAAATGTATAATGGTTTCTGCCAATATACAAGTGTTTTGTTGTTGTTGTTGATTTGTTTTAAATACCAATGGCAAAATTTTGTTCCTGAAAGAGTACATTTCATTTGTCAAATAATTAATTTACTAAGCATAACACTTTCTTCAAGACCTTTTTTTCTATTTATTTATTTATTTGTTTGTTTGTTTGTTTTTAACACCTACGGCACCTGGTATTCCTAGGTGGTCTCCCATCCAAGTACTAACCAGGCCTGACCCTGCTTCGCTTCAGGGTGGCATGGCCATGGATGTCTTCAAGACTTTTTTAAATGAGAGTTCACATTTAAATAAAACTTGTTTCTGTCTTTGGACCCACCTAAGTGAATATTTAATTGTCCCTCTTTGACTTCTTCCATTTTTCATCTTCTGCTGCTGGCTCAAATCACCTATTTGTAGCCGCAGATTTCTCTTATTCCTATGCTTTCATAAAATTAGTATATCTATTTCTTTCTAGCAATCTATTTTCTTTCCCCCAATTCCACAATTGTTGTAGGTAAAAATAATAGTAATAATAGTAATGAAATTTAAAAAGTTGAATTTAGTTTTTATGTTATTTTAATCTAACATTTAGCTGAGACCCAGAGGCACAGATATTCTCAAAGAAACTATTTGATTATGAAGATTTCTCTTTGTTTATAAATGCAACTGAAATCTTTTAAAAATACAGATCTTAACAAATTTGCTATGAGAAAAATATTAAAATACTAGCATGGCTTGTCAGATAATGTTATTGAAAATGCTGCAAAATATCAAAGTACTATACTTCCTTCTTTATATTTTTTATTAGACTACATGTCAAGTTGCATTTCTATATGTAGCTAGGTATGAAATATGTCTAGATTTAGCCTAAAAGATTTATTTATTGACAAACTTTTTTTGGAAAAATCTCCTGAACATGTCATTATAATAGCAGTTTGGCTACAACACTCTTATTTTGGCATATATTTATATGAAGATATAATGTCTTTATTTCTTTAGTGGAAAATTGAATGACAATTTTTCAACACTAAATTTTTACCATTTAAAAGCACAGAAATTAACAACACAAACTAGACACGGATTATTAAAGGTAAATTCTTAAACATACTTTGCATCCAACTAATTTTTAATATACTGATATTTTAATATACTTTAAAATATTTAAAATTTGCACTTTATAAGCTCCATCTTTTTTTATGTGTTATGTGATTTTAGTGCTGTAGTGGATCATATTAACTCATTCAGTTATACTAGTTTTGATCTGCATGATTTTCAAGACAGTCAGGTTATTTTTAGCACAGCATGAAAGAATTTCACTATAATCCAAGCCATTTGCTTCACGTAGTATCAATGTATACATGACAATATTAGCAAAGATTTTGCCAAATATGCTATGATATACAATAACAAAAGGAAAAATACAAAATTATTTTATCTGTTTATGAGTTGAAATCATCACACCTAAGAAAGTCTTTTGAAGTCATCCTTCCTGAACATTTTTAATAGTAGCTGCATCCAATAACTTCATAGAGGTTTAATCATAATTTTCTTGTACTACTACACAAGGGAGAGTTTTTACAGAGAAAGGGTATTTATTTCTACAGTTCTTGATAATATTTTAGGTACACATATGAATGCATCCTGTACTCTAACAGATTATGATTAATTCTTTATAGTGGTGTTATTAAATGTATATATTTGTTCTCTCTACTTAAAATCAGACTTGGGCTATTTAACATCACTGGTTTCATATTTCACTGGGGAAAAAAAAAAACAACATACAAATAGCTCTTCTATCCAGAGCTTTGCCCATGAAATGTTTCCTAGCAAGCATTGCCATGTCAAATATAAGTGGATTGGCTTTAGAAGATTAGTCAAACTGCTGTACTATTTACCTGTGAAAATTGAGGTCGTGGGTTCACATAACTAAATGAATTCTCTAAGTTGCTAAGTCTTATCTAAATGGGTCTTTTTAAAAACAAAAGGGCGTTTTCTTGACTTAAGCATGCATTCCCTGAACTACGAACAGTATTGCCTAAAAATGCATAAATTTGTGTAAAAAATGGACCCATAACACCTTGTCAATCATTTTGCTATTTTTTACCTATGGGTCAGAAAGTGTTTTACTTTCAATTTTATTCTATTTTAAACATTATTGTAACAATGAGATGGGTATACGATTATTATTATTATCTTTTATATTTGAAAAAATCTGAAGTAGGTTTTCAGATGTTTAGTAATTTTTAAAGTTATTTTTTAAAAATAATTTTTAAAAAAGAGCAGCAACTAAAGAAACAGTAAACCGGTATATGAATAGCTGTCAATGACTTAGACAATTAATCGAATCTCTTACAGGGGGAGCACATACAAATTATAATATTTTTATATATTATATAATGTACTCTACAGATAAAACTCAAACCAATTCTATATATTTTGATATCCTATTAGGGTGATAAAATGAAATACAAAGATATTAAAAATATTTTTATAATTATTGATCCAAGTTCTCGAAATATAACTGAATACTATAGACCTGATTAATTTATTGAAATATAGGAAAATTATCATTGTGAGCTGTGCTTGAAAGTTATGGTTCATATGCTTTTAAAGTTATGGTATCTTCATGCAGGTTTTTAAAAACCTATTTTCATGAATTCCTCTTTCTAGTAAAATATTTGTCAAAGAATATAGCTGAAATTGGCTTTTTGAAGTCATCTCATCAGATATCTGTCTCATATAAAAACAAATATAAATCTCTCATATTCTTGAAAATCCCCAGGAAATGAGAATTGTACACTACTCTTAAATAAATAGATACAGATTTCTGAAGAATTTTGTTTTAATCAAAATACATAAATTATATCTAATATATCTCAGTCACAAGTTAGACTTCATATAAATTATTTGCTAATAAATCAAGCAGCATTAGTTTTCCTATCATCACAATTCTAGAAGAAGCATGAAGACTCACCCCTAAACAAAGCACATACTCAATATAAAGTCATTGCGTGACTAATTCTTCCTGGGGCAATGCAATGTTCAACTAAATGCTGAAGATATCAGACTGTCATAGAACACGTGGATTAAGGAAAAAAAATGTAGTTACAAAGCAGAGATAGTGTTGTGAAATTCAACACCTTTAAGTTTCTCAAAGGTAAGAATGTGGCTTGATGTCATAAGCAATAACGTGGTTGGGAGAACATCTTGCTCCTCTAAAAGGGTATCAATGAAGAATCAAATTAATAACACAGACAAAACTAAAAAAGTAAATCTGGCCTTCTCACCAGTTGCAGATTCCACTGATTTTGCATAAATAATCACAGGAAATATAATGGTAACCAAGGCATAAATGACCACAAAGCATAAAATGTAGAAGACTGGGAAAACATTAAAAATGTATTTTATAACATAAAAAGGTGCTAGAAGAGGTAAACGTTATTACATATCCTATAAGAGAGAGGCCATACTTAATATGAAGATAATCAAGAAACTCTCTACAGAGAAGTTGGAAATAGCATAAGTATAGAGTTGATCAGGCTTACCCTTCTCTCTCTTTCAAGGGGTAACAGTTAATAAAAGCCCATAATAAAGACAGAAATGTTAGATAAACTGAAACAGTAAAAGAAATAAAAATATATAACTGAAGAAAAGTGTAAAAAATGAAAAGAATTCTTTATAAGCTAAAGTGGTAAACTGAACAAAGGGTATAGAGGCATTTTGATTTAATCATAAAAGCAGTATGATATTATTGATGGGACAGATATAATCAGAACTGTATTATTACTCACATCTCTCAGTCAACAGTGTGAAGAATGAATAGAATCAGTGAGAGTACAATATCTACTATGAAAAATAGAGAAAGCATGAAGAAAGTTTATATTTTTCATAAACATCTTTCTCTTACTAGGTAGATAGATAGATCTTTATTCTCTATATATGTAACTTACAGAATTATAATTATGTTTTATCTACAGAACAATTATTATAATTTATCTACAGAATATTGCTTATTGTTATCTATCTATACAAAATGAAGATATCAAACATGTACGATGTCTTCAAATTATGCAATAAAATTATTTTCTTAATATGCTCCCATTTTGGATTTTCCAAAAGAAGGAGTTTTGAAATTGAAATACATGGAAAAGTCAGTCTTCCAATTAGACTTGATTTTGTCCTAATTTCAGGTAATGATTAATCCATCAATTATCACTCATGCCAAACAGTTGTCAATGAATACAAAGCAGAAAAATTGTGTCAACTACATTAATTTCCATAGGTTTTTTTTTTTTTTAATGCTACAGTTATTTTCTCAAAGACACTTTAACAGTTTGACAAATTTGTGGGATGATCTCTATTTCTCTTGCAAACAAAATGCATTTTACTCTAATAATTGTTCATTTTCCTCCAGAAGGTGATCACTTCTCTTTGAATAACTGCGGTTATTTGATTCAGTATAACAGACATTTACTTTTTTTTCTTTGAATATCATTTGTATATATCCAAAAAAAAATCCAAATATAGACTTTTTATGGTTTTCTTAATAATAATACCTCATAATTAAATAGATTGTCATTCACATTGTCTCTTCAAGCAGTTACTTCATACAATTCCTTGATATAAACAACATATTTTAAGTATAATATACTTACTATGTAGTGAAGCCACCCATATTTAAACTGAATAGTGAGTCTATGTATTCTAAACTAAGACTAGTACATTTAATATTTTTGATAAAAATGTATAACATTGTTTTAAAATATTGTATGAATCATATATATATAAAAACACTTTTTTTCTAACCAACATTGTATTGAAAGTAAAATTAACAAATTTTACAACAGTTGTAGTTCTTATGTGTGTTACTTTAGCTTTACTGTTTCTCCTCTTTGTTGGGAAGCCTTATATATTTTTCTTTTAACTGGCACAGTTGAATAGTATAGCCAATGTTGTTATTTTCACATTCTTGTTTCCTGTTACATCCAGGTTGCTTATCTAGTGTCATCCTTGACAACTTTTTATTTTAGAACTCACAATAATTGTACACCATGTCTAGGTTTTAGTCTCTTTTACACCATTGCAAACTTTAAAAGTATTTTCCTGTTACACCTACCCACAATTTATGAGACATAACACCATTTTTCATGACACATATATCTAACTTTGAATGTCACTGAGTTTTTCTAAATGGTATACTAATCTTATGTGTGAATCTTAGTGTGAGTAGGCTCTCATAAAGTTATTCTGTACATTTTAATGTTTCTTGACTTTGAATTTTTAGGACTCAATAACAATGTGTACTTTTGACCCTTGAAGATAACCCAAGCAAAGCAAAGACTATGATTTATATATCAGGCATCTGAAAATAATTGACTTTAACTATGAAATACAATAAATTAAAACAGTGACAGCTAGTAATGTAAATTGGGAATCATTTTTATTTATTTCATAAAATAATATCTTATAAATCTATTTGTATACATACATTGCTTTATAAGCATCTACTTATATACATGCATTACTTTATAAATGTGTTGTCTAATGCAGTTACCACCAGGCACATGCATATACTGGAACATTGAAATGTAGCTAGTGCTACTGAGGAATGGAATTTTCAATTTTATTTTTTGTTAACTAATTTAATTTAAATTTGAAACCTGAATTTGTATAAAATAGTTTTTCAATTAAAAACAAACTTATAGTTTCGATTTAACTATAAGTCACCTTAGTTATTGCATTATGTGATAATATGGTTATATTATAACGTGTCAGGTGTCTGTAGTTTCTAACATTACACATAAACATATCACTGTTCTAATATGTGTCATTGTATTACTTCGATTCGAACGATTTTTTTAATATAGAAACTTAAAATTGTAAAATGTTTATTTTATTTTATTTTTTCAAAATATGATAATTTTTTTCAATTTTTTAAAATAGTGAATATATCTACCTTTTTAATATTGAGACATTTAATCAAAGAATTAAATAAATTTTTATTTATACTTCTTTTTATGCAATGGGTAAGCAGTTCTCTAATTTTTGTTTATAACTGTTCTAACTTTTAGAAAAACCTAATGAAATGAATTAGAATAGTCTTACCCCCAAAAGCATAAAACGGACAATAATACATATTTTGTCATTTAGGAAAAGGAAGTCAGCATTAACTACATAAATCAATCCTGACCAGTGAAGACATTTATAAGCAATTGTAATACATATACATTGCAAATGCAATGGAACAAGCCTATAATTTAATAATATGAGGTATATTGACTCAGTGTAGAGTAGAGCTCTCTTCAGAGGAACTGTGAAAAATGGTAAGAAATGAAAAACTTGTAAAAATACAAAAGATGGAATTGTTTGACTTATTCAAAAGAAAGACAACTGATAATTTATGTAGATTTGCCTATTTTTCTCACTATTTTAACAGGAGGATTGGTTTTCAAGAAGTTGCCATAACCATATTTATAAGCCGAAGATTGACGAAATAGTGTTTGATACAGTCATCCTTCTCCTATTCTTTTATAAAGAGGCTAAATACTGAAAAATATTTATTGGTAAGTTTTGGTTATAATTCCTTCAAATGAAAAATACATAAGAATTTTCTTTTTCTTTCTTAAAGTATCTTTTAAAGAAAATTTTCATCAGTTTGTTTTGAAATTATGCATGTTTTCTAAAGGAAATTTCTTCAGGATAACATATATATTTATTTTCATTCTGTTATTTTCTGTTTCTTAGTTGTGAAGAGAAGATTTAAAAAAAAAAACCTTTTAGTTTACTACCTCATGCAACAAGAAGGAAGGAATTAAGGCTGCAGGAAAAATGCAATATCTTTTTACTGTGTAAAAATAATAAACTAGGTAGCTCATTTTTATGCTATTTCTACATGAAATCTTAACAGAGAACGCCACTGCCTAGATGAAATTTACCAGAGCTTGATAGAATTGTTCATTCCTAACTTTAGTATCCTGAGAAGTCACTATAATCCTACCATGGTCAGCATAAAATAAAATTTCCTGATGAGGCACATAGGTTCTCATCACATTCATTTCAAATTGTTCCCCAAATTTTAATCTATAAAGTCTTATTTTAATGAATTATATTTCATTAATATTGTATATAATAAGACAATAGGATCTTTTTATATTGAAGCAAAATAATAATCGAACAAATAAATGCATTAAAATCTAAAACCAAAATACAATATATTGTCCTTTGATTGTTTTACTTTTTTGAAGTCCAAAGTTTAATTTGAGAGGAAAAGGAATCAATGCTGAAATTGATAGAGCCTGAGGCATTACTGAAAAAGGCTTCAAGATTTCAGTTTAGATTTATGTCTTTGAAGTGAGAATACATTTAACTTGTATCACTTTTCTTCTTGTTAAAACCGTTGTCAAAAGAAAAATATAAGGTATTTTAATGGTCTCTGTTCACTTTACTAACAAAAAGTATTCCTGTGTATATATTTTCACCTGTGGTGATATTTAGCAGTATTACCGAGTGTGAGAGTCTATTTAGAAGAATCTCAAATAAAACAGAACATGGAAAACTCTAAATTTAGTTACTTATTACACTTTGGGGGGATAATTTTGGTAATCATAATCTGAAGTTAAATTATAGTTATAGTAGATTTAACTCATATAAATATGTGTTTTTATAATAATTTTAACATAATGTATAATAGGAACAAAAAATGTTACGATTAAGTCTAGTTACATATTGACATCAATTTTCACTTTATAAACATAAGCTTTTGAGGTTTATATTTTGAGTTACAAGAATAGATGCATACTTATTCCTTTCCCAAGGCTGTGTGTGTGTGTATGAGAGAAAGAGAGAATGTGTGTGTGTGTGAATGTCTGTGTCCCCATACCACTGTTGTTGTATGCAAACCTGATGGGCAGAACATCATAATTTTGCAGGCACAGAATCTCAGCAACACAAAACTGGAAATACAAGTGACTTAGAAACAGATCTTATGTGTTAAGATAAAAGCAGAAGTTAGGCTCAACAAAGTTAGGTGAACACTACAAGGCGCAGAGTTCAAAAGTTGTAGAAAGAGCCACAATTTTTCAGTCATTGGAAGAGCCAAGATATTCAATCTTGACAAAGATACATGAATTCAGAAAATCTAGACAGGAAATAATTGTCTAGTATCAAGTTCAACAGAACTTGACTCAAAAAGCATCCATAATAGCCTAGGTGAAGAAGAGATACGAAGAGCATGGCACAAATACAAGATGGTAGAAGAAACAAGTGAGTTCTAAAATTGTGAGCAACAAATAAATTATTAGGCAGATATTTAGGTTTAAGAATATTAGGTAGGGAAATCACTGGGGTTTTAAGGACTCATTAATTCTGCAGATTGTATCAATGAGGGAATAAAGATTACACAGCTATCTTCCAAAAAGACAGCTATCATGCAAATTAAGTATACACATCTGTAAGTATTTAAAAACATAAATGAATAAAAAATAAATCACTTAATTAATCAGCAATCAGGAAGTGACATACAGTTGGTGCTCAATAAATGTAGATAATTTTGCCACCATTATGCCCCTCTTAATATGATGAAACTCTGATATCTAACATTGGTGGTTTACTGTGTTAGGCAGAATAATAACCTTCCAAATACATCTTCATTCTAATCTTCAGAACCTGTGAATATGTTATGATAGACAATGGAGAATTAAGGTTGCAGATGGAATCAAGTAATCTTGAGATGGGAGATTATCCTAGAATATTTGGTGGCCCCGACGTAATCTTTTTCCCTTTTTTCCCCAAAGTGGAAAAGGGAAAAAGATGAGCCAATGTCAGATTAATAAAATATGAGAAAGACTTGATTTCCATTGCTGACTTGGAAGATACAAGGTGTTCATAATCTAAAGGATGTGGGCAGCCTCTAGAGCTGGAAAGGCTAAGAAAGCTAATTCTCCTCTATAACCTTCAGAAAGGATCATTGCAAGGTAGATATTTTGATTTTAGTATGGTGAGATCCATTTCAAATGTATGACTTTTAGAATTGTAAATAATGTGTGTTGTTTTCAACCACTAAATTTGTGGTAATTTGTTATACCAGCAACAGGAAAATGATGCAATTTCCCATCGATAATTCCCCTCCGACTGTTTTGATTCCTGGCAATCTCTATCTCTTACTTTTAAAGATAAAAATATAAAACACGTGGCATTCCACAAACTCTTTGAGCTAGGGTATAAGTATTTGACCCATTTTTGAGAAATTATTCTTGAGCAATAAAATTAAAATAACAAAATTGGGAAAATCTTTTTCTTAAGAAAAAGGTTCTCAAGGGAAACTGAAGTCTGTTTTGGCTGGATATGGCCCTGTATATATATATATATAATGTCTAGAAATGTCAGCTGAGAATTGGGAGAAGAAACATAAAACAACCCTACTAATGGACTTCTTTTATTATAAAAGATAATGTATATTCTTACTACCTAACTCACTTTAACTTGGATATACTGCTTCTTGGCATTAAAATCAATTCAACTGACAAATAGCCATTTACTAGGAATCTGTATTAAATAGATATTCTGAATTTATTTATCTAAAATACATATCTTGAACTACTATAAAAAGTGAGATAATGTTAGTCTGCCATGACTTTAATGAGTCATTGCCAAACACCAATTTTCATGAGAAGTTCAAATATTTCTAATACTTTGTCTTAAAATCTTGCAATAGAATTATTATAAGATTCTCTGTTCAATGGATTATGGTTTAAACTTTTCTTATTTGAACATCAAACTAATAAAACTTTCTCTTAAATTCTATCTTCAAGATTCTTTAAAAATTTCTGTCTTTAGTTAGTCATCATATTTACAAATTTCTTTATTCTCTGTAGTATAATTTGATAAACCAAGATATCTGAATTTGTGGTCAGTGAGAGACTTGTTAAATATCTTTATCCATTAATGGTTTCAAAAAAGGAAGCCTGAAAGTATACATAAGAATGTTGACAAGAATCTACATTGAAATTCTTATTTTTGTAAGATTTTGGTTGGAAGAATTTATTTTAAGCATCACTTTTTGACAGTTTTGACTGTTTTCTATGATTTAAGAACAGAATTATTATCTGCAGTAGAGAATCCCTGCCTACTTGGTTAGATTGGAGTTAATCAAGGATCAATACAAGAAAAAGTTCCCAATTACACCATTCCAGATGAAATCAGAAATGCTGCATACTAGAAACTGAAACTTTAAATGTGGTTTCTCTGTATTGCCAAGTTTATTCCAAGAATTACTGTAGAGCTCAAGCCAAACTATCTTATTGTGCAATAATATAGGCATCAGTCTCCAAATCTAGTTACACTGAGCCGACAGGTAGTTATTTAGGGAGACTATCCACAGGGAGTGATTGTAGTCCCATCTGTTTAAGGACTGCCTGCCAGTGATAGCAAAAGATAGGGAAGATCCATCATTCTAAGTGGGGGATCAATGGCTGAGAGCATACCGTAAAAAAGCAAGTCAAGAGAGTGTTATTTTGTATTGGGGAAAAGTCAGAATGATATTGACCCCCTCTAAGTCATGAAGAATTGGATTTAGGGACACAGTTTTTATCGTAAGTGCTCCCTGTAACTTCTTAAATTCTTTGAAACGGCAGTAAGGCAAGGCACTTCAAGTCTCTACCTATCATTAAAAAATAAAAAATAAAAGTATACCCATTCAACCATTCTTCAGAGAAAAAGAAAAATGTCAATGTGTGACTCTCAAATCTCTTCTCTAGTATCTTTTAAGGTAAAACCCACAGCGCACATTTAATACTCAAACGCAATTTTCTCCCATCAAACAGATGGGTTGTCTACTTGAACAGCATATAGTTCAGTCAATCATGGAATCGTAGACTAGCAATAAAGGAGGTACCCAAGATATCATCTACAAAATATTCTCTAATTAAATATGACCTAAAGAAACTGACTGCCTCCATGATTAAACAAATGAACAAAATGACTGGTGAAAGACAAAGGTATAACTAGAACAAAATATTTTTTATTTAGTATATTTCTCCCCTTCTATGATGCTATCTCAATTGGACATTTATCAAGTAATTACATATTTGGGAAGATATGATTATTTGAATCAAATAATAACAAAATAATGCAATAAAATCCACCTACTGAGAAAATTGTGATTTGATAACCTGCCCTTGCTATACTGCATAGGTAGAAGACTAAAATACTTAGTTCCTCATAATTTATCCCAACTAGCATTTCTTATGTTATTAAAGCTCAGCCAATTGGATAAACTAATACATGTTTTTTGGAAATTGACAATAAGGCAAATCTTGCACTTCTATAACCAGTATCATTGAAAGATTTATTTTTTCTTTGGAAACATTAGCCAAGGTCTTTGTGTCCATCTGTGTGTGTTAGGATACTGGCTTTAGTGTTGTTTGAATCTTATGGGCATGCTCTAATTCTAGAGCCAGTAATTGTAGTGAGATCTTTCCCATTATTGCTTTACAGTTAAAGTGTTCTAGTGGCCAACAAGTACAGTGGTTTCCCTTGATCATGGCCCAGTTAGCAGTTTCTCTAGCCTTCCATTTTAGTTGCATTTTCTGATATATAATTTCTGGATTTCCAAACAATGGAAAGTCTCCTCTTCCTACCTTGTAACAATTTAATCAGCACGTATTTTCCTTTATTGAATCTGTTTCTTTCTTTCTGTTTGAAATAGTTGGTTTTTGTTGCCTACAACTGAAGCCTGACTAATATAAAATTGTTTGGCACATCCTATGTTTACTAAAACATTCAAATAAAAGGATATAAATTAAGACTTAAATGTCAAAAGGAGGCTTTATAAAGAAAATAAATTTAAAATTAGATTCAAAAAGAGCTAAGATTTTGCTAGTTTAAGTGATGAGACAATGTCAGCTCAGATGTGAGAAGTAACCAAAATTTACGGCAGCAGGAATGAACTTGAGTATATCTACTTTTAACTGTGTATTGAATGCCCATTATATGCAAGTAATGTGAAAATAGTCAGTGTAAATCACTGTAAACACTGGCTTGAATACAGTGGAGACTATGGGCAAAATTATGAAATACAGTTAAATTGATAGGAGAGAATTAAAATATAGAAGGCCTTAAAAATGGAAGATATAGAAAAAAATAGTCTTTAAAGTGTTTTGAAAAGGGAGTGATGATAAAAACAACTTTAAAGCATAACATGGTCAGTCATATATAAGACAATAGTAAAGGTGAACTAGAGGGTTATTAAGATTAATGATACTGGAAAGGGAGGCATAAATACAAGATCAAGGGTTTTTAGCAAGGGATGATGTCTATAGCATAGGGCTTTGTTTTAATGAGCAGTAGCTTCAGAAGATAAACATCAATAAAGGTTCTCATATAGTCTCTAATGGAGATAAGACCACATAAATCATAATGACTTTCATCCTCATGTAAAACCACAGTGTGTCTTGAAGATACAAAATCGTCTTCCCTCTCTTTTTTCCCCAACATTCTCCATTTTGGTAATACCCATACGTTTTTTGTTTTTTTTGTTTTTCCCCCTGAAGCACAGTTTTGTTTCTTGCAGACAATTTTGAAGCTATCCTGAAGCTGAAGTGTTTGCCAGGGAGAAGACAGCATCCTGGATGGCAGAAATCTGTCCTTGATGGAGTTCTAAGATAGCAGCATGACCTCTGCCTGAGAACTTTTGCCCCAGAGTGTAACTGATGGCTGTGTCAGTTTCCCATCTGTACAGAGCATGTATCAAGCTTCTGTTGCCCTTTGCTAACTAATCTCTCATCTTTCATTGCCCACAAACCATACACCCTCAACCACACTTAATTTTTTTGAGGGCTTATAGAAAAGGCTGGGAAGGAGGAACCTTAAGCAAAAGAACATAGACAGTAGGTTATGATGGGATAAATTCTGCTGCACTGAGTTTTGACTTGTCCGTGATCCAGGAATGGCAGGGGAAATCAATGACTCAAAGAATTTCTTCTATTTATATGCATCCCTAGGGCTGTGGTAGGTGAATCTCAGGATACATCAGAAATGAGGCTGAAACCCTGTGTTCTTTCTGATACCTCAGGATAAGAAGTGCCTGAGCAGTGACAACCTGAGAATGATAATGGAGGCATGTTTGATATATCTTGTGTCAAATCCCATCTCAGATAGAGGCATCGGGGGCTAACTGTTTTCACGTTGCATTCAACAAGAATTTTTTTGCCTCATAACAAGAAATTTAGGTCTTATACATAATGTAAGCTGGTTGACATTGAAAAACAAAGGGGGCTAGGTGTTACTAGCTTGATTTGCAGATAAAACAGTGAAGCCCATATATGTTGAAAGTTTCTACATTCGTTTAACAAATTAATAAATAAGATTATTTTTGAACCCTCTCAAAAATGAAGCCTTATACTTCCAATTAATTCCCTAAAAAAAATTAACTGTGAAATTTCTGTAGGTCAGGTACTGAGTAATAGTAAACAAAACTGGTCCATGTTCTCATGAAGTTTATAATCTAACAGAGCAGACAGATAATACATAGAAACGAACAACCAACCAACAAATAATAACAAACAAATAGCAAGTAAAGTCTATTGTATATAGTGACAAGTAAAATCATGGTAAGAAGAATATGCTATAATAATGTAAGAGTCACCCATGGTGGTTATAGTGGTTGACACTCAGTATTTATTTCAAACTTACACTGGCATGCCTTTTGTTCTACAGAGGCTATAAAAATTTGTAGGCAGGGTTTTTGAAGCAAACTGGATTCCACCAGTTAGAAGCTCCAAAATGAAATGTTGAAAGCAAAAATGAAGATATTGCTGCTATAAAGATTAATTGTAGAGAAGTAGATTTTTTTTCTGCATTGTAATTTCAGAATCTAATCTCTTGATTGGTAGGAGTTGAGGGTTTGTGGCTGTTGGTCGTAAGTAAATTCAGTTCACTGATGCCATGATTGCAGCTATTTATTCTTGAAGTCAGTAGTTTCAGTAATGGCCTTCTGATTCCCCTTCTTTCTAATTACAGCAGAGACAGTGACTGTCCTGGCTAAGCAGCTAGCTGTCCTTTTTCTGGGATTCATTGCTGGTGATCTATCTGAGTGCCTCCTTCATTAGACCTTCTGAAAATTTTTCTTTAATAAATCTATTTCTGATTCAAGTATTCAGAGTTTTTTTTTTATTTCTTTCTGTAACTGAGGCTTAATTGATAAAAGAGACATAATTTAAATTAGTTTTTATTAGGAAAAGTATTTCTGAAAATATGTCTTTTATGCTGATAACTGAAGGATAAGTAAGAGTTAATCAGGTAATGACTAGGTAGTAGGACTTTTCAGGCAGAGGGAACATAGTGGCCAAAACGCTGACACTGGACAGAAAACTTCTCTAAAGTATTGAATATAAGTCAGAACGATTGGACTCTGGGGTGAGAGGACTCATAATAGATAATGCTAGAGGCATAATCCAAGTATTTATCACATAGAGACAATTTAAAATTTCTCTAAATGTAAGAGGTGATAGAAGACATGAGAGAAGAAGTGTAATGAACGTATTTTGGTTGAAAAAAAATTTCTCAAGTTGATTTTAAAGACTAGACTAAGAAGAAATTGCTCTACCTCCAGAAATGCAGTTAGAATACTATTGCAATAGTCTAGGTAAAAGACTAGACTATCGATGGTGATATAGAATAGAGAGATTGCAATTAAGAAAAAGGTATATTTGCAGATTTAATATATAGTTAAGTGGTAAAACTGGCTGAACAATAAGGAAGAAAAGTTTCTTTTCCTGATTTCCTCTAATCTCACACTCAAGTCCTGGATGTTAATACACCTTGAGAAAGACTAGCCCAAATCAAGTCAGCCAGTGAAGAGAAAACAGCATTTGTCCCAACAGACAATGATTTTTCCTCCCAGGCTATGGCCACATTTTCCTAGTGTTGAGTGTCCTCAGTTATGATCAATCTATAGACTGATTTTCTTGGAAGCAGAGCAAGGTTAAAGGAAGAGCTATGGAATTCAAGTCCTGTCCAATAATGCATAGTATGCTTTCCATTTTTGTCATTTTCTAGGAACCAATCACTTATTTCTATCTGGTAATTATGCTGAAACATGTGTTACTTATCCATTTAAAAAAATAATAAATACAGGCATAGGTAGGTGAAAATACTGCTTAAACACTTTACATGTATTAATATAGATGCTTATTTCTAATGGCCACCTAAACATTAGTCCAGTTATACCCCTTATCTACCAGATAATGTAACTTGCCCAGATTCCCATATAAAAATAAATGGAGTTTAATCTGAGATAGTCTGATACCAGAGCCCATGATTTTAAATATTACCGTATCTGATTAATATAAGAAAAAAATACCTACAAGGTATATAGTTCTTTCCTGGAAATAGAAATTATTGTCAAATCTGAATCTCAATCTTTAAACATTTGAGGCATTGTATGTTGAAAAAAATAAAGCACATACAATAAATTCCTCTAAATTTCTGACTTACAATTTCGTTTTCAAAATAAGTATTATCATCTATCCTAAGGAGAAAAATAAACTGATTTTTAATATTTTAGTAATTTCAATTAAATCTAAGGTCCATTAATAAGGTCCCCATTACAAATATATTTCTAACAGTGATAATTTGTTATTGCCCAAAATACCATTCCTTTGTCATAGATTATTTATGGTACAGTTAGTACATTATCACCCCTTCTCATCATACTCACTGTGTCACACACATGCACACAATCACAGATGCAAGGAGAAGACAATGTGAACTATTTCATGAGACCAGGTCTCCAGTGCATGAAAGTTCATCTAGACCTTGGAGTGAAAACCAAATAATTATTTCGAAATTATAATTTTAAGAGAATGAAAGATTATGTTGCCTATTCCTTTTTGGTGTAGAAATGATAATAACTACAGACATTGTGAAATAGTGCTAAGAACTTTAGATGGAAAGTCTGAAGACTAATCTCTGGCTCCCTCACTAAATGCTATACAGGCGGTTCTTTAATATCCTTGTACCTCAATTTCTTCATTTTTAAAATAAGGGTCTGGTGTCAGATGGTGTCCAACACTCATATATTTAATTATCAACAAGAGATTTAGGTATCAGAGTAAGCACTGAAAAAGTCCCCAAGCAGTAATTATAGATTGCAATTACAGAAGATGCTCCAAACATGATATGCACAGGAAAAATAATTTGCATCAATATGATCTTTGTTAACAATAATTACAATTGCTTTATGTAAATTTCTCTTTATATATTTTGAGACTTTATTATCAATTGCCTACACATTTAAAATAAATACTTCCTTCTGGGAAATTAAAGTCACTATCCAATAATTCTCTTTTAGTCTTAACTCTCCTGGTCTTATAGTAAAATCTGCCGTACATTAATATTTAAGCTTATTTTCAGCAATTGTCTTTGCCAAAAAAATGCATCTTCTTCAATTTATTTTCAACATTTCTGTAACTATATGTTTTAGCTATATATTATGAAAAAAGCATATAGTTGTTTTTTTAAAAAACAAATATCAAAATTGTCTTTGGATCATTTTATCTATATTCACTATACTCATATATTTGAATGCATATCTATATCAATATGTTTGGTCTGATATTTCTGTGTTTCTTTTTCTCTCTTTTTTTGTGTTATTTTTTATTTGTTAATTAGTCTTATTATTCAATCTTTTCCTCAATGAGTTTGTTGTACTCAACAGTCTTATTAGGTATATCAAATAGTTTTATCATTCCTTTCTTGTTGAATCTAGAGAATGCAGTTTACATACTTGATTTTTTAAAATCTAAAGTTAATTATTATCTTTTACTTCACTTTTATAAGAAATTTTGAACACATTAACTACATTTAGACCTTTTCTATCATATGCCATCTAATTTAATTCTTTTTAAGTTTATAAGATGTTTCTTTGGTTCAGAAAGCTATTGTTGGAATACATTTAGCTTCATTCTTATTGCTTATTTGCAAATTACTCATTTTTACATCTCAAATCTTTCTTGAATCATTTTCCTTATACATCATTCAGATTTTCTTTTAATGAGAGCCTGTTGATGAGAAACTCCACAGATTTGTCTGAAAATATCTTTATTTTACTCTTTCTATTACTTTTTTAGGGCTGGTGTCACAAAGTACCACAAACTGGGTGGCTCAAACAAGAGAAATTTGTTGTCTTGCAGATTTAGAAGGCAGAAGTTTAAAATCAAAGGGTTCACAGGATTGATTCTTTCTGAGAGATCTGAGGAAATTATCAGTTCCAGGCCTCTCCCATGGCCTTGTAGATGACATCTTTCCTCTGAGTGTCTTCATGTTGTCTTTCCTTTCTGTATGTCTCTGGACTTGAGGACTATTTACAGTTTATCTTAAGAGCATGTATGAGATGGGCTCCATTTGATTGTCTATACAAAAGGATAATTTCTTTATGTCATTGTAAGCTTTATCAAATTGTCTATTATGTATATCACATTTTTCTTTAATACTTATTTAGTAAAAACAAACAAACAAAAAACTTTTTTTTCTCTTGTTTTGTTAAGTTTTCTGGGCTGATAGAAAATTTATTTTTAATTTTATTTTTCCAGCAATATGCATTCAACCTTAATACCTTAAATACATACTGTATTCAACAATTTAATCTATGCTTCATGTCTCTTAACCTCTCTCTCATTGAATATATGTAATTTTTTTGTTCTTTTCTTTGTACATTGTGAAAAACTTCTGATCTACTTTTGAACTCAACGATTTATCTTTCTGGCTATGTCTAGTTTACTTTTAATTTGCCTTTGAATTTTTTTTCTTTTAGTACATATATTTATTTTTGCTATGTATTTGATTTTTTTTCAAATTTGCTTTGTCATTGTTAAAATTTTCTCCAGATATTTTCAAGTTGCTTTTTAAGTTTTTCTTTTTTTTTTAGAATATAGCACAAATAGTCTCTCCCTCTCCCATATTCCCTTTCTGTTAATTCCAGTAAAAATAATTATTACATGTCTATTACTGAAATTTTATATGCATTTTCACTTTGAGTGTCTTATTTATTTGTGGCTTAGAAATATTATATATTTAATTCTTCATTTTTCTTTGTAAATAATATTTGTGAGAGTTTTTAAAAATTCTGTGAGAATGAAAGTGTGTTTTTTCCAGAGAGAATTTCTCTTATTTTCATCAGGAAACTAGAGGCTTCTGGGCAGAGACATATCACAACTTGAGTTTTTTTAACTTCCTGAGTATTAGAAATTTGTGCTGCATATTAGATATCTATTACCACAAATTTATCAACTCACAATGTTTCTGAGGGTCAGTAATCTGGGTGATTATCTACGGGATACTGACTTAGAGTTTCTCATGAGGTTGCAGTCAAGATGTTATCTGGAGCCATAGTCACCAGAGGGCTTTCCTGATGCTGCAGAATCTGCTTAAAAGAAAGCTCGCTCACGTGGATGTTGGCTAGAAATTTCATTTTCCTGTCACTTGTACTTCTTTGCAGAGCTGATCTAACTTCTCTCCAGAGTGAGCAATCTAAGAAAATCAGAGGAAAGAAAAACTTTTTATTATCTAGGCTTTGAAATCACTCTATCACTTCAGCTCATTGTCAAGGGGAAAGAATTAAGTTCTCTTTTGAACTGAGGAATATCAGATAATTCATGGGCACATTTAAAATAAGTCGTGGATTCAATTGAGGGCTGCCTAGTTATTTTATCTCTCAGGCACAATTGTTTTTCTTGCTGTGCACTCACTATACCAAGGAGGATTCTTTTAAAGTTGTTGAAGAGTGGAGAGTGGTTGAGGTGGACCTAATTCTCATTTATATTTACCCTGAGAGTACAACCCTTTGTATCACTTATTAGACTCTCCCTTGGGTCAGTCCTTTGGAAAGCTTTATTATACATTTTGTTAAATCATTAATATTACAACCCATTTCCAATAGTTTGAAAACTATTCTCAGGCAAAAGCGATTTTTCATTTATCTCTGATTTTTACCTTCACTTATATTTATCTAACATGTTAATATCTCACCAGCTCTTCCATGCCTTCAAAATGATTTTGTATTTTAAATCATCTGGTACTTTTTAAAACTTTTTTAAAAATTTTAAACAATTATAGACACAAAAGAAGCTGTAAACATAATACAAAAAAACATGGAGCTTCCGGAATGTGAGCAAGGACCTCTGTAAATCCACTTCTTTATAATAAAAATTTTTTTAAAAAAGGAAAAAAATGCATCAACTTTTACAGAATATTAACCAACACATTGCAGTAATCTGAGACCCATTTATTCCAGAAAAAATGACTGAACCTCAGTAAGAACAGCAGGAATGTGGTATTTTAACTTGACTTACACCTTCAGTTTTGTGGTAGCTTTGAAAACCAGTAGGCTCGCAACCATGGTGTAGCTATGATAACCGGCAGCCTGATAGTTGCTGAAGAAAGCAGGCTACATTTGAAGTCCGTTATAAATGCTCTACAGCATTGTCATAATTTGACCTGTCTTAAAGTTTCCTGGAGAAGCCTAATTCACATGTACATGTTGTATTTATACCTGAGCATTTCATATATTTTTAGGGCAATTCCTAAGGATATTGAGTTTTTAATTTTGGTTTCCACATCTTTGTTATTAGTATATAAAAATATAATTGATATGTGTGTTGACCTTTTATTCTACAAACTTGAGTA
>NW_011888807.1:1942416-2026514 GCF_000151845.1 Pteropus vampyrus
TATATATTCAATCATGACATTTGCAAATGTGACGGTTTTATTTCTTTATTTTCAGTCTGCACCCCTCATTTCTTTTTCTTGCCTTATTGTGCTGGCTAAGTGTTATAGATCAATGGACAAGAATAGGGTCTAGAAATATACTCAGCCATTTTCAGTTATTTGAAGTTCTACAATTTCCTCAAAATAGTTTATGGAAAATGAAAACTTTTTCAATTAGAATGCTAAGACAACTGTATAAAAATAAATTTTGACCTTATCTTACCTTAAACAAAATAATTTTGAACTGAAATTATAGACCTAAACATAAAAACTAAAAATACAAAGCATCTAGGGGAATGCCTAGTATAACATGTTTTCTACCTTGAAGTAGCAAAATTTTATGTGTGAGAACACAGAATGCATGAACCATAATAAAAACAAATTAATAAATTAGATCTCACCTATATTTTAACTACATAAAAATGTAGCAATAAGAAAGTGAATATACAAGCTCTGACCTGAGAAAAAATATTCACAATACATATGTCTATCAAAGAACTTAAATATATGTAAACACTAATAGCTCATTAATAAGGAAGTTAAACAATCTGTTTAAAATTTGCAAATTTTAAATAGAAATCAAATTTTAAATTCAAAATAAAAAAATCATTTTGAAAGAATGATTACAAAGAATATGTGCATATCGATAATTAAAAGAAGGGTGCTTATTATTTTTACTCATGAGGATATTGTAAATTAAGATCACAATGAAATAATATTTTATAGCTGTTAAAATTGATAAATTTAAGAATATTGATTTTACCAAATGTTGGTGATATTGTAAGAATTAGCAAATATATGATGAAAAAATCAGGACAGTGTTGACTTCTGGAATGGCAGAGCCTGTCTAAAAAAAGGAAGCAGAAAGAAACTTTCTGGAATAAGAAAAATATTTTATATTTTGATTCAGGTTTGTATTTTGTTGATGCATACTTGACAAAAATCATCAAACTCTATATTTAAAATGTGTGGATTTTATTATATATAAATATTACCTCAATAAATATGACCTCTACGCATATAATGCAAATATCATGTATACTAGTGTGGAGTAATATTGGTATCCCTTCCATTTCTTCTATAACTAAATTACAGGTATGGATCACTGTACTATGATAAAAAGGCAGTGTTGGGTTGATGACAGAGAATAGCAGTTCTTTTAGGTTTCTAAATTATAAATAAGAGAGCTGAAAGATGTAACCACAGGCTCACTGGAAGAAAACTACTGGTTCAGAAGATTATTTGTGAATGGTGCACATTTCCCCTGGAAATATCTCTGACTCTTAGTTAAATTAGATATGCTTTATGAACAAAGCTAAAATAGTTTTTCTGGGTAGCACAAAAGATTTAGAAGACTAAAATCCCAGGCCAACTATGATCATTTATTAATTTTTTAACTTGTAAATTCCCTTACACAAGATTATTTTCTGCTCTTCTTCCTAGTCCAATCTTTCTGTGAACTCTCAAAGACATCATAATCCTTAATGTAATCTCTAAACTATGAGGTGCTATGTTTTTTCTCTGGATCAAATATGACATGCAGAGTTGACTGAATTTTCTTTATAAAACCAGTATATATATATATATTGGGTGCCCTAGGGCAAAATAATAGTTAAGTGCATTAGAACCTAGAAAGAAAATGATTAATGGAAATCATATAAATAATGATTTTCCTACTAGTTGTATAATCTCGGGCAACAGCTTCCATCTCTCTTCTTGAATTTCCTCTTCTACAGCTAGAGTTTTAAGGACACTTGGTTTGAAGATATAAAAAGCTAGGTTTTAACTCACTACTTCTCATAACCCAGTGATACCTTACCTCTGGCAGTCATAATACTGTTCCTAACATTAGTATTTCTTCTGTGTCTCTCGTATCGATGGAAAAAATGCTGCCCTAGAATTAACTTTCATTGTTATTTTGATTTGTTTTTCCCATTTGAACCATTATCATTGAATGTTTCAATTCAAGGGAATTTTATCAAACTTTGATTTGAAAAAGCTCTATTTTTTTTTCCTTAAAACCTGTTTTTTCTAGACTTCTGAAACTAATTATTTAGGAAAGTACTAACACTTTCCTTCTAATAAGAACACTGCAGGCATATGGTATTTTTTATGCAAATCATGTCTATTGGTCGAATAGACATGTGAATGATATATTACATCCATAGTACAATGGCATTATTTAAATATGTCAAATATGTTACAGCTCTGTGATATCTATGCAATTATATTTTAGATGTCATGAAAAAGGTTTCTAAGATTCATAAATATTTTAATTTATTTGGTCTAATAGTGTTTTAAACAAAGATTTTATTGATTTGGAGAGGATTATGTTATAAGAGCCCACATAATTATCAAACTAATCAGTGGTACCACCATTAGTACTATCTGTAACTTAAAAGTATCTAATTTTTTTTAAAGCTCTTTTTATTTAATTTAATAGGGGAACTTAGGGTTTTAAAAATTGTATAATCACAGTTAATTCATAACATACCTACATAAATGTATAAGTCACAGAACATCACCTATGAGCTTTCCTTGAAGGAAGAAGCTCAAATCAACTGTCACATATTTAATTATAAGTTTAGGGGTAATTCACTCAATTTTTACCGCACAGTTTAAGGAATTTAGCAATTTTATATGAAGAAAGCCAAATCCTATGGAGCAGTGCCTGGTGTCTAGGTTAATCACAACAGTGGCCTCTTCTGAGTGAGAAAGATTACAAAGTCAACTGATAATAACGCAGAACATTACTGTACTAATTTGGATGAAATGCAAGTCCAATGATACCTCTCAAAATTCAATAATCAGATAAAAACCGATAGTGTATAAAATGAGAAACATAATTAGCCAAAAAATAGTATCATGATCAGCTTTAAATACTATTTAAGAAATAAATAAGTTTTATTATCAAGAAAGTACCTTAGTAACAGAAGAAAGTGAGTATTTAGGTATTAATTGGGCATTAAGGTAACCAGCATGGTGGGACTACCCTGGGTGGTATGTATGTCACCCAAATTTTGGAACTGACCAGGAAAATGGATGAGTCAAAAGGGGAAACCAAAGAAGGGACGTTTGGTAATATATATAATTATAGATAGCTAATCATACAAGTTGAAGAACATCTGGAGATTTGAATACTTGTTACTTCTGCTGCTAAGTCACTCCTCCTGCTGACTCTGTAAGTTCTAAATAGTTAATAAATCTTTGGATCTATATCATCCTTGCTTTATTTGTTCTACAAATAGTTAATAAGGTGGCTTGGGAAAACCCTGGGATAGGAAAGTCCCACTTTTCTGATATGCTGCATTAGTTTGCCTGAGATCAGACCAATCCAACATCCTATTAGAAAAAGTGACATCCTTGTTTATATTATGGAAATTGGGTATGCCAGTCAATAAGAGTCAACAAACAGGCTCCTTTCTAGATGGATGTTAACATTTTCCCATCATTTCACTATCTACTGTGTTATATTGAAAATAGTAATTAAAATTTCAAAATCTAATACATAAACATAAAATTATATAGCTTCTTTGAAATGTATGGGTTTCACCTTTGCTTGTATTTCAAAGAGAGCATCGTATTTCCTATGTCAATATTCTGCCAAGTTAATATTTTCCCTTTTTCTTCTTGACTTCCCCTTATTCTATTATACAAGTATTTAAGAAATATTAAAGGAATATACTGCAGATATGTAATTTAGGAATAATCTTGAATTTACTCCGTATCACTCTCAGAATATCAATGTGACAAGAGATTGAGCATTTCCATGTAGCTTTAGTAAAGAATGGTGGTAAAGTCTCCTTAAGTTGTATTGGTATAATTCAGAATTTGCAACACTTCAGCCTTGTTTTAGGCCGATATTTATCTCTGTGAGCTCTATAAGGAAAAAATGTGTTAATCAAATTAACACTATATATAAAGTGAAAGACTATTTCAAACTACTTAAGTGTTTTAGAGCTCTTAAAGAAATTTTGAAGTTCCCATTTGCTGTCAAATAATTGAAATGTTAATCTTAAACAGTTCTTATCTAAGCAATAAAATAATTTCCCCAAGGAGCTTTACTAAGTAAGAATTCTTCCCAAGATGTAGAATATGAACTTGATAATATTAAATTAAAACTATATTTTTAAAAAATTATAATTCAGGATTTACACTAATTTGAAAAGGATTTTATCCAATTTTTAAAGTAAATATTACATTGTCAAAATAAAAATATTATATACGCACACACATTTTTAACTTAATATGACCTGATTGATTTGACCTTGGTGTTATACAGTATTATATCATGGAACTTGATATTTATGACATTGAACTACATGTTTTAAAAATAGAATAATCTTGTCGAAGATATTTTAGTCTCAGGAGTAATAGAATAGCACTCTTTTATTTTCCTATGTGAAGCTGCAGATTAGTTAAAACCTGTAACTATAAATTGAAAAGCAATAATAACACAACAATAACAACATGTCATATCTAGTAAAAATCAAGACAATAAAATCATTAATAATTATACTAATTATAATATATAATTTCAAAAGATTTCCAGTTAATTTGAGTGGTATAATTTTTATGTATTATGAACATATATTAAAATAAACAGGGAAAGCTAAATATGTGATTACAGAAGTATATTTGATTAAATTATGGAAGTGGGAGGATGAGATGAAAAGTGAAGAAAGCATATTAGATTTTAGTGGACAGCAGAACAGGTTCCTTTCTGTAAAGTTATTACTTCCCATAGAGAGGGATCTATAAATCATAATCAAAGTTCGATATTGTAGCAAGAGTAGTCTCTCCCTCAAGAACTGATAAAAAATAAGACCATTTTACTAATAAATTCTTTGTGGCAATATATTTTTTTCATGATTATAGCTTGAAATTTATAGCCTATACATACTGAATTATATCGTGTATTCCAACAAATACATCCCATGTTCTTCTGGAACAAGGAATGACTAGATGGTCTTACACATTTTTCTATAGTACCAGAACATATATTTTTATTTTTATAATATCTTTTTCTCTATTAAAAATCATTTCCAATATTCACACTTGTTAAGGGAGTTACTGGAGAGTGGGGTTCCATTCCTCTCTCGACACATTGTCCAGACTCGATGTCTCAAACAAAGAATTGAGCAAGACACTGCAGTATAGCATCAAAAGTTTATTAGAAGGGAGAGTAAAGCAACAGTACACTTCCAAACATGGAAGTAGGCCCAAGCGAGAGAAGGGTGGCTCAAGGGCCTGGTAACAAAGACTTCGGGGTTTTTATCCCTACTTTCTGTGGGTGGTTACTTTTCTTAGAGGAGGGGCTTTCCTTAACGGATAATGGATAGAACTCAGTGACTCATCATTTACTTTCTACAGATGTTCATTCCCAAATTTCAGTCTGTTATAATGATATTGTTAGATAGATAGTCAAACATGAATGACAGGGGGACAAAGGAATAGGGTCCCAGCCTAGAGATCACCCAAAGAACACTCTTTTGGTAGTTAAAGAATCCCTCCTGCATCCCCAGAGACAAAGTACCAGAGATCTATAATCTATAGCTGGTTTAATCCAGCCACAGATGCCTATGCAGAAGATACTACCCTATCAGTGAACAATCTAATGCTCATTATACTGTCATCGTAATACTATGTTTATGCCTGGAAGTTCATAAATCTAATTAGAACAGACTGAATTCTGAGTAAGCATATGTGCAGTAGACAAAATGTTATATAGCAACCAAGTGTCAGTCAATGTAACCTCACATATGGATCATCTAGGACCTCCCATCATGGCCCAAATATAAACAGACCTTCCCATTTTTTCATGGTTACAGCTCTCCTTGCTGAAAATCTGCTCCTTCTTTGGGACATATTCTATTTTATCCCTTCGCCTCCCAAATTCCACAGGACTACAGCCTTCTTTAGCGTGGCCTGTCTCCTTCCACATATACTTTCAATAAATATTTTTCTAAATTTCGCTGACCTGTAAGTCTTTTCTGCATTGGCCAGGAAGAACAGAGGAAGAACACACAACTCTATCATCCTCCCCCATGTCGCTGGGGTGATGCTGGATTTCACACTACTTCCGTGGTAGCAAAAGGAAATAAAGTGATTTAAAGTTTTGAGAGCACATTTTGTAAATAATGGCCTGTATCAGAAGCATCAAATAAATAAGCTTGTTTAAGCCCTAGTGATTTTTTGTAGCTTAAATATGTAACATAACATAAAAATTATAATGTAACACAATATAACATATCTAAATATACATTTATATAGTTTCATTATAAGAGAATCAATTTTACAAAAATTATGTGCCTTGGTTAAGTCTACAAGTTAGTTAATAGAAGAGCTAGAACTCAATCTAAACTTATCTGATTTCTAATTTGGTGCCCTTTCAGTGGCCTTATAATTTTAAAAACAAAAGTAAATGCCTTTTAGGACTCTAAGATAAGAACTGAGCTGATATATTGAAATGGAGAGCGAGAAAGCAATGGGAAAATAGGATAAATTACTTCTTATTGAAAGGGTCAATACAAGTTTCTTAAAGATAGATTCCTTATAGATAAGATCTGAGTTAAATTTGCAAAAAAGCAAAAACCTGGACAAAAGTCCTGAGAAAGAATATTCCAATTAAAGTGTCAAAAATTAAGAAATAGCAAAATTAAAAACACCAAATAAATAAATAGTATTTAGTAAGAGTTTATTGTGCATATAAAAATAGTTCGTGAACTGAGAGCTTTCAAATTTAAAACTGAATAAAATTCAGGGACATGAGGTTAGTGGATAGATTATAAAGTGAAAATGAGGGAGTTATTAAACCTGTGCAATGATTGATTATTACAATGGGGATTTCCAGATTGTAGGCAATTGGTTGAAAGTAATTATCTTACACCATTTTTAAGAAGATGACTTAAGTTTATTGTATGATTACCAGAGGCATTTATAGGAAATAACCTAAGTTAGGTTTTCTTTGTATTCATGAAATAAGCTAGATTTAGTTTTGCTTACATGGTTTAAATGGTTTTGTGTGCTTGATGAATTCTCACGTCCAGTCTCCCTTTTGCATTTAATTTTAACAAAGGAATTAACACCTGAAAAATGAATAGAAGGATCTGAAAATTGCAACTTGTGTTGAGTTGAAGATGGGATTTGAATAATAAGACTTTAGCACATAGAGGCTTGAAGACACAGGCTGGAAATTTAAATATAGATAACATATTAAGAGAATTAATTTTAATTCCATTTATATTATAGAGAACCTACTGTAACTAAGGTAGCCAAGCATTCTCTCGGGCCTTGAGAGGCCAAGCATACACACTATCTGTTAGGTGAAAATAACTAATGTATTGATGTTTGCAAAATATTATGGTTAGAAATATGATAGACTAAAGCTCAGAATAATAAAAGAGTCAAGAGAAGAGGCGCACAGCACAACTTGGGACTTCCAAGACAGCTTTTTAGTAGAAGATATTACCATCAATACTTTGTTTAGAAAGAGGTCCTATTAGAAAGACAGAGGAAGTAACAAATATTAAATTTAGAGATATAAAACACCAAAGATGTTGGAGGGGTTCCCTCGAAGCCTCCCATAATGCATCTTTCATTTCTTGCCCAGGAACTATGATTAGGGTAAGAGAGCCTCTTTAAAATACTGTTTATAGTTACAGATCTTGTGACTTACTTTATGTACAGTGAATAATTTCTTTGTGATTCCTTATGCATAGCTATGAAACCTCTGCTCCCAATCCTCTTTGCTAATTCTCCTTCCCCAGTATAATAGCCTGCTCAGGCTTTATGCTCTCTTTGCTTCCTGTCTATGTTCTGGGCATTCTGTGTCTGACCCCAATTCACAGTGACATAATGATTTAAGAGGAAGGAGTTTATTCTAGTAACTTTGAAAGAATTTTTAAAAACAGGAATCTTTACAATTAAAAAAAAAAAACTATTATTGGGACTATCTTATCAATAAAGAAACTGAACTTCAGAAAGGTAAAACGCCCATTGTACCTGCTGGTAAGTGATCATGACACAGCAGGAAAGTAAGGTAACTTAGATGTTATCCTTTGGTTTCTGTATGTCTAAGCCTCCACAGGGATGAAGTGAGCTGGACGATCTAGGAAAGACCCTCTGCCATCACTGCAGGTTCAGAAGAAGCCATCAGGCTATTGATGTAAAAACTCAATCTTCAAATGCAAGCATTGAATGGCTAACATATAAAGTACCTCTTATTTCTGAGGGTATGGTATTTTACTCATTTATGGCAGAAGGATGTATCTCAAGAAAAAAGAAGAGGGCTCAGAAAACAAATATATATGGAATATTAATATCAGAAATATAATAAGCTTGAAATGAGAATGACTTTGAACACAGTTTTTGACCTAAATGAATATGTTGCTAAACTAAGCAGCCCAAATCACAGGTGGGAAGGAATGAATAACCCCTGATGTATTCCTTGCAATTACATGATTGTCAGAAAGAAGAAACAGTAAAGGAGAGAGCTGGGTCAAGTCAGAAGAGAAGTAGGAGCAGCATTTAAGGCCTAGGGAAAAAGTACTGCACAGGGAGAAGAGCACACAAGTAGTTACAGAGGCAACTCAGGCATCCAGGTCGGCAGACTGGGAGTCAGGAGGTTTCTGTGCTTTCTGCAATCAGTAACACCATGGCCCAGTTTCTTCCCATCTGAAGTGTTGGGCCCTGCCTCAAGTCATGTCTTAAGCCTTATCAGAGTAGGAATCAGTCTATGCTATAATTAGAGCAGCCCTAGCATCCAAGTGTCTGTCAGTTACCAGATCCTAACCCACTGGAGATAAATCTCAAATTCTTAAATGTGTAGGAGAGATCAAGGAAGATTCCTTACTTCTAGTATATGAGAACTACTATCCAAAAATGTTACCATTTATTTAGGTTAAAAGATAGAGACAGTATAACATCCATTTTATAGTGGAAATCACAAGCTACCTTAGGGAAAGTTTATCTTCACTTTGTATCAGTTTACCCTTCACTTATGTTTCTCACTATAAAGAGCTTTTTTAATGTATTGAACCAACTGACTGCTTTTTTATAACACTGTTGTTCCAAATATTTTCTATGTCTAGTATTTTCTTTTTCTGCATATTTAGCTGTTAAACTCCTTCTCATTTATCAAAAGTTAGATAAGTGAATTCTTGCCTAGTTGCCTTGGAGAATATCTGGGCATTATTTCCCCAATGACCCTCTCACTTTATAAGTAACTACATTGTTAAATATATTATTATACCTTATTTCAATAAAATCTTTAAAATACCAAGCTTTTTATTTTTCTTTTACATATATTTTAATATGTGTCTAGATTTAAAATCATTTATATTTCTACTACCTTCTTAATAATAAGTATCCCATTCTTTGAAAAATCCAAATGCCTTAGAATTGGTAAAACCTCAATAAATATCTTTTTTTAAAATTTAAGTAGTGATTCTTATTCATAATGAAATGTAATTCTTATTCTCCTAAATGGGTAAGATGTAAATCTATGAAGAATGCTACAAACACTCCCTTAATTTTCTTATATAGCGTATTACAAGAATATATCACTTCTTATTCAGTCATAAGTAAGATGGTGAAAAAAATTTAAACATAGCCATCTATAATTAGAATCTGATTCAAAATTTGATTTTGCAATGGGAAAATTTACTTAACTTCTATGGGCCCCATTTACTACAAATATAGATTTTTAAATTTGTTCTGATTAAATTGATATGGCATGTAAATATATATATATAAGGAAATCAGGACAAAGTAAACTCTCAGTAAATGATATGCAGTGACATTATTTTACCTTGTATGTTATTTTACTTTTTTTCTTTTTTAACTAACTATAAACTATTCAAAGAAACTGATAATGTCTCTTCACTCTTGAGTTCTCTACAACCAATGCAGTATGGCCAAACAGTAAGAAAATTCATGCCATTTAGAAAAGTTAAAGTCAAAAGTAATATAAATGAAGGTAACCCTATTAGTAATGGAATTATTTCACATGACAGCAAGTGAAGAGCAGTTTTAAGGATCAAAGAACTTTCTTTTTCTTTTCTATCTTTGTCACATGTTTCTTTGCTTGGTTAAAACAACATCCAGTTTCCCAATCATAATTCCCCAACTATTAATGAGTATTTTATTTGATTAAATCATGTAACACTAGAACCACACCCAACCCTCCCCCCGCCAAAAAAAAAAAGCTTTAGGATGAAGATATGAGCAGACTGACAATGTAAGAGGGAGGGTATGGTATAAAAATAAGCTTCATTTAATAACATATTTTTATTCTGTATAGGATTAGATTGTCCAATGCTTTTATATGATGATTATTATGATAGATATATGGTAGTTTTTCTGAACAACTTTTGGCAGGACATCTGGATCTGAGGTAGAGAATTCATCAGAACAACTGTATAAACATTGATTCTGAGTTATCTAGGAGATAAAAGAAAGACAAACAGTATATCCCATCTCTTAACCTTCTACATATGGCCAATTAAGTTAACTTCTCAATGACGAGATCTTCACAATAATTACAATGGAAGAAATAATGTAGCCAATAATCTCCTTTACTTGCTCTCAAAGGAGGATTCCCTCATGATTTAGGCATCTTCATTCTGCATAAATGTGAATGACAACAGTGTAATAATTTTAGTACATAATTTTAGTACATATTTCTAGGCATTTTGATTAGTCTTTTTTCTAGAGAAATTTTAAAAAAGAGTTAGTAGGAAAAACTACAGTCTTCACTGCTGTAAGTGGTTTCAAGATAATCATTATCTTCCTCCCCTAATATCAAATTCCCCTGACTGTAATCTAGATTTTTAAAAGTGTCTGCTGGTCTAATTGGCTTACCTATGGAGTGACCAGAACTCTCATATCTGTGATGTCTGATCATTAGCCCATTCTCATGCTATGATTGCTGCACTAAGTGATTTAAAATTATACTTGGTCAAATATGTACCAAGAGATGGCCCAGAAGGTCACTTGAATGAATGATCTGTTGACAAATGTTTTAACAACTATCTCTCAGGAAAAAAAACAAACAAACAACAACAACAAAAAAAAAACAATAAAAGCCCTGCATTAAAGCATTTGTTGATATCTGTAGTGTAATACTCCAACCATGGCTTCTTTAAAGCTATTGATATTGTATAACTGAATGAAGAGCTGAGAAGAGCAGTGCATAAGAGGCTCTGATGAGTAGGTTAGAGAGCTTATGCCAGCATACCATTGTCTTGTTGCCAAAGTATATATCTCTCTGCTCTGATGTATCACAGCAGCTGTACTTTCTTCTGGTGATCAGTCAATAATCTGCCAGGGTGATGTCTTCTTTCCTTGCCTGTTGGTCTCTTGGAGCAAGTAGTTAAGACAATTGGTTGGCAGCCATAGCTTCTAGTTTAATAACTTTGGCTCTGTCCACTCATGAAAGAGATTTCCTTCTGGGAAACAGGACCTTTAAATCTTCTCAGCCAAGAATACAAAGATAGGAAGCAAAAATCCACCAGTGCATTACAAGGAGTGATTGTAAGCAGAACCACTCTCGCTTTAGTCTCTTAGTTATCAGACCTTGTGTTATACTTATTGGAAACACAACACCATACAGTTGCCATTCAGAATGGCAACTGATCCTTTCAAGAAATCATTTCCCAGCTGGCACAATAGCAATGTCTTCAAAAAGCTATTCAATTGTTCTAACAGATTGGCAGCTTCTTGAAGGAATGTCATATGGTACAAGTAGATCCCATAATCATATATGCAATACTATATTTCCCTTTTCAAAAGCAGTTTCCATGCTCTATAGTTAGGTTATACAAGATTCCTTGTCAATAGATTGAATACTTTTAAACTCTCAGATTGTGATATTGTCGGGAGAGCTATAGGAAGGAAAGTCATATCCATACTTAGAATATATTTGTTAATTTCAGTCGGAAAGAATCACTGTCTTTTCCAGTGTGGAAAGGATCCAATATAATTAACTCATCAGCAAATGGCATCCTGATCTCTTTGAAAAACTAAATTAGGAGTTTGCTGTTAGTCTTGGTTCCTGTCAATTTTGACATTAGATTGCAGTGTTAGTTAGGTCAGAGTTGATGATTAGGCTATTAGAGCCACCCATATACTACAGTTGTATCCCCAAAGTTACTGAGTTATAAACCCATGTACCAGCCGGGGGTGGTCAATGACAGATGGCTGATGTCAACTAGTTGAGTAATTCTGTCAACTTGATTGTTTTTGGCTATAGTATGGTAGCTGCACTCTCGTGAGTGATAACATGATAAAAAAAAAAAAAACATATTGAGGCTTTTTGAGCCACACTTCTCTTGCTCAGGCTCGCTTCCATGTCTGGAAGTGTACTTTCCCTTCTAATAAAACTTTTCTTTTCTACTGTAAAAAATATATATATTGAAATAATACTTAAGTTTAAACATATTTCTATATTAAAAATACTAACAGTAGAGCTCTATTTAAAACTTCATGGGCCAAGGGCACTAACTACGGAAAGTATCTCCCCAGAGTTATCATACCAAATAAATTTACATTATAAATTAAGGATATTTCTGCTAGAACATATAACAATTATTTTTATAATTTTGCTTCTGAAATTGTTTGATTACTAGTAACATTATATTTACAGTTGGTTAACTATTTGGTCACCATTTTACATATTCAGAAACTTTTTCAAAATAAGAAAAACAAAATTAAAATTGCTCTTCATGCAGTGATATGCTAAAACGTTCATTTTTTATATCATGTTACACTTTGTAGAACTTTTATAGTTTACATTATTTTGGTTATTAAACTGCTTTTTTTTTTGGTATTTTGGAGGACATAATTTATTTTTCAAGCCCCAAACATTTTTTAAATTAATTTCTTTTTTTTTGTTTTAGAAAAGTATGTATACCGTAGAGACTTATGCTCTGTGTGACTCACGTGTCAATTGTTCTGTCTGCAGTGATCTCATGTGTCAATTGTCCTGTTTGCAGTGATCATGACCTTCTCTCTAATTTATTATTTTCTTCTCGCTAATTACTCACTATTTATCTTATTCATAACAAAAGTTTCCATATCATTTAACTTTTCAGGCTTTTTATTTTCTGTATAACATTAAATATCTTGCAATAGAAATTTGTTGACTTGGCAAATATACTAAACCTGAGTTTTCTCTTTATAAAAAAATTTCCTTATAAATTACAAAATGTCGTCTCTAATATACAAACTTGGAGACTAATTCAGTGCAATGTACTACTGTTTTCTGAAGTTGATTGCTCCTTATTTACTAATCTTGAAGTTTCTCTATTTGTGAGAATAAATGTATTCAAGAGCAGGAAGATTTGCTGTAAAAATAGAGTTGGTCTGCTTCCAATTCTTTATTCCTTTGGCTTGTCATTTATTGGTGTCTTTATGATGTAGGTTTGTTGAAAGAATTTTTCTGGATGACCTAGAGCATATGTGAAGATTTTCACATATATTATAAGACTCTCCATAAAACTGTCTCCAACACTATAAACCACACATTGCTCATGTTCTGAAAATGCAAAGATGAATAGAACTATTATATAAGAAGGGTTTGCTTTGAGGATCAATATCAATGACAGAAATATAAAATACACACCAGTGTACTCCAAATAGCAGTTTGTAAGGCTAATCATTGCAAATTAAATATATAGTTATGTAAATTAAATTATTGGAAATTAAATATACAAAATTAAGTATACAAATTAAATCATCAGATATTATTACTCCATTATGTCTTGGCCATGCCATATGCAAATATATACATATATATTCTCCAGCCTCCTGTCATAGGATTTTATCATTTTTTATGATGATTGAAATAAGGAGACACTTTTGAAGAGTGCACTTATTTGACTGTGATTAGAATTTTCATTCTTTTATGAAGAGAAAGTTTCTGTCTTCAGTTGAGTATTAAAAAATTGAAAAAAAGGTGAAAAATAGGATAGACTCATAATGAAAAGAATTAATGTTTTAACCTAACAAGATTCCATGGATAATTAATAAAAGGCAAGTTCTTCACTACTATTTCATGTCAATGCTAAAAGAAACTGGTAGCATTAGAAACTTGAACTGAAAACAGAAGAATTTATTGAGTATAGCTAATACAAGAACCAGAGATTATTATATACATTGCTCTAGGTTTGCAGTCATAAAGCAACACTACAGATTATTTAAAATCTTCTCTCTCTAAAAGAGGAAAAATAAATAGTATATGGGACTATAGAAATATGATCTCTTGTGCAATTAGTATTCTATCTCTGAGTACTTAAAATTCTAAGTAATTAATTAAAATAATCTATTTCTACTAATTTTAACACTCAGAATGCTTTTATTAAAATAACATTGCTTTGCCATTTATTTATATATTTCTTCTACATTTAAAATAATTAGACAAAAACATTTATCTGGTGACTTTCATATATGCAAAATAATGAGTTATCTTCTAGAGGACTTTCTAAGTGAATAAACTCAGTAATATTACTTATAATGCTTATAATAGAGTAGAGATTAAAGAATACTCTAAATTAAAAGTAACACAAATTAGAAAGTTATGTATAGTGCAAGTGAAAACCATAAGTTGAAAAGAAAGAATTAATCAAGAACGAGGTAAATTATAAAGCTATAAATCAAGAAAGAGAGATTTAATTTTGTTACTAAATAGTGGGATCATTTTTCAACTGTAAAATGTTCTAGGACAGAACACATGAAAAAATACATAGAAATGGTATAATTTAAGGTGTTACAGAAACTATAAGTTTCGTGATTTGGTTGGAGATAAGTAATGGACAAATTAAAAAAGTAAATAATGGTTGAATCCTGACTATAAGCAAGAGATATAGGAGAACACTTAATACTCTATTAAGGACTTATCTTCAATTATTAGGCCTTGGAAAATATTTGAAGACAAATTATTAGGCCTTGGGAAATATTTGAAGACAAAAAGAAAATGTTTCTTTACTTTCTACAATTATTTGTTGAAAAACCATCATATTATAGATTCTATAAAATTTTTCTGAAGATGGCAAAGTTCTAAAAGTAGGCAAATATGTATCCTTCTTCATAAGAAAATCTTACTATGGAAGGAAGGCTAATATATTTCACAGACAACCATAATATATACACAAGACAGGAAGTCTCACAAGAGAAGCACAAAAATACCCAGGTGAAAGAATCAGAAAAAGTTTTTTGAAGGATGTATATTTGAGATAAATGTTTGAAATGTTTGAGGATTTTAAAAGTTGATGGGTGGTAGTGAAGGGTGGTACATTTAAGGTCTGGGTAATAATCTGCACAAAGTCGCAGGGAAATAAACTTCTGGGATGATCCTTAGTTAGAAGTTAATGGTTTACAGTTAGAGCAGAGGTTATGTGCAGAGTATTAAAAGGGTGTAGCCATGTTGTAGATTTATTTCGAGGCAAATTTGAATTTACTTCAGTTACTAAAAACTGAGAAGTCATTGATAGTTTGGCAGTAACAAAACTTAATTCATAATCATAAAATTTTAATGATCAAAGAACAAATTAGAGTTTAAAGAAATCTCATTGAAAGTTCAATCACAAAATTGCCTCCTCCAAAATCTAATGAACAAATAAAAAATAGTAATACCGCTACTACTAGTAAGAGCTATTGATTATCTGCTTGAACTTTTTATAAAACCTAAAAACAATGAGTAGTGTGAAGGTTAATTAGAAAGTTATATAATGCCTTGGGGTAGGAGGAGGGGAGAGTTAAGGAAGAACAATTGACACTGAAAAGAAAATTGTCCACAATTTAAAAAGTAGAATAAAGGAAAAAATAAACTTAAGTAATGGATAGCAGATATAAAAAACAAAACAAAGAAACAAACAAAACAACAACTACAAAACTAGATGAGGTAATAAGAAAATTACTACTGTGGAAAATTAAACAATGATGGTAAGCAAAATTCACCCACAGTGAATTAAAAAGGGAGACTAAAGATAAAAACAGAAAGCAAATGCTAAATATATAGGGAACCAATGCTGCTCACAGATTTTTTTTTTTTGTAAAGAATTTTAAAAAGAACAACAAAACAGTCAACTAAAACAAAAGAAAATATCAAAGGTTTAAATAAATAAATTTACCTGAGATAATGGAGAGGCGGAAATGGGGATGCAGGAAAGGATTTACAAATATCCAGGCCAATTATCCACAAATATTAGAATCTAAATATGAATCTAAATAGTCTTTTTAAATAACAAGGGAGGGAAAATATTGTTATCCACCAATTATATTATTATTCCAGTTGTCTTTTATGTGTTAAAAGAATGTTTTCAAGATATGCAGGGCTTCAGAAAACATCCTATACATAGGTAAACAGCTAAGCTCTTTAAAAACACAGACAATATCTCTCTTATTTATCATTTTAACTCCAGCAATTAGTGTGCAAGTTAATAAATAATGGCTTTCTATACCCCCTTATCATAGGCTACTGAGGTTTTCTATAGATTATTCTGCATTCTGTGGCAATAGAGAGTTGACACAAAGTAAATATACAATGTTTTGAAAGGTGATAATTTCCAGGGAGAAAATAAAACAGAACAATGAGGACAGGGAATATTGGGAATAGGGAAAGGCTGTATTTAATGGAGAGAGAGTGGCCAGGGAAAGCAAGATAGGTGAAGTGACATTTGAGTAGAAATATGAAGAAAGTGATAATTCCAGCCAAGATAGCTTTAGTATTTTCTTCAATATTTTTGACTAAATATTAGACAGGCTTCTTCCTGACTCTAGGCCAGGGGTCTCCAACCCCAGGGCCGCAGACTGATACTGGTCTGTGGCCTGTTAGGAACGGGGCCACACAATAGGAGTTGAGCAACAGGCCACGGCCAAATCTTCATCTGTATTTGCAGCAGCTTCCCAGCACTAGCATCACTGCATCAGCTCCTCCTCCAATAATCATCAGGCATTAGATTCTCATAGGAGCACTGGTCCCTGGTGCCAAAAAGGTTGAGGACTACTGCTCTAGGCCCCTGAACTCCCTGTTTTTTGGAGTATATACTTTAAAAACTTAAAATTGTAAAACTTTTCTCTGCCTTCTTGTGATCAAAGCTTCTTGCCAGTTTTACAACCCAGGAATGTCTTTTTCAAGGACCTGGAAACTATTTCTTCAAAATATAATCATGAAGTAAGAAAGTACCCCTACCCCTCAATTACTATGGGAGTGTAGGAGCCTAACTTTGTCAGGTACCTTGATTTAAATTATAAAACTACCTCCCATTGTGAAGATAGGAGAAACTTTACTTTTAAAGATTCTACCTAACTTGCATATAGAAATTTTTATATTGGTATTTGGAAATCAGTGCTAAATGTAAGTTACCAATAATTGTTAAAATGCACTACTTATTTCTTAGTGTCAGGAACATATCAGAATGTGAGTTTATTTTTCTTAAAACATTCAATCTCTTAAATAAGGGTCTTAAGATTAGGAAAACAACCATATTCAAGTGCAGGTCCAACAAGTAAGCACTGTGGTGTTGGGCTATTGGACAGGTCTCCGACCCAAACTTTCTCCCCATATAACTACATTAAAAATGTAAATTCAACTATTGACATACAGATGGGATAAAATTTTAACTGATTTGAACCAGACAAAGGAAAACTAGTTAAATTTGGATCCAGATAAAAATAAATAAAGGAAAGTTATTTTGAAAGAAAGAGAGAACCTGAAATGATTAAAATATGAGGTGCTTTTTGGAGAAAAGACTGAAAGGGTATTACATATGAGATATTATGGTATGAGGGTTTTGAGCATTTGGAGTAGTTAAAAGAATAAATTACAGGTATTGAAGAAGAGAAAAAGAAACAAAGGAGAGAGTAGAGCATCACTGAGAAAAACATTTCCTATATGGTAGCTTTGCAGTTTTTCTGTCAAAAAAGACAAAACCTGCTTTCAATATAGTACATTAAGCCAGTCAACATATTTTCCTTGTTTCCATTATTAAAGAACATATTTGGGAAATACTAATATCACTCTGCATATTTTTTCCTGGATTTTATTTTCTTTATATTAACTAACTAGTTTTCTCTCATGATATAGTAGCATTCATTAAATGTTATATATATTCAATAAACATGTGTTATTTTCCCCAGCATAAGGTTACAGATCCCTTGTAATAATATGAACAATGTTAAGAAAACTTATAGAAATCTTATCTGACCTAAAGTCATTTTAGGCCTTGCCTAACGTACATGTGCTTACTCTGCTTTCTGGGCTAGACCAGCCCTCTTAAAAGAAACAAGACATACCTAGCAACAGTCTGTGCTGTTGGGTGGAGGGCAGCAGAAGAGCCCCTTGGAGCAGCTACTCCTTGGTACAATTTACTGGGTCAGTACGCCTGTCTCACAACTGCTTTGAGTAGTGGTTCCTAAAGGCTTCTCCTGATAGTGGCTCTTGCTGATAGGAACCACCTCAACTGGAAACTTATTTCCCTACCCCTCCCAGGACAGCCTACTTCCAAAGATGAACTGATATATGGGGTCAAAAGTCTAACTCTCTTCTGTCAAGGGGAGGGGGGCAACTGTGCAGTGCTTATGGGTAGAGCCTTCTCCTGTGGGTCAGGCCAAGGCTGCAACTCCATCACTTCTCATCTCTTTCCATAGCTTATTCTACTCCATAACTTAAAGGTTTATCCCAAAGAGCACTCCCTCATTACTCTTCTATACCAAAATCCCTATCTCAGACCCTATTCTTGGGAACGTCACCTGAAAATTTAATTTTTCTTGCTGCTTGTAGACACAATACAATAGTGCCTTTGTGTTCTTACTCCTAGACTTCTCTGTTGTGATTGGAGTACTCTGAGGCTGACTCAGCATCTGAGTGAAAGACTTGGAAGTAAAGTATGGGAGGATTAACACCCTCTGATTCAAACTCTGACTAATGAGGCAAATGACGCTATAAAGCATTTTTCCTTCCTTCTCCTGCCCATGGATTGTTGGGAGATGATATCTGCATTTTGTTCCTCTAAGTATATCTCTAAAGACATTATAAAAGCAAGCAGTCAGCTTGTCAAAAGGTAGTTTCTCCCATTTTCTCTCTCTCTCTCTTTCTCTCTCTCTCCCTCTAATTCCTCAGTCAGAAATACCAGATTAAATCATAATCTATGACAAAATTTGTTTTGGTAATTTTTTGTGAGTATAAGAATCATATACTTTGCCACAATTTCCATTGTTCTACAGGTAATAAGAAGGGTAAAGGAAGAAAATGAAAATTCTGGAGAATACAAAATTTAAAATTAAAGAGCATTAAGGAAACCAGAATAATTAAAAGAAAAGCAAAAGAAAATGTTGTAATACTCATAAATGGAAACAAAATTAATGTTCAGCTAGATTTAGACACATATTCTGGGTGAGAAGAAAAATTTTCTGGGTAAGCACTCATTTTCATTGAATGGAGATTTAAAGTATACATTAACATATTCATACATAAAAAACAATACCTCATTGTGAGAGAGATACCACCATTCTGAGCACAACACATTATCCATCATTCAACTCATAAGAACTTGCTGAAACTTATGAAGACTCAGAGTAAAGATAAAGTTACTTCTTGGTACACATTGATTAAGAGGATAATATTGCATTTCTTTATAGCCTATTAGAGACTTAATAGAGAATTAATGAACACTTTCTCTATTGGGGGTAATAGTTACAGCAAGTGTGGAAACAAAAAAAATGAAATCAAAGGCTTATGGTATTGGCTAGAGATCCAAGAGAGCAGAAAAGGGCATATTTTCAATACATATTTGCAACCATTTAAGCGACAGAGGTAAAGACTTTGGATAACATTAATATCATCTTCAGTTTCCAAAGAATATTTAAATTTTTTATTCTAGTTTTCATTGTTGTTATTCTTATTATCTTGTCTGTAGCAAGCATCTATCTTTTAGAGTAAATTGTATGCTAAGAATCTTTGGCCCACATGAGAGGCCTGAGGTGTCCACTAAAAAAACAGTAGATAGTAGTAAAACAAGAGAAAGGACAGGAGCGTTGGAAAATGATGGATATCATGCCAAATGCAATAGGAGTGTTTATAAATTTAGTGAGACAACTGCCAAGGATTTCTACTAAAGGGGGAAAAAAAAGACGTATATCATGAATAGAACTAGTAAAAAAGATATTGAGTCAAAGAGAGGTGGTGTAAAGGAAAAGCCTTCAGCTTTCTCATGGCAATTATACTTTTTTATCTGGTCAATTTGAAATTTACCTCTGTAATTTTCTAACACATTTTGTGTCAAAGGAAGGAGAAGATTGGATTGTTACCTAAAAGAAGAAGAGGGAGTTAACTGATGCTGTTGTCAGATTTTCACCATGGAGTCAAAAATATGAAAATCAACATTCCTGTTAATCATAGATAACAAACCTGAGGTAAACAAGGGAGCACAAGCAATAGGAGTTAGGACTGCTCATGTGTAGGATTCCTCATGTACAGCTGCAGGAGTTAGAAAAGTGAGGCTGTTTAGGCTAATGAGGCAAAACAAAATGAAGGCCAAATTCACAACAGAGAGAATCTTAAAAGCACAGCTGTTTTCTCTCATGATATAGTAGCATTCATTAAATGTTATATATATTCAATAAACATGTGTTATTTTCCCCAGCATAAGGTTACAGATCCCTTGTAATAATATGAACAATGTTAAGAAAACTTATAGAAATCTTATCTGACCTAAAGTCATTTTAGGCCTTGCCTAACGTACATGTGCTTACTCTGCTTTCTGGGCTAGACCAGCCCTCTTAAAAGAAACAAGACATACCTAGCAACAGTCTGTGCTGTTGGGTGGAGGGCAGCAGAAGAGCCCCTTGGAGCAGCTACTCCTTGGTACAATTTACTGGGTCAGTACGCCTGTCTCACAACTGCTTTGAGTAGTGGTTCCTAAAGGCTTCTCCTGATAGTGGCTCTTGCTGATAGGAACCACCTCAACTGGAAACTTATTTCCCTACCCCTCCCAGGACAGCCTACTTCCAAAGATGAACTGATATATGGGGTCAAAAGTCTAACTCTCTTCTGTCAAGGGGAGGGGGGCAACTGTGCAGTGCTTATGGGTAGAGCCTTCTCCTGTGGGTCAGGCCAAGGCTGCAACTCCATCACTTCTCATCTCTTTCCATAGCTTATTCTACTCCATAACTTAAAGGTTTATCCCAAAGAGCACTCCCTCATTACTCTTCTATACCAAAATCCCTATCTCAGACCCTATTCTTGGGAACGTCACCTGAAAATTTAATTTTTCTTGCTGCTTGTAGACACAATACAATAGTGCCTTTGTGTTCTTACTCCTAGACTTCTCTGTTGTGATTGGAGTACTCTGAGGCTGACTCAGCATCTGAGTGAAAGACTTGGAAGTAAAGTATGGGAGGATTAACACCCTCTGATTCAAACTCTGACTAATGAGGCAAATGACGCTATAAAGCATTTTTCCTTCCTTCTCCTGCCCATGGATTGTTGGGAGATGATATCTGCATTTTGTTCCTCTAAGTATATCTCTAAAGACATTATAAAAGCAAGCAGTCAGCTTGTCAAAAGGTAGTTTCTCCCATTTTCTCTCTCTCTCTCTTTCTCTCTCTCTCCCTCTAATTCCTCAGTCAGAAATACCAGATTAAATCATAATCTATGACAAAATTTGTTTTGGTAATTTTTTGTGAGTATAAGAATCATATACTTTGCCACAATTTCCATTGTTCTACAGGTAATAAGAAGGGTAAAGGAAGAAAATGAAAATTCTGGAGAATACAAAATTTAAAATTAAAGAGCATTAAGGAAACCAGAATAATTAAAAGAAAAGCAAAAGAAAATGTTGTAATACTCATAAATGGAAACAAAATTAATGTTCAGCTAGATTTAGACACATATTCTGGGTGAGAAGAAAAATTTTCTGGGTAAGCACTCATTTTCATTGAATGGAGATTTAAAGTATACATTAACATATTCATACATAAAAAACAATACCTCATTGTGAGAGAGATACCACCATTCTGAGCACAACACATTATCCATCATTCAACTCATAAGAACTTGCTGAAACTTATGAAGACTCAGAGTAAAGATAAAGTTACTTCTTGGTACACATTGATTAAGAGGATAATATTGCATTTCTTTATAGCCTATTAGAGACTTAATAGAGAATTAATGAACACTTTCTCTATTGGGGGTAATAGTTACAGCAAGTGTGGAAACAAAAAAAATGAAATCAAAGGCTTATGGTATTGGCTAGAAATCCAAGAAAGCAGAAAAGGGCATATTTTCAATACATTTTAGGGAGAAATGATTGCAACCATTTAAGCGACAGAGGTAAAGACTTTGGATAACATTAATATCATCTTCAGTTTCCAAAGAATATTTAAATTTTTTATTCTAGTTTTCATTGTTGTTATTCTTATTATCTTGTCTGTAGCAAGCATCTATCTTTTAGAGTAAATTGTATGCTAAGAATCTTTGGCCCACATGAGAGGCCTGAGGTGTCCACTAAAAAAACAGTAGATAGTAGTAAAACAAGAGAAAGGACAGGAGCGTTGGAAAATGATGGATGTCATGCCAAATGCAATAGGAGTGTTTATAAATTTAGTGAGACAACTGCCAAGGATTTCTACTAAAGGGGGAAAAAAAAGACGTATATCATGAATAGAACTAGTAAAAAAGATATTGAGTCAAAGAGAGGTGGTGTAAAGGAAAAGCCTTCAGCTTTCTCATGGCAATTATACTTTTTTATCTGGTCAATTTGAAATTTACCTCTGTAATTTTCTAACACATTTTGTGTCAAAGGAAGGAGAAGATTGGATTGTTACCTAAAAGAAGAAGAGGGAGTTAACTGATGCTGTTGTCAGATTTTCACCATGGAGTCAAAAATATGAAAATCAACATTCCTGTTAATCATAGATAACAAACCTGAGGTAAACAAGGGAGCACAAGCAATAGGAGTTAGGACTGCTCATGTGTAGGATTCCTCATGTACAGCTGCAGGAGTTAGAAAAGTGAGGCTGTTTAGGCTAATGAGGCAAAACAAAATGAAGGCCAAATTCACAACAGAGAGAATCTTAAAAGCACAGCTGTACCTACTGCTATCTTTTTTCCCACATGCTCTTCAATTGCAGGTTAAAGTTTTCTCTTTGCAATCTGTTTGCTTCTCTATAGGGCCCCTAATGTTCTCTGAGTCCGGGCCAAGCTGCAATTGATTATTCATTGTGAATACTCTGTATCTGATAAAATTGAATTTTCTCCTATTGGTGGGCCTTGAGCTGAAGTTAACTGTGTTTGTCAGATTCCAAAGTCCATGTAAGATACATTACACTGAGTTGTAAAAGTCCATTTTAACTGTTAAACATGACTTGGTTTGAAACTACACACACACACACACACACACACACACACACACACACACACGCTCAAGACATTTATTGTCATGGTATACAATAGGAAAGGGCGGTGTTGGAATTTATAAAGAAGAATAAAAGAAACGGTTTCCTATCTCATGTTTGGAACAAATTGAGCAGATAAGAGATAGATGAGCAGATAGCTATCTTGCTCTTAACATTGATTGGAAATGTGGCTTTAGGTTATGGCCAAATGGGCATGCTCATACTTTGTCTTTAGAAAGATTTCCTACATTAGTCACTGGCAGAATAAGACAATTTAGGTTTCTCATGGGGGAGGGGGTCAAAGATTTTACCATATTACTCACTCCAAATAGTATGTGTTTTCAACAAAGGATATAATAATAATGATAATAATATTACTAAAACCATAGTAGCAAAAATTCTTTCAACATCCTATTAGAGCTGAAAGTAAACATGCTGTGGCTGTTCCTTCTACCCTGGTAAAGTATGAAAAAGAAAAGGAAACTAGAATGTCAGTGACTAAAAAAATTCCCTCCTCTTAACTCTTTTTAGTCAATGTTTCCTACTATCCCCAACCCTGGCAACTATTAATGTGTTCTCATTTCTACTGTCTTGCATTTTTATAAAGTCATATAAGTGGAATCATATAGTTTATAGCCTTTAGAGTCTTGCTTTTTCCACTTGGTAAAATGTATTTGAAATTCATCCCCGCTGTGTGTATAGTTTTTTATTTGTGAATAGTATACTCTCATATGAGTATACTGCATTATGTTTATTTATCCCCTGGATGAAAGACATTTAGATTGTTTTTATTTGTTCAAATTATGGATAATGCTACTGTAAACATTACTGTATAACTTTTAGTGTGAACTAAGTACGTTTTCACCTCTTGGCATAAATAAATACAAGTGTGATTGCTTAGGGTATATGGTAAGTATGTATGTAATTTCATATTAAAAAAAAAAAAAACTGCCAAACTTTGTTGCTAGGTGATATTTCCATTTTGTATTCCTACTAGAATGTACGATCTGTATTCTCACCAACACTTAATGTTGTCAATTTTTTTTTCCTAATAAGCGTATAATAATATTGCATTGTAGTTTTAATTAGAAATTCCTAAAAGATAATTAATTGAGTTTCTTTTCATGTGATAGTTACCACTGTATACTTTGTTTGGTAAATGTTTATGCAAATTTAGCAAATGTTTTGCAAATGTTTTTCTCATTTTTAATGAGATGTTTGCTTTACTATGGTTGAATTTTCAGATTTCTTTATATATTATGAATACAACTTCTTTTTCAGCTATGTGACTTACAAATATTTTTATCCTTTTGGTGTTATACCTTAAAGCTCTGTATTTAACCCACTGTAAACATAGATTTTCTCCTGTTTCTATGTAGAGATTTTGCATTTTTCTGTTAGACATTTAGGACTGATTCATTTTTGTTTAGGGTGTAAGATAAGGGTCAAAGCTTTTATAACATTATTTTTTTTTTTTACATGTAGATATCCAAATGTTCCTAACTTTATGCTCTTGTCAAAAATATCTTATCACTTATGTGTCATTTATCACTAGATTCTTTGTTATTCTCCATTGGTCTATGTGTTTATCTGTTCACTAATATTACAGTGTCTTAGTTAATGTGACTTTTCATTAAGTCATGAAACAAAGCAGTGTGAATCCTTCGCATTTAATCTTCTTTTGTTTTGGTTACTCTGGTATCTTTGAATTTTCAAATAAATTTTGAAAGATGCTCATCAATATCTCAACATTTCTGCTGGAATTTTGTTTGAGAGTACAGTGAACCTGTAGATCAAATGAAGGGTTTGATATCTTAACAATTTTGGACTTTCAAATTCATGAACAAGGTATGTCTCTACATTTAATGAAATTCTCTTTGATTTTTTTCATGAGCATTGTATGATTTTTGATGTAAAGCACTTGCAAATATCTTCTTAGATTTAGAGCTAAGAATTTTTTTTATACCACTATTCTAATTGATATTGTTTTTAAATCCAAATTCCACATGTATTTGTAATATATGAAGATAAAAATGACATTTGCATTATGATATTTTTTCCTGTAAACTTCCTAAGATCACTTACTAGTTTTAAGAGATTTTGTTTTGTATTTTCTTGATTTTTTAAAATATAGAAAAATGTCAATTGCAAATAGAAACAGTGACACAGCTTGCTTCTATTCCCATTCGTTTTCATTTCTTTTATTTCTTTCTGTTTCTTTATTTCTTTATTTATTTATTTATTGTTGTTGTTGTAGTTTTGACTTATTGCCCTGACTAGGATATCTAGTATAATATTGAATGAGAGTGTTAAAACAGTTTTCTCTTGTGCTAAATTATAGAGAGCAATTATTCAGCTTTGTAAATGTATGTTTTTATAATTTTTTTTCATTTTGTCATGAGTAAATAACAAATTTGTTCTGCATCTATAAGAAAATTGTTCCCCCCCGCCTCCCGTCTCTTATGGTGAAATAATTTAATTGATATTTGAATGTTGAAACAGCCTTGGCTCACCCACTTTGTGGTGACATACTATTCTTTCTATATATTTCTGGATTCTATGTGCTAATATTTTGTTGATACTCTTTCTACGAGGGATATTTATCTATAGTATTCTTTTCTTGAATGTCTTTGTTTTGGTTGTCAGCTTAAGGCTTTTATTCTATAAGAGAGAAGGATTTGGACAATATCATACCTTCCTACAATTGTTACTCTTTCCCTTTCTCAGGCCTGTTCTGTGAGTGATCATTTCATAGGACTTACGCCTAAAATGCTTTTCATACGTATTACTATCTTTTCTTATACATTCACTTGCCTTCTCCCCTCTTCATAATCATTTCTAATTTTAGACATACATTTAACAGAATAGCCCTTTTATTTTTATTTATTTATTTATTGTTTGAGAAATATTGGAAGCATAAAGAGAATATAGTCCTTTTTCTGATTGGTGAAGATCTTGCATTTCTGAATAACTTTGACACACAAATTATTTCTACTAATAAAATAACCTGCAGATAACTTGAAAGGAATAAAACATTTTCCTATCATGTTTTAGGTGGTCAGTTCCAGTCTATGAAACCAGTATAGATGTGAATTTAACAAATTTCACACAATCATATTAAAACCTTTCAGATTATATGTTATTGGAATAAGGCTTAATTTTTAGTAATAGGATTTTTTACCTTAAAAATAATCACATATGAAATGTAGAAGGAAATTTGAAAATAATATTTTATGAACTGCCAGATGTTACTTTGAGCCAGATAAATTTAAAATAGGAATCAAACCAAATTATATTATGATTAAGTTTTTTCTAATATCTTTTTATGGTCTAAATGCCAGAAATAAAATAAAATAAAGTTATTTTATTAGTATTTATCTCAATCAATAGAACATTTGAAATTATGAAAATTATTTTGAAACTGCTAAATTTTCTATAAATATTATTTATATGTATTGAACAATATGAAATTATTTGAAGTGCAGACATACCTTAAAATCATCACACACTATGGTAGTATAAGATTCAAAAATAGCTTTCTACTTATAGGACAGAAGAGGACTTCATAAAATTGGAAATTAATAGCCCTTATCTGAGTTTTTCTTTGCAGCTTCATTTAGGGATTTGCATATTTATTGAAACTGTTGTAATGATATTTTTCACTCTAAAGGATCCATGATAGGTATTGTAAAAATTATTTCTTCCTACCTCAGAAACGTTTTTTAGATGAATGACAAAAAAGCAAATATTAAATGTCTATTTATCTAATTTAGAAACTTCAGCAAATATTTTGGTAATCTTCTTACGGTATATCAATAAAATTCCAAAATGAATTTTTAGTAGGGACTATGGATACTATTAATGTACCATAAAGAACGGGATAATTGAGCATTTAGATTAGCAAATGCTAAAATAGTCAAAGTTTTGGCATGCTTAATGAAAGCTAATCATTCTATAGTGAGTTGTTAATGTAAATTTGACCTCCATAATAAATTGCTTTTTGGAATCATATGATGATATAGAACATTCTAAATAATGTCATATAATCTTCCATTTTAGAGAAGAAATAAATGCCCCCATATTAAGAGCATGGTCAAATACTTCATATTAGGTATTTGTGGTAGTGTATAAGACCCTGGTAATCTATCTCTCAAAAGGATTTTTTAGAAATGAGAAAGTTTTAAGTGATTCATTTTGGTATATAAGACACTATAATATACGTTTTATTGTTATTTTAGAGCATACTCTTTCTACTGATTAAAAATATATATTTCCTGCAAAACAGTATGCCATGTTTCACTGGTAGCAGCCTAATGTGTCTCATGTTTACCGTATCTTAACTGCATCATTTTCTCTTGTGCTTTGATTTAATCTTGTGTTGTACAGTAACATGTTATACAGATTTGTAAAGTAGGGGCAATAAACCATAACATGTAGCCTAAGTGTGTTATAGGCTATACCATCTAGGTTTATGTAAGTGCACCCTCTGACAGTCATACAATGAAGAAATTGCGGGTGTATGTCTCAGGACATATTCCAGTCATTAAACAGTGCATGACAATATTATTAAAGTTAATAAATGCAGCACAAAATTTTTTATAGTAAATTGATAGTATAAACTCAGTTTAAAATTAATTAATGTAAAACACAATGTTTATAAATTTTAAAGAATGATATTAACCTAAGTACATGGTTTATATTACTAATTAATAACATTATAAAGTTATTTTTAAGATTTAGAGAATTAAAAATATTTTACTCAATATTTTCAAAAATTCCAATATTTGTATTTTAATGCTCAAAATTTATTTTTAAAAATAAAGGGCAAATAACAATTCTAAAAATTCTCAATTTTCCAACTAAGTAAATCTGACATCAGCATGTTTAATACGTCCATATATATTTAATATATGTTATAAAATGTAACATAATAATTACATAACATATAACAATCATAATAAACATAAAATATTATAATTGAGAGAGTTGCTGGGAGAAATTACTGACGGTGGTTACAAAATGAAAGAAATTTTGTATTAGTTCACTAACAGATATTTACATTCTTAAAATATGTTTCAATTGTAATTTTTAGTTAAAATATCTTATTTTATTTTTTCAAAAGACATAGCAATGCGCTTATTCTTTTTTTCAGAATGGCTCACATATGTCCTTTGATATATCTTAACTGATAGAATAATATAAAATAAAGAAAATAAAGAAAAAATAAATTTCCAAGAAGAAATAATATATAATAAATATCAATTATTTTCCAAGAGTATTTCAGCGTGTATCATCTGAAATATAGATGTCTCTACTACGATTTATAAATTGTGATATGGTGGTAGAACTAATACAGAAAATGAAGTTAGAGAATGTATTCAAGAAATACCTGTCATTCTTAGTTGACATTCAATATTCAATATTATTTTATATTAGTTTCAGGTGTACAGCATAGTGGTTATACACTTATATAATTTACAAAGAGATCCCCTTAATCAGTCCAGCATCCACCAGCACTATGCATAGCCATTACAATATTGTTGACTATATTCCCCATGCTGTATTCCATATCCTTGTGATTATTTTGTAACTGACAATTTGTAAGCTTTAATCTCTTCACCTTTTTCGCCCAGTCCCCTGACACTCTGCTCCACCTGGCAATTACCAGTTTGTTTGCATAATAGTACATGATATATATGTACCATGTATTCTTTATCCAAGTATCTATTTTTTATTTTTTTATTTCTTTTTTTCTGCCTTTATTGAAATATAATAGACAACTAGTTGCCTGTATTTACATAGTACAATTCAATGAGGTTTTTTTTTTTCAGTTATAGTTGGCATACAACACACCAGCCTCAACTGTACAGCATATTGATCAGAAATCCATGCAATCTGCAAAGTGATCACTCCACCAAATCTAGCACCCCTCCTCCCCCCACCTATTCATTTCAATATTATTAACCATCTTCCACATGCAGTACTATACATCCCCATGTCTACTCTGCAACCATCCACCTGTACCTCTCAATCCTTTTGCCCTCTTTTTTTCTCCCCAAACTCCTTCCATCTAGTATCCCTCTAAATGTTCTCTGTATCTATAGATTCTTCTGTTCTTTGTTCTTTAGATTCCACATGTACGTGAAATCATGCAATATTTGTCTTTCTCTATCTGATCCATTTCATTCAACACAATATCCTCTAGGTCCATCAAGGCAATAACTTTTTCCATCCCCTTTCTTTTAGTCTGTGTATGTCTTTTAATCTGAAGTGAGTCTCTTGTAGGCAGCATATGTAGTGATATTGTTTTCTTATTCATTCAGCCATTCTATCTTTTGTTTGGAGCACTTAATTATTTTTTATCTGAGATACGTGTTGATAGGAATGTAATTGTTACCATTCTTTATTCCTATTTTTGATACATGTTTTTTTCTTCTTTTTAAGAAGTCCCGTAAACATTTCCTGTACTATTGGCTTGGTGTTGATAAATTCCTTTAGCTTATTTGTATCTGGGAAGCTCTTTATCTGTCCTTCAACTCTAAATGATAGCTTTGCTGGATAAAGTATTCTTGATTGTAGTTCCTGGGTTTTCATCACATCAAATATTTTGTGCCAAACCCTTTTATCCTGCATAGTTTCTTTTGAGAAATCAGCTGCCAGTCTTATGGATGCTCTCTTGTAGGTAACTATGCTTTTCTCTTGCTGCTTTTAGGATTCTCTCTTTATATTTAACCTTTGGCATTTTAATTATGATGTGTCTTGGTCTGGGCCTCTTTGGGTTCCTGGTTTTGGGGACTCTGAGCGTACCGGGGTTTTATGTCTATTTCCTTCACTAGGTTAGGGAAGTTTTCCACCATTATTTTTTCAAATAGCTCTTCAACATCTTGTTTTCCTTCAGGTACCCTGATGACTTGGATATTTTTACCCTTAATAGTGTCCCATAGGCTCTTAAATTATTATTGTAGTCTTGGCTTTTTTTTCTTGCCATTATGATTGAGTGTCCTTGGTTTTCCCATCCTCTATATAGGTCATTTGATCCTCTTTTTATTCACTTTGTTTATTCCATTTACTATTCTTCTCAAGTCAGAAAATGTGTTCTTCATTTCTGACTGGTTCCCTTTTATAATTTCCATTTCCATTTTTATGTTATCTATCTCTTCGTTGGAGTTCTTACAGAATTAATCTACACTTCCCATTAAGTTCATTGAGCATCTTTATAACCAGTGTTTTGAACTCTACATCTGTTAGATTGCTTGACTCTATTATTTCTGGATCTCTGTTCTGTTCTCTCATATGGTTTCTGCTTCTTTGCCTTCCCATTTGGCAGCCTTTCTGTGTCTGTTTCTATGTACTAAGCACAGCTCCTAAGTCTCCCAGTCTTATTAGTATGGCTTTGTGCAGTAGGTGTCTGGTGGCACAGTCCTGAGTGAGGTTCAGCTGCAGGCCAAATTTAGCCCAAGCCTGTGCCTCTCTGTAGCCACCTGTTAAGATTCAGAAAGCAATCTACAGATTCTGTGCTTATAGTTGCCTCAAAAGGCCACACCAGAATCCGAGGCCAGCTGCCACCAGTGTGAGCCTAGACGCTGCTCATCAAGGAGCGTCTGACTCACTGAGGATACACCTAGATGTGGCTTGGGTAGGGCTGCGAGCTGGAAGAGGTAGAGTTTCAGGGAATCCTCTAGGTGGAACAACTTCTGTTATCCAGTTTAATGATGTCTCTGCTATGGTGGCTCTTTAATCAGTTGCACATTCTCCCCTCTGACATAGAATAAATGACTATATAGATGTGAGTTTATTTCTGGTCTCTCTATTCTGATCCATTGATATATGTGTCTGTTTTTATGCCTGAACAATGCTGTTCTGACTACTATAGCCTTGTAGAGTATTTTGATATCAGGTAGTGTGATACCTCCAACTTTTTTTTCCTCAAAATTGCCTCAGTTATTCAAGGTCTTTTATAATTTCATACAAATTTTAGGGTTATTTGTCCTAGTTCTGTGAAAAATGTCATTGGTATTTTGATAGAGATTTCATAGATCACTTTAAGTAGTCTGAACATTTTAACGATTTCCTATCCATGCGCACAGTATATGTTTCCATTTATTTGTATCGTCTTCAATTCCTTATTTCAATAAGAACTTTCTGAGTATAGATCTTTTACTTCTTTGGTTAAATTAATTCCTAGGTATTTTACTATTTTGTAATTGGTATATTTTTCTTAATTTCTCTAATAGTTCATTATTGGTGTCTAGAAATATAATTGATATCTGAATATTAATTTTATATCATGCTACTTTATTAAATTCACTTATCTTCTAACAGTTTTTTGGGGAAAACTTTTATGCAAATAGTTTTGTCTATATATAGCAGTATGTCATCTAAAAATAATGACAGTTTTACTTCTTCCTTTCAATTTGGATGCCTTTTTTTTTTTTTAATCTGATTGTTGTGACTAGGCTTGTAATACTATGTTGCATAAAAGTGGTGAAAGTTGACATCCTTGTCTTGTTCCTGATCTTAATGAAAACGCTTTTAGCTTTACCTTGTTGAATAAGTTGTTAGCTGTGGATTTGTCATATATGGTCTTTATTATGTTTAGCTATCTTTCCTCTATTTCCACTTTGCTGAGAGTTTTTATCATAAACATATACTGCATTTTGTCAAATGCTTTTTCTGCCTATTGATATAATTATATAATTCTTATCCTTCTATTTGTTATAATAGTTTATCACATTAATTGATCTGGGGATATTGAATCAACCTTGCATGCCAGGAATAAATTTAACTTTATCATACTATATGATCATTCTCATGTATTGCCGAATTCGACTTGCTAATATTTTGTTGATGATTTTTCATCTCTGTTCATCAGAAATATTGGCCTATGTTTTTTTTTTTTTTTTTAATGTCTTTGTCTGGTTTTGAAATCAGAGTAATTGTGACCTTGTAGAATGAGCTTAGGAGCTTTCTCTTCCCTTGAATTTTTTGGAATAGTTTGAGAAGAATAGGTGTTAATTCTTTGAGTGTTTGATATCATTCATCTGGGAAGCCATCCAGACATAACTTTGTTTCTTGAGAGTTTTTTGATTCCTGATTCAATTTCATTAACAGTAATCAGTTGGTTCATATTTTCTGTTTCTTCTTGATTCAGTCTTTTAAGATTGTAAGTTTCTAGGAATGTGTCCATTTCTACCAGATTGTCCAATTTGTTGGAGTAAAATTGCTCATAATATTTCCTTATAATCCCTTGTATTTCTGTAGAGTCAGTTGCCACTTATCTTTCATTTCTGATTTTATTTATTTGGGTCCTATCTCTTTTTTTCTTGATGAGTCTGGTTAAAAGTTTATCAATTTTGTTTATCTTTTTAAAGAGCCAGCCTTTGGTTTTATTGGGTTTTTTTGTAATGTTTTTTAGACTCTATTTTATTTATTTTTGCTTTGATCTTTATTATTTCTTTACTCATTCTGTGCTTATTTACTGTTTTTCTAGTTCCTTTACATGTAAAGTTAGATTGTTTATTTGAGATTTTTCTTGAATTTTTTTATGTATTGTTATGAATTTTCCTCTTAGGACTGCTTTCACTGTTTCATAGATTTTAAGTTGTGTTTTTATTTTCATTTGTCTCAAGGTATCTTTTGATTTCTTCCTTGCTCTCATTGTTAACTCATTTATTGTTTAGTTGCATGCTAGTAAGACTTCATGAGTTTGTGTGTTTCAGTTTTTTTTTTTTCTTGTATTTGATTTCTAGTTTCATACCATTGTGATTGGAGAAGATTCTTGATATGATTTAAATCATCTTAAATTTATGAAGACTTGTTTTATGGTCTAACATGCAGTCTATCTGGGAATATGTTATATGTGCAATTGAGAAAAAATGTATAGGTGCTGCTTTGGGGTTAAATGCTCTAAAAATATTAATTAAATTCATCTGGTTTAGTGTTTCATTTCAAGCCACTGTTTTCTTGATGATTTTCTATCTGGAAGATTTGTCCACTGGTGTCAATGGGGTGCTAAAATCCCCTATTATAACTGTATTACTCTCGATCTCTCCCTTTATTGATCAAAAATTGCTTTATAATTTGATGCTCCTATGTTGGATGTATAGATGTTTATTAGGGTTATATCCTTTTGTTAGATTGATCCCTTTAACATTATGTAATGTCCTTTTTTCCCTTATTATTGCCTTTGTTTTAAAGTGTATTTTGTCTGATATAAGTATTGCTACTCAGCTTTTTCCTCATTTCCATTTGCATAAAATATCTTTTTCCATCCCTTTACTTTCAGTGTGTGTTTTTCGATCTGAAGTGTCTCCTGTAGGCAGCTATGCATGGGTCTTGTTTTCTTATCCATTTGTCTATCCTATGTTTTTTGATTGAAGCGTTTAATTCATTTATAAAGTGATTATTGATAGGTACACAGTAATTGTCATTTATTATTTATATTTATGTTATTTATTTTCTTTCCTTTCTTCTAAAAGAAGCCTCTTCAACATATCTTGTCATACTAGTTTGGTGGTGGTAAATTCCTTAGGCATTTTCTGTCTAGGAAGCTCTTTCTTGCACCTTCAACTTTAATTGATAGACTTGTTGGGTAGGTCTTGTTTGTAGGTCCTTGTTTTTCAGCACTTTGAATATTTTGTGCCAATCTCTTCTGGGCTGCAAAGTTTCTATTGAGAAATCAGCTAACATTGTTATGGAAGTACCCTTGTAAGTAACTAGCTGCCTTTCTCTTGCTTTTAGGATTCTCTCTTAGTCTTTAAACTTTGCCATTTTAATTGTGATGTTTCTTAGTATGGGACTTTTTGGGTTCATCTTGATTGGGACTTTCTGTGTTTCCTGGACTTGTATGTCTATTTTCTTCACCAGAATAGGGAAGTTTTCTGTAATTTTCTCACATAGTTTCTCAACCCCTTGCTTTCTCTCTTCTCCTTCTGATATTCATATGATGTGAATGTTGTGACCCTTGGTGTTGTCTCAGAGGTGCTTTAAACTATTATTTATTTATTCATTTATTTATTTGCTATTCTGATTAGGTGTTTTCTGCTACCTTGTTTTCTAAATTGCTGTTTCAATCCTCTGCTTCATTCAATCGCTTTAATTTCTTAGTGTATTCTTCATTTTAGTTATTGTCTCCGTTTCTGACTCTTTAAAAATGGTTTCTATGTCCTTTTCTACACTTATTCTTTGTTAAAATTCTCACTAAGCTCACATATCCTTCCCCTAAGTTCATTTAGCATCCTTATAACCAGTGTTTTGAACTCTGTATCTGATAAGTCCCTTGTCTCCAGTTCATTTAGTTCATTTTCTTGAGTTTTCTCATTTAGGACATGTTTCATTGTTTTCTCCTTTTGGCTGCCTCTTGCTGTTCATTTCTATATACTAGGTAGATCTGCTACATCTCCCAGTCTTAGCCGGTGGCTTATGTAGTAGCTGTCCTGTGTGGTCCACTAGTACAGTCTCCCTGAATATCTATGCCAGGTGCTCCAGCAGTGACCTTGGGTGGTTGAGTGTGCCCTACTGTTAATGTTGAGTCTTAATTGTTGGTGGCATGTCAGTGAGTGAGACTGACTGTCAACCTGACTGGCTATGAAGATTGGTGTATGAGCTGTGTATGAGCTGCTGCGTGGAGTTGACCCCATGGAGTGGAGTTCACCTCAGCAGATTCACATGCCTGTTGAGAGCACTCTTTGGTGTGCCACTTATAGGGCTAATCAGGTGGTGCTCTGTTGAGATCTAATACCAGCCTCCAGATGTGTTGATTTGAGTCCATTAGGGGTGCTCAATTTTGGGGAGAGGTTTATGTTCAGGCCAAGGTCCACCACTGCCTGTGACTGGCCCTGGGCTACCTGGTAGGAGTTACAAAGCTATCCATGTTTGGTCACTGCCTGAATTGTGCCTGGAGGTATTTGGGAGAGGCTACATGGTGAACTGAGGCCAACTTCCACCAGTATAAGGGCTGAGGCAAAAAGGCCCATGGCAGCCCCAGGCCTGAGGTTGCCTGCCAGCTGCCCATAAGACTCAGAAGCTGAATGAGCCTTAGGGGTACTAGAGTTGGATAAGGTGGGGCCTCAGGGAGTCACCAAGTTGGGGCAAGTGGTGTTGGCCATTTTGGTGCAGATTCAGATTTGTTTCCAGTGCTGAGCCTGTGGCTACTCACAAATGTCCAAGCTTACACTAAGGGCAACCACCTCTTGCCTTGGGCCCACAGAACCCTGCCCAAGATCTGTTCAAGAAATACTGTTGCTATAGCCAGGGCTGGTTGCCTGCCACCAAAAATGTCTCCCAGTGTACCTGAGCAGAGGCCTCTTGATCACAGCTGAAATAACTTCCTGCTGAGACAATGGGGTAGAGATGGTTGCCCAGTAATAACCTGAAATTGCCACCAGGCAATTTGTAAGTTGTAGGGAGTAGGGTCTCATGAAGTCACAGGGTGGAGTGAGCTCACCAGGCCAATGCAGATTCAGATCCAGCCATGTCCGGGGAGGGCTCAACACAGGAAAGATGGTACTCACTTGCAGGCTGCACTGGAGGAAGGCTCGATAAAGGGATTATGGCAGCTGTTCCTCCAACCCTCGCCCTGAAGCCACACAACTCAGTCTTTCCTTGTGTGTTTCCGGCACCTTCCAAACTGCTGGAGCCCAGGGAGAGTGCATGTGAGCGAGTGAGTCTGTACGTGGGCCCTTTAAAATGATTTCTAGATTTCCAGTTGCTTTCTGTCTCACCTAGATGATAGAATCTCCACTGATTTTCACAGCCAGATTTTGTGGGGACTTTTGGTACTGGAAACCTGAGCTGGGAAGCCCCATATGGGGCTGGGGCCCCTAGCTCCTCAGGGTGGAGGTGACTCCACAGCTGAGATATCCCTCTTGATGCTCAACCACTTATGATTCTATCACTGTTCCATTAATATTAATTCTTTTAGCTGACTCTGAAAGCAAAACAACACTTGAAAGTGTGCATGGCTTGAAACAAATAATGCAAACATATTGCAACATTCGCTGCTGGTGGGAATGTAAATTGGTATAGCCACTATGGAAAACAGTATGAGTGGGATCAGCACTTTAAGCATCTCTGTTCCTCCTACCAGTCTAGATGTAGCCTCCTCTTTATATCCCCCGTTACAGGAGTTCTCTTTAGCTAGTCCTCAGATCATTCTCAATGTTGACTGTTTCATAGTTGACCCACAATTTTAATGCAGTCATGGGAGGAGGCATGGACAGTGTTTAACTACCTCACCATCTTGACTAGAACTACATGCCATGAATTCTTAAATCTAAAGTTATTTACATAGAAAGTGTATATAATGTCACTGCATTGATTATAATATACTTGTGATTATTATATGAAATCAAGTGTGCAAAGATGCTTGTAAGCTTAAAATCTAAAACTACATATGCTATTAAGAGTTTTCCAAACATTATAATTCATTCATATCCTTATAGATCTATTTATGATATTTGTATATTTTTGGTCACTGAAAAAATATTATATGAAAATTTTCTTACTTATTATTAAGACAAAAATTAAGAAATTTCTGTTTTAATAAACAAAATAATGACACATTCAGATATATAAAATCACTGTCATACCGTTGTTTTGAGTATTAAAAGAGATAATGTATATAAATTACTTTAATACCTTTCATGTATTATGGAGTTAACAAAATGTTAGAATTATACTAAGTATCAGTCTCAATAGAAGATTTTAAATGATTCTGGCATTAGTGTGATGAGGTTAGATGATTGGGAAAGAAGATGTGATACATGTATACAATGGAATATTACTCATACATAAGAAAAGGTGAAATACTCCATTTGTGACAATATGGATGGATAATCATGTTAAGCAAAATAAATCAGAAAAAAATGAGAACCATATAATTTCACTCATATGTAGGATACAAAACTAAAAGCAATAGACAAACAAGATAAACAAAAACTCATAGACATGGACAAGAGTTTAGTGGTTAACTATATTTCCCACACTGAAATATCTTTCCTTCTGTGGTAGATGTTGAATTGCTTCTTTCCTATTGTCTATTTCCTTGGTTACCGCATATAGGTTAAAATCATCTCTTTTGAGAGAACTTTTCGAATTGCCCAACCTAAAGACACTACCCAATCACACTATTCTTTCACATTATTTTCATTCTCTGTGTAGTATGGCGTTCTCTGTATAATATAGTATTATTTGTCTTTTTATAGTCTCACTGTAGCAGAGACATTGGCAATTCTGTTCTCTGTTGAATCTTAAACCATAGTGGGCACTCAAGAAGCATTTGTCAACAAAAGTATAAATAAACTTATATATAGTTTGATATGGAACTCATCATTTTCTACCTAAGGACAATAGTTTTATATGTCATATATGTCTCTTACTAATTCTATTAAAGTATAAACTTCAAACTAGAGCCATATTCTATGTCTGTTTTGTTTTTTAGGCCAATTTTTTAGTGACTAATTTTTTTTTCCCTTGAGTCATGTCACAAAATCATTGGTATAAGGCAAGAACATTCTGTTGCTTAATTTCAGTGTTTTCTACTTTATACCTTATTCACACTCCTGTTTTCTTTACTCTTAGGAAGTCTTTTTAGTATATTAAATGCATGTACTTCTAATACAGCTTTCATTAGTTATATATGTATCTTTAAATACAAAAAAACACATAATTTTATCTCTATGTTTAATTTGCATAAATTATATTATGTTAAATATCTCTCATTTTTTCTTTTTGCTACTCTGAACTATTCCTGTGAGACTTGTGTTGCTTTATGTACATCCAATTAATTATTTTATAATGCAGCATAGTATTACATTATAAACAAATATCATATTGTAATTAATTTCTTTAGTAATAAAATAATTTTCTGAAAAAAATGTTTTCTCCAAGTATTTTCTATTATCATATCTCAAATTTCATACCTAAAACTTCATATGTAAATTATATAATGAACATATAATAATGAAAAAGAATGATGGATTTACAGCATCAAAATTAAAGGTTTGTGCTGAGTAAAGAACACCATTGATGAAGTTAATGAATGGGTAATAGACTAGAAAAATATATTTGTAACATCTACAATGTATAAGAGAATTATAATAGTTAAGAATTTTCTACTCCCCATGGAAACTTAAAAGTAAAATGGGCATAGGATATAAATAAACAACTCTCTTGTCTTAATTTTTCCCTGTGTTTTCTAACAAACTGACATTCTTTTATAAATATCTCATATATAACCCATATACACATCACTCAGTAATAGTTGAGTAAATATAAGTAAATCAAGTCTCGTATGTGGAATAGAGATAAATGATCTTTAATTCAATTTAAGTATATATTAAAATAAGATCTATTACATAGAGAAATTAAAAATTAAAATCTTAGGATAAAATATCATTCAATTCCAAATGATCATTAACACAATGTTCACTTAGAAATATACATCATAATAAATTTATTAAAGAGATCAAATACCCTCGAAAATGTGTTTTCAGAAAATAAAAACTCATGCTTATAGATCTATTTCTTTTATGATACTCATATTTTGTATGATCTAGCACAGTTTTATTGCATATGATTTTGTAATTAAAAAAAGAATATTTGGTTTATATCTGACTATTCTTTTTTCTTTATTATGTTTGCCTTGGTATTCATCAGATATTCATTTTATTGTTTCATGTTGCATTGTATTTCTTAATCCTCTAAAGGCTTTTTAAAAAATAAAAACTTTATTTCTTCCCTTTGACCTTAGCTGTTTAATTCATCACTGCAGGATGTGCCTGCACAGATAACACAGGAAGACATCCTGTGGAATGACAGCACTCAGAACAAGTCTCTCAGTCACAGAGTTGATTGTAAGTTATTGGACATTTTTTTTAAATGTAGGGTTTGCTATTAACAAGGCTAAAGAAACAAACATCATTCAGGAAAAAAGAAAACAAAATAACTTTGTCTTCAATCATGGGAAAAGTCAATTTTTAAGGGAATGTATTTATATAAATAGAAGAGCTAAAGCATCAACAGGTAATAGAGCAGACCATTAACCTTGGGTTCTATCTTTTGTGGCGCTAAGGAAGTCAATTTGTTTCAAAATTATTAACAGTCCATTTTTCTACCAACCTTCAAAAACTAGACTGTGGATAAAATTCACAGCAATTTTTGAAGAAAATATATCATGCCTTTTAAAATGAATCTGTATTCTCCGGTCAGCAGCAAAGTAAAAGAAATTACCTCTGAACCAAGACCCATATGGAGGACACTAGCAATTCTCCTAGAGGTTTTTCCTAAAATTAAACTACAAATATTATAAACAATTGTGCATGAAACTTGAAGGAAATATGGTCACCTCTGAAGTGACATTCTAGAACTAAGTAGTACTTTATTCTTGGACCTAAGACCCAAACAACATTTTTGTGTTCAAGAGAAAAATAAAGTACTTTAGTGTCAAATAAAGCTGACTAAAAAAAAAGTCAAAACCTTTTACCTAAAGCAGAGAGTTAGGTATTCCTACTCTGCATTGATTTGCTATAGGAATCCAGTTTTGTTATATTTTTACATGTCTGTTTGTTTGCCTCTCAAAATTGATCAAGTTATGTATTTTTTCCTGACATTAATATGACAATTTTAAACATTTAAAGTTTTAATGCATTTAAGACTACATGAAGAATTTTCATTTTTCTATTAATCATTTCATTTTTTCATATGTCATATAAAAATATTACCCTGAATTTGTGATTTCATATATGATGACAACAACCTCTTCTTACTGTCAATTTTTTTTAACAAAATGTCTTTTCCCTTTGCTTATTTTTCCATGTGGATTTTCTAATTAACTTACTTCACAGCTCATCCCAATGCTATTGTTTATATTAGCATCATAATAACTTACACAGCAACTTAGTGGGACAGGAATCATTATGATGTTAATATTTTCTATTTAGAACACAGCATGCTATTTTTGTGTACCTCAGCAGCATTAAAAAAATATATACAGACCATCCACACTTCTTTTTAAATGTATTCCTGGTTATTTCTATTATTTTATTTTATTTTTATTATTCAAAGAATATTTTTGCATCACATTTTACATACCAGACACTGTTCATGGCATTAGTAGAGACCTGTAAGTAGAACAAAAAGAGAGGTCTCTGCTATCTAGACACTGCTCTTTTTGGCTTACTACACAACACTATTAGTTACTTCTGTGTTGTGAAGAGCAAATATAATTATTCCTAGATTGATAGTTTTTGAGAAGTAACATTTAAATCTTTACAAATTATATTAATAGAGAACTCAGCTTTATTTAGATTTTCTACTTCCCTGGTCAGCTCTACTCTAGTTACTACTAGTTAAGGAAGGAAATTGTCCAATAGAAAAAGGCAAATGAAGGTAGGGGATTCGACTGTGAAAAGCAAGAGGCGATTAAAAATAGTTAGAAAAATAAAAAAAGAGAAAAAATAACTGACTCTCAAATGAGACTCTGTCTTAATTTTTTTGAATATTGGGAGAGAAGAAATAGAAGAAAAATATGCAGTTGTCCTTCAACTCTTTACATAAGAACATCAGAATACTAAAAGTAATTTGCCTCTCAGCCCAAATCCAGGAAACAAGGAACCAAAATTATATACCTTTTTAAAATAAGGGGGATTTAAATCCAATTAAAGTGCAAGGATCACTTATTTAATAATGTGCTAAATGCACACATGTTGTACCTCAAATGCTCACAATTCTTTTAAAAGATGACTTTATTTAATAGTTTATCAAACAGACTCAATGGGATTAAGTGAGTAACCTGGGAACATCCAGTCAACAGTCAATGTACCAGCCGCCACACCTAGATTTTGCTATTATATTCCAATGTACCTGATTTATCATGCGATAATTTATCTATTAATCTCTATTCATCAGTTGATATGTTTTGTGGTATATTGCAAATTAATTCACAATATCAGTACATGTCTTGAAAAATACTTCTTAATGCATATCTTTATTAGAGATCAATATTTGTTCATGCCTCTTTATTTTATTTTGAACCTATATGAAATAACTATACCATCTGATGAGTGTAACCTACATATAAATATAGAACATTACCAGCACCCCAGAAGCTCTCCTGTTCCCCTTTCCAGTCAATCCTCACTCCTTTGGCAACCACTGTTTCAATTTTTTCAACCACATATTAGCTTCGTCTGTTTTCGAATGTCACATGAATGAAAGCATACACTATGTATTCTCTTGCATAAAGCTTCTTTTATTCAGCATAAGCTTTTTAAAATTCATGCATGTTGTGTGTAGATGCTCTATTTTTATTGTTGAAAAATATACCATTGTATAAATACATTGACTTTTTATTATTCATTCTCCTGGAAACATCTGGGTTTTTTCTAGTTTTTATTTGTTATGATTTAAGCTACTATGAACATTTTTGTAAATTTCTTTTTAAGGACAGTTTTTATTTTTATTTTTGATAAAAATCTAGGTTTGAATTGCTAGGTCATAGTCTAGTCATAAAAGTTTGTACTATGTTATACTCCCACCAATAATAGATCAGAGAAAACCCAAGGCACTACAGTATAGAGTTATATTCATAACTGCCATCCTTTATGCACATTTTCTGAGTCAATACATTCAAGCTCATTCTCATTGTTCACTTACTGACTTCTCATGTAGCTGTTTGTATCCTCCTCTCCATTTCCTCCACATAAGAATTCCTGTGAAACTGTCCATGCCCTAATATCATAAGGCCCAAAGAGAAGAAACTGTTTCTTGTTATTTCTCAACCATCGGTCTTCAACTTTGCTCCCCATGGGGCATTGAGCGATGCCTGGAGACATGTTTGGCTGCCACAACTGTCTAGGGAAGGGATAAACAGAATCTAGTGGATAGAGGGCATGGATTCTGCTAAATATTCTACAATGCATAGGACACTCCCCAGTCCCAATCACCTTACCCAGATGTCAGTAATGCAGTTAGAAAAAGCCTGCTTTAGTCTAAGGCTTGCTTCTTCATAATTTCCTATCTTTACATATCCTCTTCTCAGAAAGATAGGCATTGAAAACATCTACTATTTCGGGGAACTCCTACCGCAAAACACACCATTTCACACTGGAGACATTCCCTATTTGCTCTCATTCTTTTGTCTCCACAAAAGAAATTACTTCAGTAACAGTTCAACATCTGTACATTTGGGTTACTCCAAATTAACATCAATGATACCATTTAATTCTTTTTTTAGATATTCTTTTCTCTATTGTGAAAAATAGACTGTTTCCTTCTACCTTTCAGCAGTTCCCTTTTTCTTAGATGGTGTTCCACTAGAAATAACTGTTTAAAAAAGAATGTAAACAATCTTGCAGGTACAAGAATCCCTTCGTATCACAAGAACATCTACATTTGCAGAAAGTGAGTAAACATTTATTTCTCAATTGGCTGCTATATAATGTTTTGCCTACTGTGCATGTGCTTACCCAGAATTCAATCTGTTATAATTAGATTCATGAACTTCTAGGCATAGTCATGACATTATAATGATGGTATAATGAAGCTGAAGTTATGGACAGTACTTTCTACACATGTGTTTGTAGCTGGATTAGCCAGCAGTTTTTATGGCCTTCATGCTCTAGGATTTGGGGTAATGTATAACCCTATAAGGGAAGTATTTCTGGTAGGTGCTTAAGGAAGGTTTTTAAGGGAAGTTTCTATGATTACAGAGCTGAGCCTTGGCTCCTGTTGCCCATGCCTGACTGACTACCTAACAGAGTTTTTAAATTAAATATATTAAGGTAATATTAGTTAATAACATTATATAAGTTTCAAGTATACAATTTTATAATTCATAATCTGTACACTGTATAGTATGCTCACCACCCAAAGTCTAGTTTCCTTCTGTCTCCATATATTTTGGTACCTTGCTCTTCTAGGACTAGTGCTGCTTACAACTGCCTGATAATCTATGCTGATTCCTGAGACTACTGAATTTTGTCAATTTGTCTTTGACTGGTGGGAGAGGGTGCTGTGACTAGAAAGCAAGTGCACCAGCAACACCCTGCTGTCAGACACTGATTCTTTGCGGTTACTTTTCTTTTGGAAAACAAGTGGCCTAGATATGCCAAAATGAACTTGCCACTCAGAGGCTGAATGCTGAATTGTTACCAACAGAGACATTAATGAGGCATTTAACTGCCTGATGCACTCTCTTTTTATATCTGAAGATCTATCTCTACAGTTTACTTAAAAATCAACTGTTGAGGCACTTACTTTGCTAAGCATTCAGTTAAGAGTGGGGAACAAAAATTCAATGCTATAAATCTAAAAATCTCCTTTCAATTCCTAATTTTGACTTCTGATGTTTTTTAAAATTGCTCAATAAAACAAATTTTAGCTTTCTCCGTTTCATCCACTGCTGCTCATTTTCTGAGCTCTTCATTTTGAATTTCAGTTTTGTAATTTAATTTCAACTGTTTATCCTGATTTGTTTGATAATTTATTTGGAAATTCAAACCATGGCGCATAACCTATCTTCAATTAACCATGACTTCTAGGAAATCCACTAGCGTCTTAACTTTAAGTTTATTTTTATTTTAAGGTCTTGATTCTTTTACTGTACAGATTTTTGCTGTTACTTACACAATAGTATTGATTATATATTATCTTGCAAGAATGAAGAAAACAATGTGTTAACAAATGTACCATATTTTTCAATTTTTTTATGAAACTAAGGAGTAAAAGTGTTAGTGTTCAATATTGTCAATTTTACATTAGTGCCAGTTATTTTTAATCTATGTCCTGCTTTTTAAAAATAATTTATAGTCAGTTACATTTTAAAAATGATGTAGAAAATAGATAATGGATATGGAAATAAGTACAGCTGTTTGTACTTTAAATGTTTTTCTGAAATTCTGTTTCAGAAGAGTTAACATTACTTGTTATCTGTTGCTAGCCTCTTTAGAGGACGGCAGCATGATGAGCAACTGTCTCTACCAGTAATTTATAATTTAACAAAAGAGTGAAAATTAAAGGAAGTGTTAAAAATAGATTTCCTTTTACAAAAAGGAAAAAGATGATAACCTAAGACACTAAGTATTTTTAGCAACAGGTAACTATGAGACTCTTCCTAAACAAAAAAAATTTCTTGACCAGATAGGATAGTTAATAAACTTCAAATAGAAGACGCAAGAGAGTCTAAAATTAACTATATATAATTCTGACATCTGAAATCAATCTCAGTAATTAATTAGTAGAAAGCAAAAGACCTTTAGAAAAGACTATTAGAAAAAGGAATCTGAAAGATAAAGAATGTTTATTTGTAATCTTTCATACATATTCTTTGTATTCTACAATCCCACTCATAAAGTAATCATATTTAATGTTAAGTGTTTAGTAATTAATCGTGTGAGAACATAAAAAATGTCTGATGTATGTTATGTACAAAGTCTTCATCTATGGTGACATTGACAAAATAAGAAACTGTTACCTTTGTGGCGATCAGAGTTCTGGTGACGCATACCTCTCAGTCTTTATCACTGATGAAGAAATAAATTTCAACTCAGTGAATTACGAAAAGTATTTGTCTATTAAAGGCACCTTATGAGGTAGAAGATGGGTCAAGCCTAAAACTGATTAACCGTGTGGAAGCGAGGATACCTACCCCGGAGGGTGGAGCTTTCAGTATCTTCTCAGATCCCCTAACCCAGCTCACTTTGCATTTATAAGCTAGTGACTCAGTGTTCTCCAATTAATTTTTTAAGTTAAATATTTTATGCTAACAAAAAAGGCTAGATATTAGTATAACAAATCCTTATATTCAAGATTTTAATAACTAAAATATTATTGATGTAGTTGAAGCTCCTCAACAAAAATGTTTTATATTATTTTAAATATTTATAAACTTTACGTAAGTGGCAATCTCATATGTATACATTTTTGCCTCTTGATATTTTTATACAACATCTATGTATTTTAAAATCTTTTTTATATTGTTTCACAGAATTCTAGTTTATTAATTTTCTGGATTATATTTAGAAATATATGTTAATACATATATTCATATGGTAGAGTTTCTCTAGGGTATATATCTAACATTATATTGCTGGGTTATAGAATAGATTCAAGATTTGCATTATAAAATATTACCAAATTATTCTCCAGTGTTGTTTTTCCCTAAATGTACTTTCACTTCTATTAGCAATGTTGTTCCACACCTAGTCTAAAATTTTAATTGGTAAACTTTTCTATTTTTTTTAGAGTAATGGATATGAATTGTTATTTTCTTATTGTTAGGTGACTAGTCAGATGAGCAACAGAGGGAACAAAGGAATAAGGGCCCAGCTTAGAGACTGCCCAAAGAACAACGGTAGTAGAATTCTGGGTATGCACATGCGCACTAGGCAAAGTTATAGCAGCCAAGTGTCAGTCAAAATGACCTCATGCGCCAATCACCTAGGAGTGCCTTTGGAACCACCAATCATGGCACAAATATAAAGCAAACATTCTTGCTTCTGGGTCCCTTTTGCCCTTTTATGCTCCCCTTTTTGTCCTTCTGGGCTCCCCTTTTTACCCCTTTTTGCCTTTCTGGGTTCTCTTTTTTTGATGGCCTTTTGTGGCTTTTTTGCCCTTTTGTAAACAATTTTGGCCCCTTTGTATTGGTTATAGTGCTTGGACCATGTGCCTCCTTGGGGCACACTTTGTCTTTCTCCATGGGCCTCCTTGGGGCATTCTTTGCCTTTCTAAAATATACTTTTAATAAAACTATTAAATATTAATGACCTGTGATTCTTCACTGCCGTCATTTGAGAAAGAACCAAGGAAAAATGCTAACTACACATCTGTGTCGTTGTTATCTCTTCCCCTCCCCACTATCATTTGAAACGATACCGAACTCCAACCAGCCCCAACAATGACATTATTACTTCAATGCATATCTCTTTGGTTATTACTTAGGTTTTGCATATTTTCAAACTTTAATTGACTATTGGAGTTCTTTCTATAACTTGCCTGTTTTTTATCTTTTGTCCTTCTTCTTTGGATTTTAATAAATTTTTAGAAGTTAATTATTTATTTTGGATATAATCCTTTTTCTGATAAGTTTCTGTCTATATATGTATGAATCTATCTACTATCTATGTATATGTCTATCATAAATATTCTTTCACAAATCTGCTACTTTCACTTTGTGTTTGGTGTTTTGGCAAAATTTTATATTTTAACTTACTTTTATTCTCTTCAGAGCACCTTTAATTTAGTAATTATTTAGACATTTGTATTTTCGAACACTTTGTATCCTAAAGATTACCTGTGTTTTTACAATGATTTTTAAGAAGAACAAGTAAATAATAAAAAGAAAGAAGGACATTTCTAACAGAAGTAAAAACAAATACTGATACAGAAGCATTTGATTGGAACATCCTCTCAAGCAAGGAGAAAGAAATAGCCTTTCAAAGGGAATGCAGTTAGCATTAATGTAATGGTTAGGTGGAAAGCTAGAGGAGAGAGGGCAATTAAGAGGATCATTTTATAACCATTGTACTGTATACTTAAAACTAGTAAAATAAAATTAAAAGAAAAAGAGATAGCCTTTAATAGAGCAGAAAATATAAAATAATAAAATAAAACAAAAACAATCCTTTTTGATGTTTCATGAATAACTGAAAAAAATTCTACATTCAGAGTCAAATAAGGAAAAAAAATAAACAAGTAAAAGCAGGATTACAAAATGGATATAATAAATATCAATAAATAGAAACCAAACACAAGAAATTTCGATCAGCAGTTATAAAAGGTAGAGTTACAAAGTAAAGAATCTAACACCTGGAAGGGAAAAACTTGAGTGACAGCCCTACCTGCCTCTTTAAAATGCTGGTCAAGAAATGACACACATGTTTTCTGCTCAATTTCTTTGGAAAAAACAAGTCACAAGATTAAGTCACAAAGGGGACAAAAAAAGAAAGTATTTTGTAAGGCCGCTGCCTCCCACCTATTCCTTACTTAGGAATATGGACTACAAATTGTTGGAAGATGGCTGATCACCTCTACCACAGTACCTGGCTTTATATTTTATATTTATTTGTTAGAGTCTTTCTTCCCTGTAAGACACAAGGTTTACATAGTCAAGTAATCTGTCAATAAATATTTTATTTTTATTTTGACCAATCAAGCTGATTCAACCACACTATTTTATTTGATATTTAGCCAAGTCAGACCTATTTTATCATTTCAAAAATTACTATTGATATCTATAAAAAAAAATCTTTTCAAAGTAGCAATTTGGTCTTTAGGACAATAGTATGATGAAGAATATATAGCATCTAAGCCTTTGATAGTTTCAATGATGTTATTTTGTTTATATGCAAAAGCATTTTAAAGTCACAATAAATTCCTTATAACAAATACAGATGATTCTAATTATTTTTATAAACTGGGCCTTCAAACTTGGGTTCTCACTTTTCTAACTCTAGAGCTCCCTCTATGGTCTTTTCTTTTCTATATTTGAAAATTAGAAGATAAGAATTACTAAAACTTAAAATAAAATTAGTATTATATGTATTTCCCCAATCTAACAATTTTAAGTTAAATATAGTCTACTTGACTATCTAATCACAGAAATCAGTTAAATCATTAAAATGTTTTAAAATAACATATTTTAAAATACATTCAGAACCTAAAGGTTTATTTTGTCTGGTTCTAATTCAAAACATGGCAGTTTGAGTTGGAGGCTGCAACAGCACCAATCAACATCAAGAGAGATTTTGAATTCAGTTTTTAAACCATAGAGCACAAAGTTGAATATTCTAAAAATTCCCTGACTGGAGAGCCTCAGTTATACAAATGACTCACTTTAAAATGTGTTCCTTCCTTTAAAAACCTTTCTTCACACGTGCAAACACTATTTTACTATTTACCAAACTGCTTCAATATTTTTCTTTTATATTCCTGCTTCTCTACAGGACTCTGACTTCCTTGGGGACTGTCAGAGTCAATGGATGAATAATGTTTGTTCTTCAAGGAACCAGCTATGTCTGGAGTGAAAATATCTGTAGAGATAAACTAAACTACATCATAGGAAGGGAAGTTAGTTACTATGGTAGTATATGTCTTCATAATTTTCAAGAAAAGATGAATCAGGTGAAAGAAGGGGGTGGTTTATTGAGTTACACCTCAGGCAAGGATCAGCAAGAATGTCTGAAAAGACTATAAAATTTTGTAATAGTGTTACCGTTGGATTGATCAGAGTTCTGGTAACACACACACCTCTATCTAGGTCCTTATCACTGATGAGGAAATGAATTTCAACTCAGCGAATATGAGAACTATTCATTTATTAAAAGCACATTATGAGGTAGAAGACAGGTCAAGCCTAAAAACGGCTAACCACGTGGAAATAAGGTTACATACCCATTCCAGAAGAATGTGTTACAGCTAGAGAAGATGGAGAGCTGTAATCCTGGGGGAGGGAGAGGTCTGCGTTATATTTGGGGCTGTGATGGGGTGGTTACAAAGATGTTCTTAGGTGATTGACAAGTGAGGTCATTTTGATTGACACCTGGCTGCTCTATAACTCTTTGCATGTGCTTACCCAGAATTTAGTCTGCTATAATTAGATTCATGAACTTTCAGGCAGAAACATAGTATTATAGTAACCTTAAATTGCAGGCATCTGCAGCTGGATTAGGCCAGCTAAGACTATGACCTTCTTTTCTTTTGTCTCTGAAGATGCAGGAGGGATTCTCTAACTACAAATAGGGTGTTCTTTGGACAGTCTCTAGGCTGGGCCTCTATTCCTTTGCTTCCTCTGTCGCTCTTGTCTGACTAACTACCTAATAATAGAGTCAGGCATTGAGAAAATACAGCATTACTGAGACCTCAGGAAAGATTCCTCAGGTTTATAGCTTTCTTTGCTATTTTTATCACCTCTGTGATTCCCTGGAGTGATTACAAAAACAAAACATAACACAAAAACCTAAGAATTTGTGCCCATTTGTAAAGATAGCAAAGAAGTATGGGTCAAAGTTATAGCGTTTCATACAAAAAGTTTTCAAATTGTGTACCACAGAATGTACTCAGGGCCCATTGAGGAAGCCACTGGGGGCCAAGGTGTTCAACCCTAAGCTTCTCCACACAATATTTGCTGAAGTTCATAGTAAGGCTACATTTGAAGAAAGCATTCCTTGACTTTAAATTTTGAATACCACTGTTCTTAATAAACACGAGTAATTTTATTTTCTGTAAAATAAAAAATAACTTGCTCTTAGTATGTTTTTTATTCCCTTATGTTACTTATTTCTTCTATAGAACTCAAGTTATATTATTTATAAAGAAAGAGAAAGAAAGCTTTTATGAAATAATTATTTCACCTTTAATATGAGTTTCACAAGTAAAAACTTTAAGTGATTGTAACTTAGGAGAAATCTTCAAACAGAAATATTCTCTATGTTGAAAGTAGTGTCTACTAATGTTAAACATTATTTGATACCCTCTTTGTAGAGTTTATAAAAGAAATTGCAAATATATGTTGCTATTACTATTATACCAAATCCTAATTTTCTTACAGCAATTTACATATGCAGTCCCAAGGGTATTGTTTAATTACATATTATAAGATTATTGTCTTCAAAATTGTCTTACATTGAATAATAGAAAGCTCATTTCAATAATACCAAATTACCTAGCAATTGTCAAATGCAACAATCTCCATTTGTGAACTGTTGTGGGGGATTTAATAGAGGAAAATATACAATTAGATTAAATAGATCTCTGTAGACTTATATTACAAAAATGGTTTTCCTCTTATGGTAAGTTTGTATATTTAATCCAAGAGAACAATAAAAATACAATGGTGTATCTATATCACTACTTCAGAAGAAGCTGGGGTCAGTTTTTGGAAAACTTTTACATATCTCTGAGAATCTGCTCAAATGATAAACAAATGCTTCCATTTTCTACAGTATTCAATATATTTATGCAAGTAATTTAGTGATTAAAGTAATTGAAAATTCAAATAGAAAGCAATCTATTTTACCTAACATACTTCATATATTAAAGCAAATATTGGCTTTTCCTTTAGTTTCCTATCGTATTAAAACTGAAATATAAAGTACATTAAAGATTCATTGATTGTGTTAAAAATAAAAGGATCCCATAAAAATAAAAGGTTTTTTTTTCAATTAGTTGTAAATATTAAATAACTATAGTAAAATTTAATATTTTATCACTTTTACATGAATAATGGGATTTTTATTAAGGTTATCAGTTTATCATATAATATTACATTTTAAAGTTACACAAATAAACTCTATCCTTCAATAGATGCAGAACAGTCTTTTAACAGTCATTTAAAGGATTTTGAAAATAATGCCCTAAATAGAATTAATACCTATCAATTTTCTATTAGCAACACACAAAAGTAATTTTACTGTAAGATATTTTGATTTCTTAGAAAGGAATATATCATATATTTTTTTGAAAATAAACTGAGAAAAATACATTTAATATCTTAGTATAACTAATCTTTTTTAGACAAATCAGGGCACATGATGTATAGAGTACAAATATGATAAGTTCATAAATATTGAGTTAGTTTATAAGTAGAAAATATGCTCTATTCACAGGAATAAAGATCTGTGAGAATGCAGTAAATGGATGATCCATGACAAAAGAAATACTGTAGATTGTAATGTATGAACTCTTATAAGTCGCTTATTAAAGGTTTTCCCCAAAGGGTTTATAATTTATCAGGACTGTCTGCTGCTCCATACAACTTGTCAATATCTTCAAATGGATAGATGGCATCTACAAGTGCCGATGGCATATTAATAGAGAAGAAAATTAGAGTATTACAAAGTCTTTCTATTGTACCTTCCTTTAAACTAAACCTTGAAAATTTTCCAGATTACATAAGCAGTCATTTATCTTAATTTGTTCTTTAAAGTTCAGAATAACAAGAATTAGTGCCAATTTAAACATACCATGTAAGAAATAATAATTGATATGTTTTTCAAATTCCTACGTTTCTTAAATTTTCTCCCCAAAAAGCAAATGAATAAAAAAAAATTTAAAGGGAGCTGGTAAAACAAAACATATGAAAAAATGTTCCTAGATATACCTATTAAATGGGAGTACGCTATTCTCACATAATGAGCATTGCCGAATATTCTGTGATGATGGAAAATCTCTATCTCCTTACTGCCCACTATAATCAGTAACCATATGTTAGCTGTGAATGCTTAATATGTGGCTAGTACAAATGAGGAATTGAGTTTTCAATTTTACTTAGTTTTAATTTATATTTAAATAAGCATATGTAGATAATAGCTACCATATTAAATAGTCGGGTGAACTCCTAGGTAAGCCAATATTAAGCATCCATATTTCTGGAGGTCAATAAAAGTAACTCGAAATAGTTGTGTTTCTAAAAATCATGCAAGAAATTCCTTGCTATTGCCCTGGATCATTTTATTTCCTCTTTTGCCTGGTTCAAGGCCTTCGGCTTGTTTTCATGCGCTCAGTTTTACTGATCACATTTCTGTTGAGCATATGTTAGTATTCTCTGAGGCCCAGGCTTGAGTTTATATCTCCGGTTCTCTTAAATTTCATTTATGTTGGATAGCTCATGGCACATGACAGAAACACAATAAATATGTGTTGAATGTGTAAAAGGATATGAAAAAATGTATGAAAAACCAAACATCTTGTTTTAATTTTAAATTTATTTTTCTAAGAAATTTTAAAGTTTTCTCTAAAATTGATTTTTTTGTGTAAAAAATATATAAATAACACATGTATACATATTATAAATTTAAGTATAGCTCACATTAAATATCAAATATTCAGTATCTGTATTTCCTAAAAAATTTAGCAATAGTCTCTATCAACTGTGTGTCTATGTGTCTGTGTGTCTGTGTGTCTGTGTGTCTGTGTGTCTGTGTGTCTATGTGTCTATCTATCTATCTATACATCTATCTATCATCTATCTATCTATCATATATTATCTATCATCTATCTAAACACATATGTATATGCATATATGTTTATTTGTCTCTATAAACCAATGGAACTCATAATTTAAGAAAATTTACAATATGATTTATTAAAACCCTCCAGAAGTGGAAAGATGACACACTCACACAATGAGAGATAAAGATCTTTCTGATTTTCAGATACATAGATATATAAGTAGTTAGAGTTTATAGCTCCAATTTTACAATTTAAGCCATGTGTCATTAGTAAATACAGAAATGTTTCAAAAATTTACGTCAAGTTACCAAATAGCTATTCTCATTCCTGGTGGAAATATAATTCTTAAATGATTTGAGCTCAAAACAGAAAAATATATAAACAAAGACTACCAAAACCTATCACTCAACCAAAAATATATGTCTAAAACAAATAAGCAGAGTTTGCCATATGGTCAGATTATAAAATCAAATCTTCACTTATTGCTGCCACCAATGCAAAATATTATGTCAGTTGTAAATGAACCAAAACTGAAACAAAGCACAAAAATAGTTGAGAGAGAAATTAAAATTAGAAAACCAAAGAGGCATCAAAATTCTCTTTCGACTTTGGACAGGAGGCTGGAAAAATGTTGCTTGGCCCAAGCTGTTCATGAGATGCACTGTTGTGGAAATGAAATTCACTTGGTCAGTCTACTCGTCAGGTCAATCTACTTGTCATTTTGGTGAGACTTTCAAATTATTAAAAGATATATACCCCTCTTTCAAAAAAAATTACAGTCATACAAATATAATGCTCAAAGGGAATGAAAGGCTCAGAGCTTTTATGGAATCAAGTGACTCTGAAGGATACATGCTAAACAGTAAAGTTTTTCACTGATGGACAATTTTTCCTCTGCACAGGGCATCCTTTCTTTGAATAAACCTTAGCTCCGGTGTGCAGGGCACGAGTGCTGGGAGCTACCGTTCCATTCTATGGAGGAGAAATGCAGGGCAGACCCTGGTGCAATGTCCAAGATGCAAACAGATCCTTGATGGTCAAGACCATTCCTCTGTACTTCTAGCCACTGAATGGGATGCAGCTTTAACTCAGATCACGGGAATATGAATATGGCTACTTTCCTCAGATTGCATATTGCCATTGTTCATTTAGGTCTTTTACCACCATGCAACTTTCTACAAAATTAGATATCTTAGCAATCTGTAACAGACAAAATGAGACTATGTTTATTGTGTTAATCATTTTGGCATTATAATTTAGTCCTATGGTCACACCCTTGGAGAACAAACCCTGTTCCACACACCCAGTTTGCTCTTCTCTCTTTTTTAAAATAAATAAATAAACAAACAAACAAACATTTTAAAATTGTGGTGACATCAGTTAATGGAATCCAGTAAGTCTCAAATGTACAGTTCAACACTATGGCATATATGTATTGCTTTTTGTATTCACTACTCATAGTTAGATTTCTTTCTGTTACCACATATCTGACCCCTTTTACTCCATCTACTTCTCCCCTCCCCGCCTCTCTGGCAACCACTAGTCTATTGCCCATGTCCATGAGTCTCTATTTGTTTGTCCTGTTTGTTTGTTGCTTTTTAGGTTTATGCTGTTCTCTTTGCTGGCCTAAAATTCATGTATAAATACACCACAGAGTTGAGCTCTTGCAAGCTGTGATTAAATAAGACTTCTAGTCTATTAAAGTCCTTACTTCACAAATGAAAAAAAATTAAATATTAAAGAAAAAAAGACTGCTAACTAGTTTGTTCATGACAAACAGTTACAAAATTTCATTTCATTGCTCTCTAATAGCCTGTGAATTTGATTAGCACCAAATTAGACATTAAAAAATTATACTCTAATTATTTGAAAATGAAATAGTTATTATGTGAAAAAATTATAAACAATAAAAAGTAAGTAAAATAAAAGATAAATTCAATGTACTATAAATAAACACTCCATGTTTCCTGAATATATGGGGATATTGGCTATTAAGAAATAGCAAAACATGCAAAATCATGGCTACAGAGCTTAAACATGCAACAAATCTTATGTTTCTGAACTTTTCTCACCAACTTACATTTTCTTTCTTAATTTCAATCTTTCAATCATTGAAACTTTTAAATGTTTAGTGAAACCATATCTTTAAACGTGGAACCCAAACATGGGATAATTTATACTTATCAAATTATAACACTTCATATTGGAAATGACATACTTAAGCAATCATATTTTCTTAAGTAAATACATTTCTTTGTAACAACAAATTATGACAGGCACAACAATTATAATTCTGAATTGTGCTGTTGTCATATCACATATCACACATTAAACTCTGATAATTGGAATCAAATCATTGTACCTACTTAATAAATTATATGTACTCACTTTGACTTTATTTAAAACCAGATATATAGAGAAACTTATTTTTTATTGTCATTTTGTCTTTGTAATTTCCAGAATTTTATAATGAAACATTCTAATGTAGCTTGCTGGGCATTATTTACCATGGTGACTCTATTCCCAGTCAATAAGATTGTGGAAAATTCACATTATACGCACTTAAAACTTGATTGTTAAAAAACCTTAAGAATTATGTAAAAGAGAGACTGAAAAAGGATAATTTATATTACAATTCAAGATTAAACATTTTGCTTTATTTATTTTCTCTGGATTTTCTAATGGCAAAAGGAAAGATAATGTTATATAGATGCTGGTCTCAATTTTAATAAGTATATTTATTTTGGGGTATGATAAACTTTTTTCTATCTTTATTGAAATATAATAGACAACTAGTTTCCTGAATTTACATAGTACAATTCAATGAGATTTTTTTCAGTTATAGTTAACATACAACACACCAGCCTCAACTGTAAAGCATATTGATCAGAAATCCATGCAACTTACAAAGTGATCACCCCACCAAATCTAGCACCCTTCCTCCCCCCCACCTATTCATTCCAACATTATTAATCATCTTCTGCATGCTGTACTCAACATCCCCATGTCTACTGTGCAACCATCCACTTGTACCTCTCAATCCCTTTGCCCTATTTTTAACCCCCAAACCCCCTTCCATCTAGTAACCCTCTAAATGTTCTCTGTATCTATGAATTTATTTCAGCTTTTGTTGTTGTTGTTGATTTTGTTCTTTAGATTCCACATGTACATGAAATCATGCAATATTTGTCTTTCTCTATCTGACCCGTTTTCATTCAACACAGTACCCTCTAGGTCCATCAAGGCAATATCTTTTTCCATCCCCTTTCTTTTAGTCTGTGTATGTCTTTTAATATGAAGTGAGTCTCTTGTAGGCAGCATATGTAGTGATGTTTTCTTATTCATTCAGCCAATCTATCTTTTGTTTGGAACACTTAATTCTTTTTTATTTGAGATATTTGTTGATAAGAATATCATCGTTACCATTCTTTATTCCTGTTTTTGATACATATTTTTTCTTTTTAGAAGTCCCTCAAGCATTTCCTGTAATATTGACTTGGTGTTGATAAATTCCTTTAGCTTATTTGTATCTGAAAAGCTCTTCATCTGTCTTTAAACTCTAAATGACAGCTTTGCTGGATAAAGTACTCTTGATTGTAGATCCTGAGTTTTCATCATATCAAATATTTTGTGCCAAGCCCTTCTATCCTGCATAGTTTCCTTTGAGAAATCAACTGCCAGTCTTATGAGTGCTCTCTTGTCAGTAAGTAACTGCTTTTCTCTTGCTGCTTTTAAGATTCTCTTTTTGCATTTAAACTTTGACATTTTAATTATTATATGTCTTGATGTGGCCTCTTTGGATTCCTGGTTTTGGGGACTCTCTGAGCATACTGGGGCTTTATGTCTATTTTCTTCACCAGGTGAGGAAAGTTTTCCATCATTATTTTTTCTAATAGCTCTTCAACATCTTGTTTTCTTTCAGGTACCCCAATGACCTGGGTATTTTTACTTTTAATAGTGTCTCATAGGCTCCTAAATTATTATTATAATCTTGGCTTCTTTGTCTTGCCATTCTGATTGAGTGTCCTTGGCTTTCCCATCCCCTATATAGGTCATTTGATCCTCTTTATTTGCTTTGTTCATTTTGTTTAATATACTTTTCATCTCAGATAATGTGTTCTTCATTTCTGAATGGTCTTTTTTATAATTTCTATTCACATTTCTATGATTTTTATCTTTGTTGAAGTTCTCACTGATTTATCTACTCTTCTTCTAAGTTCATTGAGCATCTTTTTAACCAGTGTTTTGGACTCTGCATACATTAGATCGCTTGACACCATTATTTCTGGATCTCTGTTCTGTTCTCTCATATGGTTTCTGCTTCTTTGCCTGCCCATTTAGCTGCCTTTCTGTGTCTGTTTCTATGCACAGCTCCTAAGTCTCCCAGTCTTATTAGTATGGCTTTGTGCAGTAGGTGTCCGGTGGCACAGTCCTGAGTGAGGTTCAGCTGCAGGCCAAATTTAGCCCAAGCCTGTGCCTCTCTGGAGCCACCTGTTAAGATTCAGCAAGCTAATAGACAGATGTTGTGTTTATAGTTGCCTCAAAAGGCCACACCAGAAACTGAGGCCAGCTGCCTCCAGTGTGAGTCTAGGCACTGCTCAGCAAGGAGCATCTGTCTCGCTGAGATTATACCTGGATGTGGCTTGGGAGAGGCAGAGTTTCAGGGAATTCACTGGGCAAAGTGACCTCTGTTATCCAATAGGTCAGGGCTATGGTGGCGCTGAGTCTGCACACTGGGAAGGGAAAAGGCTGAACAGAGGAACAATGGATACCACTAGTACTTCTGTATGAAGCAAGTCTCACCTCGGTCATCACTCCAACAATTCAGTGTCCCCCTGTAAGTCCCTGCATAGCCTAACTGGCACTGGCGCTCAGAGCGAGCAGATCTGTCACCACGAAAGTCCGTTCCCCGACTAAGCCCCTGTTCCACTCAGCCACTCGAGACCAGGCAGCCTCTAATCCTTGCCCCGTCCTACCTTCTGCCATTGCAAGGTGATATCTCCTTAGTAGTATGACTTGTTCATCTAGATCCCAGGTGATTTTTCCTTGCTTTTTGCTCCCCGTTTCTGTCACAACTTTAATTGGGTTGCCAGAGGGACGAACAGAGCCTCTATCATCGATGCCATTTCCACTCCCCTCGTCCAGATAACAAACATTTTTGACACTAAATTTTCAGAGGAATATTCTGTATTAATTTTATTTAAAAATTTTTAAAATTGTTTAAATCACAGTTTTGACACCTTTTTAAACATGGGTTTAATCACAGTTTTACAAAAGATTAATAAATATACTACTTACTGAATTTTTATATAACTTCTGATCATATCTGTGAACATATTAAGTTATAGTATAATAAAGATATTTTCCTAAAATTATATAGTACAGAATTATAGCTTTTTTTGTAGTTTAATTTTTTAGAATGACAGATTTAATACAATTGGAGAATTGATGGCTAGCATAATTTGACAATTTGACAATTCTTTTCAGAAATCATTTGTTTCTACAGAAACATTGTAAGCATGCTCTATGATTCAATAATAGTATTTCCATTAATATCCTGTAGTAAAAATATTTCTTCTAATAGAAAGTTATTATTCTTAATTCATAAATACATATTTTATTGTTTAATACTAGTAATATAATAAAAATCAAAAGTGGCCCCTCTATTGAACCTACTGGACAGCAAACATTTTTATAGAAACATCTGATTCTATTATTCTTCATTTCAATTATTTTCTTCTTAAATATAGTAATTATTATGATAGATGATTATGGTGCCATTTATTTTATTATTTCTTACTACTATGTTTTTTCCTTCCAAATTTACTTTCCTGACCTTCTTCTATTTACCAATTACTTCATTATACCCATACCCTAGCTGCTTGCTGTGGGTGCTTACACTAATGGCTGTCAATTGAAATTTTCCAAAGCATATTCTAGGGGTAAAGGAAGTCACTTTTCCTAGAGGTACCTGGGAGTTATACCACCATTATTCCTGATGACCTGTGTTCACTGACTTATTGTTACACCAACTGACTGTGCTATGAGCTACAAATCCTCATTCCTTTACTTCTAAGTGGGAAAGACTCTGGAACTCCCTGTAAGATTATGATAAGAATGCAGCTGAACTATATTTTTAAGGAGTTCTTTCCTTTTTTTATTCTGCTTTCCTTCTCCCTAACCATTTCTTTTGAGTGTATTTTTGCAATAAATCCCAACCAAACAATTCCCATTCTGGGCCCTGAGCCCAGTAAATCCAACTTAAGATATTAATATTTTGAAATATTTGAATATTTCTGTTATCATTTTTTATTTATTAAGGTACATTTTTAACACATGAGGCAGAGTTATCTTTCAAAAAGTCAAATCAGAGCAATCATTTCTCTGATTAAAATCTCATGACAATACGAATGGTATAAAAAGTCCTTACCATGGTTTACAAGGATTGACAAAACCTGGTCCCTAGTCATTCTCTGCATTAATCTCCTACTACTATTTTAATTCCTGAAAACCTATCTATAAATGTCCTCTTGGTGTTTCTGAAAAATAGGAATACTATTCCAGCCTTGGATTTTTTATTATTTTTTTATTATCATTTGTATTATACTTAGTAAACTATTCTCCCATGATTTTGCCTCTTCACACCATTTACATCTTAGAATGCCTTCTCATTAATAGCTCTCCTTAATGTCACTGTTTTTAGAGTGGCTTTTTTGAAAGTGATATCCAGTGAGAATCTTTCTCATTTTTCTGCACTTTTATTGTATTTATTTTATTTTCTTCTTTTTTCCCAGGTTAATAGCTTCTAGCTTCTTGCATTAGACATGCTAATCAGTAGAAGAATTCTGCTTGAGTTTTATAAAATCAGATCCTTAACAGAAGGTGTCTCTCCCGAGGAGATAAGAAAGGTATGTATTGTTTATCACATAACTGGACTCACATCAACTATAGTTAAGAGACTAAGCACAATCTTCCTTGGATCCTTGATGGCACACAGATTTGTGCAGTCATCAATTACCTCTTGCCCATCTCATTTGCCCTTCCCCTGACATAAAAGAAGTCTGAACTGTATATTTTCTTAGGATGGATTTGAGGTACCACTAGGTCTCTCATCTTTTTGGTTGTACCTATTTGTAACTACATTAGTTCTTTGTATTCACATCACTCAGCACGACTCCATCCAATTGTTCATAAGCCTTTGTTTATATGTTGAAAGTAGTAGTGTAAATTAATGTGTGTGTATGTGTGTGTATGCATATATGCACATGTGTATGTACATGTAAATAGAGCCTTTAATGAATTAGGTATATAAGCCTGGCACTCATTTAGACTAGCATAAAAGTAAAATCTTTATAAATCAATCACTTTTTCACTAAGGTGAATTTGATAAAATTGAATTTCCATTATAAGAAATTGAGTACCATGTAAAAGTTCTAAATTATACTTCATATGGAAATTCTATAACATGACGTGACATGAAATTATGTAACATAACATGATAAAATGAGTCCAGAGCAAAAAATTACAGTTCTAATAGAAACAAAATCATTCTTTTTATCCTAGTAACATGTATTTAGTTAATGAGAATAGGCCATTTTTCTTTAAGATTAGAAGACATCTTTTTGTATGACATGTCCTTTTGAAATTAATTCTTCACAACCTTATGTTATTTTCTGTGCCCTTGTTAACTTTGTCCAACCAAATAGTCTACTTTCAGGTTATTTAACTATATTCATGTTTTTCTTTCATAACTATCTTAAGAGACTTGAAAAATCTGTTTATTGTCAAATCTACTATTAAAAGTTTTTAGTTATATTTAATATGAAGAATTTTTTTAAAATACTATTTTTAATTGTTTTATTGTCACTATATTTTAACATAATTGCACTCTAAATTATGTATGTTAATCTACAAAATTAGGTCATAATTACTGTAATTCGTATTTTAAGGTAATATATATTCTTGCTGCAAACCTTGTTTTACTCTTGTTCTAATTCATTTTAAATGACTGCTGTTGTGATACTGATTATAATATCATGATAAAGCATCAATATTTCCTAAGCCCTTTGGAGGGCACATGAAATTTATAAGAATTGCATGTAACTTTCTAATGACAGGGCCTATGTGTTCACTGTTGAGTCTGTCTTCAGTGAGTATAGGGAAAAAAAGTAGAATTAACGAACCCAAATAAAAACTATAAAGTCATACATCTAAAAAGCTTGGAAATCTTACACCAAGATACATAACAATTAAATTGCATCAAACCAGTGAAAAAGAGAAAATTGTACAGGCAATCAGAGAAAAGGTACATTAGGTACTGAGGAACAAAGATAATGATAGCAGGCTATTTTGCTGAAAAAAAAAAATGCAAGCAAAGATTGTGGTGCAGGATTCTTAAATAACTGGAAAAAAAAAAGATGCTGTTAATCTGTTAGTCTCCATCCCTCAAATTATCAGTTAAAATGAAAGTGAATTTTTTTTTTTTCAGAAGCTAAAGATTTAATGATTAGTTGGCTTGCATTCTAAGGTGATACAATGAAAATCCTTCAAGCAAAAAGAAAATGACACATTAGATTCTAGACATACACAAAAGAACAAGAGTACTAAAAAAATAACTACTCAAATCAATGTAAAGACTCTCTTTTAATCTTATTACAAGATAATCAATGTTTAAAGCAAAAATACTAACAATGTGTAGTGATGGTGTTAATAACTTACGTAGAAGAAACACTACACAAAGGATAATACTAGCACAAAGTCTAGGAGGGAGAAGTGTACATATTCTTGTACAAGATTCTTATGCTATACTGAATACATAGAATATTATTTAAATATTATTAATCTTTTATACATCTTTGTATTTTTTGAAGATCTATTGTGATAGGTTAAATAGCTGTATTTTGAATTCTAAAAGAATTATAAATAGAATCATTAAAAAAAGGATACAAAAATGAACAAAGAACAGATGAGAAAATGGAAAAGAAATAGCAAGGTGATAAAATTAAAGAATGACTCAACTATCTACCACACACAAAAAGAAAAATCACATTAAATATAAAAATTAAAATAGGTTAAAAGTAAAAAAACAAAATACAATAGCTATATTTTTATATGCTAATTGGGAGAAAACTGGAGTACTATCTTAATATTAGTAAAAGTAGATTTCTTATCAAAGAGTGTTACCAAGAATTTAAAAAAGTGACATTTAATAATGATAAAGAGCTTCATTCATGAGGAACACATAATTCTAAACATATACACACCTAATAACAGAATTTCAAATACTTGAAACAAAAACTGATGAAACATCAAGGAGAAAAAGAATAATCCAAAATTTGGGTTTAATGTTTTAAAAGCACTTTCTCAATATATTATAAAACAAGCATAGAGAAAATCAGTAAGAATGTAGGTGATCTAAAGGACACTATTAGTCAACTTGATCTGATGGACATTTATAGCATAGTCTACCCAACAATAGCAGAACACACAACCTTTTCAAGTATACATAAATAGATCATATTCTTGGCCATAAGTTTTTCAATACATTTTAAAAGATTCAAGTCATACAAAGTGTATTATCTGACCACAATCAATAATAAAATCAATAATAAAAAAATCTGAAAAATGACTACATATATGGTACTTAAGCCATTTATAAATAATCAATAGGTCAAATAAGAAGCAAAAGTGTAATTTCAAATAGTTTTGAACCAAATGAAAATAAAAACACCATATAAAATATGTGAAATAGAGACAAATAAGTAAAAAAAAAAAAACTAGAGTAATAAATACTTTTATTAGAAGAAACGTCTTAAAGAAAAATCTCAAATTCCATACGAAATTGTAAAAAGAAAGAGACACAAATATCGATATCATGAATGAGGGAGGTGACATCACTGTTTTTTAGAGAATATTGTAAACAATTTTATGCCAATACATTTTACAACTAAAATGAAATGGACAAATTGCTTAAAAGATGCAAACTACCCAGCTTACCCAAGAAGAAATAAACATAACTATTAAAGAAATTATATTATGAAGAAAACCTAACAGAAAGAAATCTCTAGGCCAGTACAGCTTCTCCAATGAATTCTACAAAATTTCATTTTAAATTTTTTCATTTCAATGAGTGTTTTAGATATAAATATAGCTGACTATAATCCCATATTTTCTGTGAATTGGGAATATTGCCTTTAAAGCCTTTCACTCTCCTTTCTTTTTGTTTTAATTAATAGGCTTTATTTTTTAGAAGTTTTAGACTTATAGAATAGTTGATCAGGTAGTAGAGAGAATTCTCATGTACGTCCCATCTCCTGTACAGTTTTTCCTATTACTAAGATTTGCATTAATGAGGGGCATTTGATGAACTAATATTGACATATTATTATTAACTAAAGTTTATTGTTTACATTGTTTTAGTTTTTGTATTATAAATTTCTATGGGTTTTGACAAATACATATTTATATGTATCCACTACTAGAGTGTCATTTAGAATAGCTTCACCACACTAAATATCCCCATATTTCACCTGTTCATCCTTGGCAACCAATAATCTTTATAATGTTTCTATAATTTTGCCATTCTATAATGTCATATAGTTAAAATCATATAGAATATTTAGCCTTTTTAGACTGGCTTCTTTGACTTAGCAATATCTACTTAAGGTTTCTATAAGTCTTTCTATGGCTTAATAGCTCATTTCTTTTTATCACTGGATAATGTTCCATCCCATGGATGTATCATAGTATATCAAATTACTCCATTAAAGGACATCTTGCTTGCTTTTAGTTTTTAGAAATTTTGAATAAAGTTACTATAACCATTCATATGTAAGTCTTATCATGGACACACATTTTCAATTCAGTTGAGTTGGTAGGGTAAGATTATGTTTAGCATTTTTAAAAACTGCCAAACTGTTATTTAAAGTAGGTGTACCATTTTGCATTTCCATCAGTGATGTATAAGACATCTTTTTGCTCTAGAGTCTCACTGGCATTTGATATTGCAAGTGTTTTGGATTTTCACCATTCCATTGTTATTTTAATTTACAATTCCCTAATGACATGTGATGCCGAACATTTTTTTATATATGATTATTTGCTATTTGCATATCTTTTTTGGTGAGATGTCTATTCAGATCTCCACCCCCACCCTGCTTTTTAATTGGATTTCTTGTTTCCTCATTGTAGAGTTTTAAGAGTTCTTTGCATATCTGATAAAAGACTTTGAATACATCTTTGCAAACATTTTTTCCCAGTCTGTGACTTGTATATTTTCATCCTTTTAGCAGTGTCATTCACAAAGTAGACATTTTTAAATCATAATGAAGTCTAACTTATCAATTTTTTTTTTGGTGGATTGAGCAGTTTTTCACTTTCAAGGTAGTACATATTCAGATCTCTGCATTTATCAATAACCATTTAAGTGTTCCTACTAATTACTGGTCCTAGTAGCTTTTACTCCCAGATCTTCTACCTGACTTCTAAGCTATAAAAGTCTTAGAAGACAAGTGTCACTGATTGGAAAAAGAAAAACTATTTGCGAAGGACATACCTAGTAAAGGACTGTTATCTCAAATATACAAAGAACTCTTAAAACTAAACAGTAAGACAATAAACATTCTTATTAAAAAATGGGCCAAAAATCTTAACAGGCACCTCACCAAAAATGATATACAGATGGCAAATAGAACACGAAAAGATGCTCCATATCATTTGTCATCAAAGAAATGTAAATTAAAAAAAAAAGACAATGATATACAACTACATATCTATTAGAAAAAACAAAATATGGAATAAAAAGCTGTACAGTAATGCTCATTTCATCTTTATTTGAAATTGCACAAAAGTAGAAACAGCCCAACAAGTAAGTATATTTATAAATTTTTAAAAAGCCCTACAATGAAATAGTACTCAGAAAAAGTGGAAAGCAATATTGACACACACAATAATATGAATGAGTCTTAAAGTAATCAAGCCAAGTGCATGAAGCCAGATAGAAAAGAAGTACATACTCCGTTATTCAATTTATTACATTTCTATAAGATATAGATTAATCTACAGTGTCATCAAGAAGACCAGTGGTTTTCTTGGAATGTATGGGTAGGCACAATCGAAAGGATGACTTTCGAAAAGCCACAGTCGTTGATATGTTTATTATCTTGATTGCGGTTATTGTGTAATAGGTAAATAAATAAATCTTATCAAATAATATACTTTTAACATGTGCAGTATATTTTAAGTTCATTACAACTCAAAAAAGCAGTTAAAAAGTATGAAATAGAAGATTATATCCTCATACATGAAATAAATTAAAGAAAGAATATGTGTTTGAAGTGAAGGTTAATAAAATAGACTAAATAAAGCTTCTTTTGCAATGCTTCCTTATCTTCCATGATTTAAAACACAAGTAGCTTTGATGTAAATGATGAGGCATCTTGCCCAGAGATATTGCATTTAGAGTATAACCCTGATTTTAGAATAAAAAAGTAAATTAGATTCACTCTGCAATGGCATGGAAAGCAATGTCAAAAAGGCACACTGAACATTGAGAAGGAAATGAGTCTAAGCAAGAGAGGGTCACAAGTATTTACTTCTCCCTCTTAGCATGGCAATGTGATTGAATCATGATTGGATGCAAGAAAATATCCTTTTCAGAAGATGTAAGAGGACTGATTCCTAAAAACAGGACAATGCTCCTTGAGTAATAGAAAAAGTGTTTTCTTTATTTGCTTATCTCCACATTATACACACTAAAAGATAATCTGCATGTATCAGATATGTTCTGTTAATTTCCTACATCATTGTGAAACACTGCAAATATTGGAGATTGAGATTAAGTATAACTTTTTAATTTTAACCCAAAGTGAAAACCCAATAATGGAATGTTACACTTGTACAATCAGAAACTGGAAAATTGGTACTATGCACTTCAATTTGTCACTTGTCAATAATCATGCCTTTTGGCAAAATAAAATTTAAAAAATGTAAAATATTTGTGAAAGATAAGTAAATAACTCCAAGTGTAAATTTAAAAATAAAGAAATTCAGTAATAACTCTGAGTTATTTAGGACATATGCATGCAGAATCATGCTATTATTTAATATTGTGAGATTTGTTGATTAACAAACACTAAATATTTCTATAATTTTCTTTTGAGCAAACTAAGTGGGTTGATTGGGGTTTTGTTGAATTAAATATTTTTGATAAATATAAATGTTTCATAAAGCCACATTATATCTCTCAATTTAAAATTTTTTCTTTAAAATTCTGAATTTTTTTATTTTAATGGTGTTCTTGCACTCTTAAATTATCTTTTCTGTTTTTATGTTTTTGTAAATATAGTTTTTAATATTCAGTACTTTAATGTCAGAATAAATAAATACAATTACTTTTTAACATTGACTTTGTGTCCTGTGACCTTACTAAAATTACTTCATAATTTTGATAGTTTATTTTTAATATTATTTGGGTTTTCCTATTTTTAGAAACATGTCATCCAAAAATAGATAGTTTTGTTTTTTTCAATTCCAGTATTTATGACCCTTTTTATTGCCTTACTTCATTTGCTTGGAATTCCAGTAAAAAATTATAGACTAAAACAAATTGTACATTTTTTCCTGATTACCAAACTTAGGCAAAAGTGTTTAAGTTTTTATATTGACCATGATATCATTTATAGGATTTTTATATTTAATATGTATTTTTACAAAATTAATAAAATGCTCTGAATATCTTTATAAAATTACTTTTATACAACCACTTAGAAAAGTTTCAAAATTGCATATGTCATGATTTTATGATATACTGAATAGAATAAGGGAAAAAGATATTTACTTGGCTACTATATGGTTCTTCTATGAATTAGAAGTTGTATTTCTCTGAATTTTGAAATTTTCTAATATTTATTAATAATATTACTTGATAAACACATAAACATGCTTAATAAAAAATGTAGTCTCTAATCATTTTACAATTGTTAATGATAGTAATTGTAACAAAAATATCAACATCAGTTATCTTTAAAGAAAACTAAAAGAACTTCAAAGTTTGGAGAATTCCAAAGTGACCCCAGCAGATACTGTCAGTACTCTCCCATATCCTCTTCAATCACCAGACTTGAGTCTTTGTACTGGTGCACTGTCCTTAGCCTGCTGGAACCTGTTTTACCTATGGTCACCATAAGTGCAAATTTCTGGACAATAATAATTTTCCACGCTTTTAACTCAGCTCTTAAAAAATTACTGGAAGGTGAGAAAAAATTAATGTACTATCTCCTTTATCCCCTGTTGAGGATAACTCTGAAATGTGACCTCTATGATCTCCAGAGCTCTCAGCAGCTTACTTTCCTGCAATAATGAGTCCAAGTTAACCACCATAGTACTTTTGCTTCTTTCTCTTCCTGAAACCCCACTTTTCTACCATTTTCTAAGTGGAATGTGAGAAATCTAAATAAATAATTTTACATAAGTTTTGTATCAGTGTGAGTTTCTGGGAACCCCAACTGAGACAGTGGCCATCTTATACTTATCAATCAATAAGAGGCTAGCTGTACGTACCAACGATGAATTGGTATTTTGTATCAACCAATATTTTTCTAAGCTTATGCTTTTGATGCTTAACTGGAGTACTACAACATACTATGCATTCAGTAAAGACATTAACTAATGTTAATGCTAGAAAAATATGTGACCATCTAATAATATTTAGACATTAACTAATCAATCAATTGATGCACAATTGTTATTAGTATTAAGAAATCGTTATGTCATAACATTCTCAGAATGAATCTAGAGTTAAAGCTCTCTTCTCTGTGCTTTCAAATTTGTTTTTTAAATATCTTTAGTATGATATTTTGCACAGATTTTTAAATAATTGTTTTATGAAATTATTTTATTTATATTTGTCCATTAGATACTTGGAATCAGGCATAATGTTTAATTTATTTGAAATTCAATATGTCTTTTTCTTAAAAAAATTATTTTTTGAGTAAATAGACTTAAATGAATAGATAGGTCAGAATTTGTGGCTAATAGAGCCTTGAGAGCTAAGAGATATCATTGAGTCTTGAAGTCATAAATTTAGAATCAAAACAGTAACTGGAGTGCTCTGTCAACTCTTTGTTTCTTCTTTAAATAGATATTACCTAGGATTGTAATAAGACCAGAATAAATGAAATCTTTTTGTCTCTTAGTTTTATAATAACCAAATGCTCAGAGGTCAACCTCAGCTGGTTGTATTTTGGCTTTAGTGATTTATCACCATATTACTTTTAGAGCTTAATGTTGATAATATGTGGATTGATGACAAAAGGTTGACATTTCTTAATCTTTGACTAATAACTGTGTTGGAGGTAATAAAATAGCAGCAATAAGCGGAAGCTCAGAATATTCAGTTCTCAGAATATTCAGTTCTTCCCTAAGACAACTCTGGTTCCAGTGATATCTGCAAAGCATTCTGCCAACAGACTGACAGTAAGCTAATTTTAAGCTGGTCAGATAATGTCATTTGAATGTCAGAATCGTTGTATATCATGAAGCTGAATTGAGTCATGGAAAAAAATCTTTAAGTGAAGAGAAATAATTTTGAAAATAGTATTATATTTTTTACAAAAATACAGAGTACCTTTATGGTGGAGTCAACTATTTATGACCTTATAAAGGTACACATATGTCCATAATACAAATCACAGTTAAAGGTCAGCAGACTTCTCTTTCACTGCAATTACATAATATAGTTTTTTATGCAACTCACCCAAATACCCCATTATCCACTTTTCTATTTATATTGAAGCATCACTTTGGTAATTTTTTTCTCAATATGCTTCTTTATTACCATATAAAATTTCCGTAATTGGCACACCCACTTAACTCTAATCTTCTAAAATTGAAAATATGTGAACTATGAAATAGCAAAATGGCGTATATCTTCAAGAAATTCTCTTTTAATTTTCTGTGCATAAAAGAGCCCTCCAGCAGTCTAATTAGTAATTGTGCTAATAGCTCTGGAAATGTATTAAAGCATTAAAATTTTTGGTAGAACTTACAAATAATGGCTATTTTACAAATATGTAAATTTGATGATCAGCATAAAATTCTAGTGGGAATAGCGAGCTGAAAGAGTAGATAAATCATTTTTTTATATTAAACATAATTGTCATTACTGAAATTATACATACTATGTAATATCTTTTGAACTGTCCTAGACTATATTTTTACATGCAAAAGACAATAGTTAGCAAAAATTATTCAACTGTACAAGTTTACTCACTTTGTAAGTGTACTGACATTTATACATTCAAAATTTAAAGCAATATGCTGCTTGTAAATTCAAATATTTCTAAATGCAACAATATTCAATTATACATACAGCTTGTCTAAAGCAAAACTCAAAAACCTACCCTTTAAGCACAGTATGACCCCACCTCCCACTTTCTATCTCTAATTCTCTTGCTTGCTTCTGGCCAGCTCAATTCCTCCTTTCTCTTTCTAAAACCTGTGGAACATTCACTTTGCCTCTGTATCTTTTCACAACCCCCACTCCTGTTGTGTGGAACACTATTTCCAGAGACAAAGACACTTCTCCATGAAAACTTTCTCAACAACCTGTTATTACACACCCACATTTCTAAATTACTTTGTCATGTTATTTTTTTCCTTATCTTTCTCTATATATTTTAAAACTGACTTATTTGTTATGTTCATTGCATATTTGTTTGCCACAGTAGACTGTAACTCCATAAAGACAGGGCTTATTTTATTTAAAATGTATTACCAGCTGCAAATAAAGTTCTCAGTACATAGTATATGCTCAAATAACTGTCAAATAAGTAACTGAATTAAAAAAAAATAAACTGATAAAAAGTCAAAGCTTAAGTCAAACAATAAATAATAGAGATGTGATTGTGGCCTAGATCTTTCCTCTAGCAAGGACTTTATATTACATTAAATGTCTAGTTCTATAAGGCTATTCAGGAACTAATGCTAAATATATTTTCATACCGAGATTATTCACTTACTTTTATATAAATTCATTTTTAGTTGCTTTACAATTAAATGAAATATGCACCATTGCAAAACAGTGTGGCGAACAGGCTTCCATTTGATTGTGTTTTGACCTATAAGTTGAAGAACTAGTGAAGCTATTCATCTAAAGAGAAGTGCTCAAACACTTTAATTGCAGATCTGCAAACATTAAATTCTTTCCTGTGAATGTGAAGCTGCTTTTACATTTTTCTAACTTGAAATATTTCACAGTAAATAAGAGACCTGATCCTGTTTCAATTCTATTTGCGGTTAATGACTGTGTGTGATTCACAGAGAGTAAATCACAAGGTGACAAAAAAGCCATTTTTGATATGGATGTTGAAAATGAATTTCAAGATATGTGAGATAAATATGCTTGTTGAGAGAAAAATTTTGAAAAGGTCTGAAGACTTAAAGAGGCATAATGTGTCCAGGGATGGTGAATCCTCCAGTTGGATTAGCTCCCATGGTGCTTCCTAGGGAGCAGTGAAAGATTGATCAGGAAAAGTAAAGTATAAGGGGATTCTTATGCAAACTAAACTTGTATGGGATTTATCTGGGTGTTTTAAGCAAAACAAGGTGAGAACTAAGTGAATAGAATAGAACTTGAAACAAAATATTATTTTTGACAAGCATTTTTTAGTTACACTGCATATATTTTGTGTCAGAGTTTTATTTGTGCATGTTTATTTCATTGTTGGATATAAAAATATGAATTAGAATAAAGATGTAAGGCACATTTAAAAACAAAGTTTGAAATGTAATATATTTTTAAGTAAAGAAATTACATTCTTTTAGAACTGGAAAAAAGCCCAGGTTTCCAATTGATGATGATAATAAAAGTTATAACGCCTAGTGTTTATAAATGCTCAGTGATTATAAAACCATAAAATGCAGTGGTATAAATAATTATTTAAAATTTGTTTTTTAGCTCAGCAGAGTGATTTTTTAGTTGATTTGAATGCACAGTCAATTTGAAAAATTTACTTAAGTTATTAAGTGATGTTAATTTCTGTATTCTGTTCATTAGTTAATAGTAAATATATTTACTACATGCTATTTGATCTTTGGAAAGTAATGACATACTTTGACTTTACAAAGTTATTCTGTATTTATTAAATATTCAAAATATTTTAAAATTATTTTATTTTATCTGGTATTTATCTTCTAAATATAGTAAATTCTACATTAAAATATAGTATATTTAATATCTTTTCAATATTAAGCCAATATATCTGTGGAAAGATAAATAAAGTTTTCTGCTATAGCTTTCAAGTTATGGGAGCTCATTAGAATCACCATAGGTATTGCGTATAATTTTTAACTTTTCAGTTTTATAAATGAATTTCACAAGTGTTCAAGGTAAATAGACCAATGATTATTTTTTACGCAAACACCCACAAGACTGATTTTTTAAAAAAGGATTACCCATTTTTTTAAAAAAAACTAAATTTCGGGAGAAAAGATAATGGAGTGCCTATTTTGTATTGTCAGTTCAGTATTTTCATGGTAGACTTTCTTTAGAGGGTAAGATCAGGATGATGTTTTATTAACATAGAGGAATAGAAACAAAATTGAATATACATATTATTATGATGGTTCACTTTTTCTTCTTCTTTTCAAGAGATGAAAATAAACACTAAAGTGAACATTTTCAACAGAAAATTATAATACTCTCAGATGACAAGAAAAATTTATGTTAATTAAAATAAAGTTAGGTCTCCAAAGTGTAGAATAATTTAGAAGTAACTAATAGGGAACTACTTTATACAATGAACAAAATAACCAAAGTTAATATAGCACCACAGAAAAATTCAACTTTTAGAAATATTGTTCTTGTACATTAATTCTTCACTCTAATTTTCATTAAAAAGAAAACATGTCTAGATGTATAAGTGTAGCCATTTTGACATTGCCTCCTAGGATGTGATTTTAGATATAGACTGTAGTACAAAATGCAAAATGCAAGAGGCCAGAGCACACTAGGAGTTATAGGTTTTTAATCCCTTTTTACAAGGAAAGAACTGGAATTCTTTAAGAAATCCAGGAATAAATACCTCTATAAGTAGCCAGATTAAAAAAAAAAAAAAAAAACAGACAAAAGGAATGAAAATCTGCCTCAGTTAAACAGAGTCAAATTAGAAAGCATCTAACAGACACTGGAAATTTGAATTAAAGTATTAATTAGAATCACCCTTCCATCAAGTTAATCGTCTAAGAAAAGTCACAACATTGGAGTGAGGGGAGCAGCATGGCAAAGTTGAAATTATGTACAGGCTTTGGGTGCTGATAATCATTTTGGCTCTGAGTCTTGGCTCTATTATTTTCTCATATTATAAATATATAGCATCAGAAATATTATAAATATTAGAAATCATTTTAAATATTATACATACTAATACTCTTTAACCATGTTTTTCTTTGAGAGAATAATACCTACTTGTGGAACCACAGATTAAATGTGTGTAATATATCTACCCTAACATAGGGGAGATACTTGAGGAAAAGCAATTGCATCATCAGTGTCATCATCATTTCTGTAAAAAGCTATTATAGTCTAGAAAACTATGAAACAGATCATAACAAAGAATGTAGAAAAAAGACAAACAAGTTATATATTGGCAAGTTGCACAACTGTTCTAGTAATAATGATAGATCCTAAATACTTCAGTGATTTTTATTTTGATATAAAATAAAATAAAAATTTCTAATTTTGTGTATTAGTTTCTATGATGCTGATGTAACAAATCAGAACAAACAGTATCTAAGAACAGCACAAGTTTATTATCTTTGCAGTTTAAAGAAGCTGCATGTATTTTTTTAGTTCCTTGCTCCATTTCTCCATCCTCAAAGTTGATAACCTCATGCTCGCTTTCTTTCCTGTTGTCATCTCTCTGGTTCTCTCCCTCTCCCTATCTCCTTCACTTATAAGTACACTTGATTCCTTTAGCTCATCTGGATAGTGCAGGATAATCTCCCCATCTCAACATTGGTTGATTAATAACTATCTACAACATTTGCCATGTAACCTGATATATTTACAGGTTTCAGGAATTAGAATGTGGACATCTTTTGAGGGCAGGGGACATTATTCTTTTGAATAATTATTACTTTTGAAGAAAAGTAATAAAAACATTAAATAAATATGTAGCTAAAATATTTTTTCCAAATACATATAAAAGAATATGAAATTGAGAAATAAAGCCAAAGTAATTAAATGACCAAAGGAAAATGATATTTTTTCTTACTAATTTATTTTTTATATTATGAAAATAATAATAACATAATGTTCTTAAAATATTAAAATACAGAATATCAACAATAAATCTTTTAATCACTTTATTATCATGAAGTAATTAATATGAATATTTTGCATTAAACTTGTCTAGACCTTTTGTTTCCTGAAAAAATTATTTACAAAAGGTACTATACAACCTTACACATATATAATTTAATATAATTAAGGGTTTGTGAGAGAATACATAAAGACATATACTATTATTTAAAAGGTTTCATTCTATTATTTGTATATATGCATATAAGTTTCTTAATCAATATGCTGTAGTTAATCACTTAGGCTCTTTTCATTTTTATGCTATGGTGAAAATTGCCACGATAAATCCTATTATAAAGAACTTGTAGTTTATTTTAGGGCTACTAATGATCTAGACAAAGAAGATCTTTGTCTATAAAAGTATCTCAAAAATGAACCCCTGCAATATAAAGAATAAGCGAAAGTTAAATGGATGAATAATAAAAGATGAATATTTCAGAAATAAGAAAAATTAAAAGTATAGGTTTTAAAAGTAAGATGTACAATAATTGTAGAACTTGCTCTAAAACAATCCTACCTGATACAGAAATAAATAATGGAAGTATTTGTTAATTGAAACTAGCTGATCACAAGACTGAGCACTTAAAAAAAAACCACTAAAGATATTGCCTTTGAATTTAAGGAAAGAGGAATAAAAATTGAAATATTTTTAAAAGTTAAAGCTGAGTTAGCAAGAGGATAAAAATCAGGGTAGAGATTCAAAATCACCAAATGAGAAATTTAACAAGTAAAATTGGATGAAATAAAAAATAAGCATAAAATATAGAAAAAAATACGATGGCACCATAAATTTAAACTTATCAATTATGTTAATAGGTTAAAATAAACATTGATAAGACTAAAATCCTCTCTATTTTGGAGGAAAAAAAACAAAACTATAGCCATATACTCTACGTAAGATAAGCTAAAATGAAATCGAAAGCTTTAAAATAAAGTGATTTTAAAAAACATACACATTAGCAATTAAATATTTTAAGAGCTGGATATTTTAACATAAGATGAAGCAAGAATCAGGTGATAAATTATTACAAAGAAAAAAATGGCTGTTTGTTTAGTACTGTCACAATGGAGAAGCCACCAGGATAATATAATAATTATTAAACTTTGTGCTCAGAATAACATAGTATCAAAATATTAATTTAAAAACTGTAAGAAATAAAAAACGTACTTTGAAAAAAGTCTACATAATCATTTGGGAGGCAGATATATCCTTCACAAATTAATGAATTACTCTAGCTGACAAAGGCAGAACCTACAGTTTCTTCTACACATATTTCCAATCTCCTCTTTCCACATTCCATTTTACGGACAATGCTCTAACTGTACTGGACTTTCCTAAAAATGGTGAGGTCATTCTTATCTCTGGGTTTCTGTTACTTCTGATCCTTCTGCCTGAGATTATTGCCCCAGATCAGCATAAGTATCATTCCTTTACTTCTATATGGTCTCTATCTCAGTTTTACTTCCTCAGAGAAATTTTTTATGACAATTTTATACAAAATAACTTAAACTTACTCTAGTTTTTTTTCCCATCCCTTAGCGATTATCAATAATTGACACTATATTGTATATGCATATTCATTGTTTAATTTTCTACCCTTCTTTTAAATTTTATGAGTGTGAGTATTCTTTGTACTTTATGTGTTTGTAAATCCTTACTGCCTCATAGAGCGCCTAATGCATAATACAATATCAATAAATATGCAAGAGTAGAATGAGAAAATGGGCCTAAAATTTCAACAGAAAATAGATATTTATCAAATGTAAAAAATACTTTCAAATGATGATAAATTTAATGAAGCAAAATAAATCTAGGCCTGAGTCAGTTCTAGAAAACTACTTTTTCCTGAATATTTTATTTTTTCACTTATACTTTAAATTGCATTTTTCTTTACATTATTTTTAAAAACTAATATACATTTTATATTTAACATCTATTGATTCTTCTACAATTACTATAAACAAATTATAATATATTTTAAAAGAAGAAAGCATTTGTAAAAATATAAAGTGTCAAGTATCAAGAAATAAGTATAAGAAAAATGTTAAAAATTTCTATGGTTAAAATCATACCACTTTATTGAGATCTATTAAAATGTTGAATAAATGAATGTAACTTGAATGCAAAAAAAGAGTTATATTTTTTAAGTTGTTGATTATACTTGCTGATCTATAGAATTAAAGCAATTTCAATAAAAGTACACATTTTTATATATTTAAATAAATAAACAGCTAAGAATCAACAAACTACTTTTACAGACTAGTAAGGAGGGTAAATTTTTATTTTGGAATATTACAATACCAGTCCATTTCAATAACGTTTGAAATGGACTGGTATTGATTCAGGACAGACAAATTGATTAACAACGAATAAGTAACCCTGAAATATATGCAAATACATCTAGAATTTCTATGTTTTTTCATAAATAATTATTTTTTAAGTTTAATTGCAATCTAGCTCCCAAACTATATCAATGAATTTTTCATAACCAATTACATGAGAATTAATTGGTCTATGTCATATTTCTTTTTAATTGAAAATTATTGGGGGGTGATATTGATCAATAAAACCCAATAAGTTTCAAGTGTATAATACAGCAGTATGTTGTATATATATTGCATTGTGTGTTCACTACCCATAGACTTATTTCTGTCACAAATATGTGATTCCTTTTATCCCTATGTAGCTCCCCACTCCCCCGTTCCTTCTGGTAACTACTATTCCACTGTCCATGTCCAAGAGTCTCTGTTTTAGTTTTATATCCCACATATAAGTGATATCATGTGGTTTTCAACTTTTTCTGTCTGACTTACTTCTCTTAGCAGGATTATCTCAGGATCCATCCATGTAACATTTGTATGTTAAGGCATGAAAAATTAGCAGGGAAATTAGAGAATATTCAATAAATACATCTAAAAACTAGCTCTGCTTCTAAAATAAAATAAAATAGAATAAATATAAAATAAAGCCAAAAAAGAGGAAATTATAGAATAAATATAAAATAAATAAAATAAAATGAAACAATAAAATTGAATCTTTTATGGATTATAAAAGAAAATAATTCAAAATTTATATTGACTTAGATATCAAAACAATTAAAAAGTTTAGGCAGAAATCCTTCTGACTTTTGATTAGCACTACTTATATAGCACCAGCTATGAAAAATAGATTATTTTGGACACATTTATATGAAAAAATTATGTTCATCAGAAGCTAAGAAGGGAAAAGGCAAGTTGCCACATGATAGTAGATAACTATAACACTTCATTTGCTAAAAAGAAGGTATTAAAATAAATAAATAATAAATAAATAAATAAATAAGAGGGTATTAGAATATTCTCCAAATAACCAAAGATGAAAACAAAGATCAAAAATTAATAGAAAAAATGAGCAAAATAAATAAAAAGTTTTTAATAGAAGAAACATATACACTCATAAACATATTAAGACATATATCACTAATAATAAGGGAACTAAAAATCCAGGTCACAATGAAATGCCATTTTACATTCAATGGTAAATGTTAAGGAGTCTAAAATTTTCTATCAAGCAATTCTGATGCTATAGAAAAAAATGGCAAGTCCTTTCACATAGCCACATTTCCTTCATTTAAGAAATTATATACATATACATATATATTTAAAGAAATATACAGTTTAGTTTCTTTCAATTTTCTCCAAAGAATTGTTTCATTATAATAAAGCCAAGTAGACTTCCTAATGAACTATTAGACACAAATTGCATCATAGCGAAATAGTCTGAAAATTATTAAGATCAACCAGATCACTTGATTTAATTATATTTGAAAGAACTCATAATTATAATGCATTACTCCTCTTTTGCTTTTAAATATCAGTGATTTAATATTAAATATTTTAATTACTTCAGAAATGAATTGTTATATTAATCCAAGTGACTTGTTTCTTAAGGATAGTAAAAAAAAAGTAAGAGCAAGATTTCCATATAGAAAAAGTATTTTGAGAAAAGCTAAAAATAAAATATGCATTTTAAAAATAAACAATATGAAATTACTTATTGTTAGCCTAGTTTCTTAGTGTTTTAGGTTGAATTGGATCCTTTCAAAATTTATATGTTGAAGACTTAACCTTCAGTATTTTAGAATGTAAACATATTAAGAGTAAGGTCTTTGTAGATGTAAATAGTTAAGTTGAGGACATGCTGGAGGAGAATGGGCCCGTAACCCTATGATTCCCATATAAAAACAGTGGATTGCAGATTAAAGAGCCATAAGGCACAGACTCTATTTTGGAAGTAGTTCTTAGGGACCCAAAGGAGCAGGGAAGACCAAATGAAAACACTAAAGGGAAATAAAGCCTCAGGCATCTTCCTTCTTAGTTGGTGATCCTTGACCTCATGTCTCAGCGCAGGACCCCTTCCTCTATACTTGAGGTGGTGGTGTTTTTTCTAATAGTGAAGGTGTTTTTTTTCTTTTTTAAGGGATGAGTGGATGAGAGAACTAATAGTGGGGAGCAGCTCCCCTCTATTGAGACAGGGTGGATAAGTAGTCTGGGGAACTGCAAAACCTTCCTGTCTCCAGCACCTGCCTTTCTTACTCCTTCCCTGGAGCTGGTGGGAGAATCTCCTAGATCTCTCCATGGCAGCATGTGATTCTTTTGGGGGATGGAAGGAAACTGTCCCGCATACTTCAAGCCAATAACCCAACTCTAGCCAGATAAACATAAAACCTCAAAAGAAATGCCTGGTTACCTAATTCCCTATTACAAATAGAGCATATTTGATTTCCAAGAAAAAAATTGCAAAGCATGATAAAAGTAAGAAAAAAACAGTATAAAGAAATAAGGCAAACATCAAAATTGAATTCAGTTATAATACAGAATTAAAAATTATCAGATAATGTATAGTAACTATAAATGATATATTAAGAGAGCCAATGGAAAAAGTAGACAACATAAAAAAAAAAACAAAAACAGACTGCTAATATTAGCAGAAAGATATTTTCTCTAAGAAAAAATAAAAGTATCAGAAATTAAAAAGAAGGTAACAACAATGAAGAATGCCTTTAATAGATCTATCAGTGACCTGGACGTAGATGAAGAAAGAATCAATAAATTGAAGATAAGTCAATAGAAATTTCCAAAACTGAAATGCAAAGAGAAAAAAGAATGAAAAAAAATCAGGCCAGAATATTCAATTACTGTGGAAAAAATTTTTAAACAGTAACAGTATAATGAGATTGCCAGGGGAGAAGAAAGGTACAAAGAAGCTGAATAAATATTCGAAGTAATAATGGCCAAAACTTTTCAAAAACAATGTCAGTCAACAAATCATATCCAGAAAACTCAGAGAATATCAACCAGGACAAATTCCAAAAATTATACTCTTAGGCCTATCATGTTTAAACGGCAGAAAACCAAAAACAAAGAGAAAATCTTAAAGTCAGAGCAGAAAACCACCTTATCTATAGAGGAACACAAATACACATTATGACAGACATATATTATGAGAAAGCAGGCAAGAAAAGAGAGTGGAGTAAAATATTTAAAACATTTTAAAATAAAAAAAACAAAAAAAACCCCCACCAATTTAGAACTATGTATCCAGTAGAATTATCCTTTATAAGTGAAAGACAAAGTCTTCGTTAGTAGACTCAACTTGAAAAAAATGTTAATATAAGTTTTTAAAGAAGTAGAAAATAGTATAGGTCAGAAACTCAGATCTATATAAATAAAGAAGATTTTGAAAAAAGGAATAAGTCAAAGTGTAATAAAATCTTGTTTTTCTTATTTTTAATTCATGTAATTGATAACTCTTCAAAATAATAACAATGTACTTTGTGATTATGTGATAAGTGATATGAACACAATAATATAAAAGATGGAACAGCATTTATAAGGTAAATGCATTATCCATTAGGTGGTTAGTATTGTTTGAAAAAATAATTAGATTAGGTCTAAGTGTGTATTGAATACTCTAGGCCCTAGAGTCTAGAGCTACCACTAAAACAAAATTTTTTATACAGAAATAGTTCTTAGGAACCCAAAAGCAACAGGGAAATATAGTTGTCATGCTAAGAGAAGAGAGAGAATAGAATCATATAAAATGTTTAACTAAAGCCAGAGAAATGCAGAAAGAAAAAGGAGGATAAAATAAAATTTAAAAAAAAGTAAAAGTACAACAAATAGAAAAAAGGTATGGGAAAGTAGATATTAATCCAACTGTATTAATAATTACTTTAAATTTAAATGTTTTAAATATAACAATTAAAAGTCAGAGACTTTCAGTATGGAAGAAAGACCATATCTAGAGGAAACTGACTTTCTATATAAAGACGCTCATAGACTAAAAGTAAAGGAATGAAAAAAGATATTTCATGCAAACACTAATCAAAATAAATCTAGAGTAGCTATATTAATTTCAACTAAAGTAGATTCAGAACAAGAGAAATTTTCAGGGATAAAGAAGAACATTACATATGATAAAGAGGTCAGTTCTTTAATAAGAAACAACAATCATTAGGATAGATGCACCAAATATTAGTGTGCCAAAATATGTGAGAAAAAAACTAATAAATTTGCCAGGAGAAATAAAGAAATCCACTATTAGAGTTGGAGGCTTCCGAATCCCTCTTAATATAAATGATAGATCTAGCAGGCAGAAAATCAGTGAGAATACAGTTGAACTGAACAGCATCATTAATCACTGGGACCTAATTGACATTTATAGACTACTTTACCCAACAATAACAGAATGAACATTCTTCTCAAGCTCACATAGAACATTTACCAAGATAGACCATTCTGGGCCATAAAACACATCTAAATCAATTTAAGAACATAAATCTTACAAAGTATGTTCTCAGACCACAATAGAATTAAATTAGAAATCAATAACAGAAAGATAGCTGAAAAATCACAAAATATTTGGAGTCACACAGCACACTTTTAAATATGCCATAGGTCATATAAATCTCAAGAGAAAAAAATAGGACAAACCAGGTGTGAAGCATATGGGACCTCTCTGTTATCTCTGTAATTATTCAGTAAGTCTAAAACTGTTTTTTAAAAAAAAGTTATTTAAAAATAGCTGTAGTTAATAAATCAACAAAAGATTTAAAGACAAAATAAAGGATATTCTATTAATAACAATAATGGTAAATAGGTGAAAATATAAATACTAGATGGGACAAACAGAAAACAAATGGCAATCATACTAAATATAAATAAAGACTATAGTTAAAAGGAAGAAATTATCAGATTAGATTATAAAAGAACAATATCTAACTATATGCTGCCTACAGTATATTTTCAATTTTAGCTAAAAATGCATCTAAATAAAAATAATGGGAAAAATATACAGTGTTCACAGAATCAAAACAAAGCAGTAGTGGTGTATTAGTATCAGACAAAGTAGATTTTAGAAGATTATTACCAGGTATAAAGAAGGCCATTTTATAATGATAAAAAGGTAATTTCATCAAGAGGACATAAAAATCTAAGAACCCAATGTTATAGAAATACAAGGAGAAATAGATAAAATAAATTATAGTTACATAATCCCATTCCCATTTCTCAATAATTAATAGAACAAGTTCACAGAAAATTATTAAGGATGTTGAAGTCTTGAATAATACTTATTTAACCTAACTGATAATCACAGAACATTTCAACCAAATCGACAGAATACATATTCTTTTCCTTGACTAGGCTAAGTCACTGTAGACATTAGAAGAATTATAAGGGATTATTATGAACACCTTTATGCCAATTAATTTCACAATACTGTCTGGACAGAGTCCTTGAACAACATAAACTAACAAAGCTTACTCATGAAAAGATGAGAACATTTTATTTATTAAAGGTTTTGGATTTCGAGTTGAAAATCACCCCACAAAAATCTCTGGACCTATATTGTTCACTTGCGAATTTTATGAAATAATTAGGGAAAAAATATTACAAATTCTAAATAAACTTTCCCAGAAAGTTGAAGAGAAGAAATCACTTTCTAATTAATGTTTTGAGGACAGCATTGCCAAAAAAAGACATTCAGAGGGGGGAAAAACCCAAACCTAAATATTAATAATCCTCATGATCAGAAAAGCAAATTTTCAGTAAAATGTTATTAATTCAGTTTAGCAGCATATAAAAAGTATAATACATCACAATCAATTTTGTTTCAGACCAGAAATGTAAGTCTGGTTTAACATTGAAAACATTAATTCCTAGAATTTAACATATAAACAGAGTAAAAATAAAAAATTAAAAGATCATTTTAAAAGAAGCTGAAAAAATATTTGATAATATTCAACAGTTATGCATCACAAAAACTCTCAGTGAGCAATGAATAAATAAACATGAACCATTCTTTAAAAATAATCCACAAAATACTTGGAGCTCACATCACAGTAAATGGTGAATGACTGAATGTATTCCTCCTACGATCAAGACATGTTACAATATCCAAAATGTGACATACATAGAAATAAATTTGAACAAACAGATGCAAGCCCTATATCCTGGAAAATGAAATCATTGATGATAAAAACTTAAAAAGACCCAAATTCATGGAGAAATATATCATGTTTATGAATTGAAAAACTCACAATTGTTGTCTAGCCTCTCAAGAAATGATCTATTGATTCAAGGTAGCTTTAATCAATATCCTAGCAGGCTTTTGTAAATATTAGCAAAATTATTCCAAAAATTATATGAAAATACAGAGGACCTAACAGCCACAATAAGTCATGAAATAGAACAAAAGATGAGAACTTGTACTACTTACCTTTAAGACTTATTATAAAGCTCTAGTAATTAAGAGAACATGTTTTTGGCATAGAGGTACATATATATCAATAAATATGAAAGATTTTTAAAAATAGCCTCATAAAAGTATATGCTCAAATAATGAGCAAAGGTGACAAAACAATTCATTTGCAAAAGGATAGTGTTTTCAACAAAAAGTGCGGAAACAATTAGATTGACAAACACTGAACAATTTGACCTTACTTAACATTATACACAAAAATGAATTCCAAATGGATCACAAATCTAAACAAAAGAGCTACATCTCTAAAAATTATTGAAGAAAATCGAGGAAAAGTGTAGTGGCATTGGCTTGTGCAAGATTTTTTGAATACAGGACAAAAATCACGAACTATAGTAAAAATAATAAATAAATTGGGTTCATTAAATTAAAAATATTTGCAAAACACACATTTGACGATAGATTTATATATCAACACGTAAAGAATTTTTACAATTTAAACAAAAGAAGTTAATTGTAATTGAAAAATAAGCAAATGCTTTGGACAGATGCTTTACCAAAGATGTATAGATGGCAAATAAGTATATGAAAAAATACTAATCATCATTAGTCATTAAGTAATGCAAATTAAAACTACAATGAGATAGTAGTACACACTCCCTATAATAGCCAAAATTTATATCTATATCTATATCTATATAGTAGCTATTATATATATATCAATTATAGATGAAGATGTAGAAAAACTGGACCTCATACATTATCAATTGTAATGTAAAATGTACAATTTTCTTGTTTCTTAAAATGTTAGAGATATTAAAAATACACTTACCATATGACTATTCATTCCACTCTTAGTTATTTACTCAGAAAAAAATGACTGCACACGTCAGCACAAAAAGTTTTACACCAGCTTTAGTTGTAATAGACTCAGACTAGAAATAATGCTCATGTTTATCAATATATGAATAAATAACCTATGGTAGAGACAAAAAAAGAAATACTACTCAGCAATAAAAAATAAATTACATATTATTATATAATATAGAGATAAATCTCAAAATAATAATGGATGAAAAAAGCCAGACCAAAAGCACTACAGATGTTTTCATTATCTTTAAATAAAATTCTTAAAATGGAATCTAGTTTATAGTGCAGGGAGCAGATTAATGATTGATTGAGGATGAAGAGGAGAAGAGAGGAAAGGTTGGATTTCAAAGTAGCAAGAAAAAAACTTTTGAAATAAATGTATACATATATGTTTATTAGTTTACGTGTTGATGGTTTTACAAGTGTTTACACATTTCAAAGTAAATGCAGTTTATATGCATTGTTTATATCTCAATAAAGCTAAAAAAGTGCTCAAGTACAGGCTTTCTCTATCATTGTCTGAGTATAAATCGTTACACTCATGAAAAAAATTTAGAAATTTTAACTAAAGTTTTAAATAAGTTTATCCACTTTGACCACTTTCAACATCTAATTTAATAATTTAGTGGAAGGAGAAATAATATCCATGAGAAAAAATTAGAAAAGAATAATTTGTCTTTTTTATATGAAAGTAAAACCTGGCTTAGAGTATATACATAGTGATTATTCTTACAATGATTATGAAGATAGTCCAAACATAAGTCACTAAATTATACTCCCACCTCAGAATATAACACGTTTATATTTACTTTAAAATGCTAATTACCATTTATATCACATTTAAATGCTTTTGGAATGCTTAGCACACACCTCAAAATTAAAACTTTTAAAAACAACAATCTGTAATTGACAGTGATAAATATTGGCATCTACCTTTGGTGTTTTTTTTGTTGTTAAATTTATTGGGGTGATATTGGTTAATAAAATTAGATCAGTTTCAAGTGTACAGTTCAATAATATGTCATACGTATATTGCATTGTGTGTTCACAGCCTCGTTAAATTTCCTAACTTTATATATTGACCCCTTTACCCTTATCTACCCCCTTCCTTCCACCTTTCCCTCTAGTAACCACTAACCTGTTGTCTGTGTCCATGAGTCTGTTTGTTTTGTTCATTTGTTGCTTTCAGTTTCATATCTCACATATAAGTGATATCACGTGGTTTTCAACTTTTTCTTGTGATAGCCTGCTGAAATGTGAAAGGGTTAAAGGATAATTAAAACCTGAAACTGGACAAAGGAAGTCTATACCTTAGGACTAGTTTCTGGAACTCCTAACCGCATTCTGTTAATCATGAAACTTGTAACAATGAGCTCATACGCTAACTGCCAATTTTAGCCTGTGTAACCCTGCTTGCTTGCGTGGCATGAAAAATAATCAATTGTATATAAGCTGAAAATTACTGTTTGGCCATCGCCCATGGGAACACTAGCTATTGCCCATGGGAATATAGGCAATCATCCATAGGAACATAACATTCTAACAACAAGCTTTCTGCTTCTGTACTCCCCGCTTGCACACCTGACCAGTGGGTTGACAGGTAGTGAATAGGAGAAAGATGGACCTTTGTGTTTAAGACAGAATGAGGAATGGGATTTAGGGCTTAAAATCCTTGTACTCTTGCGTTTCGGGGCTGCTCCTTTGGAAGGACAGCCGCCGGCTAATAAACTGCCTCTATAATCAAAG